>NC_090654.1:293308644-293654894 GCF_040937935.1 Hyperolius riggenbachi | reverse complement strand
CAGCAGAGAGTGTTCGGCTGTGCAGCATGGAGGAGACGCTGGGGACACGCCCCGCTGGGGCAGGTAAATATGCCACTGTGCTACTCGGCATGCAAGTGCGTAGAGCGAGGAGGAGCAGCCCCCCCCCTCCTTCAATGGTGGGGGGGGGGGCCTATTGTTATACACACACACACACCCCATGTTCATTTCTTACTTTGTATAGCGCCACAGAATATGTTGGCGCTTTATAAATCAATAATAATATAGGTTACCAGGGTTCAAATCCTGGCTGGAGCCAGTACCTATTCAGTAAGGAGTCCCTGGGCAAAACCCCCTAATGCTTTAGTGTGGCCTATTGATGCCTTAGTGGCTGCAGCTCTCAAGCGCCGTTAACATTATTATTTTTATAATAAAATGTATACTAAATGCAGACTGTGAGACTCAGAGTTGATATATAGCAGATTTTATTTCCCTTTTTCTTAAACTCGTAGAGATAAAAGCGTCCGACATTCCTTGCTCTTTCTTGCTCAATATTTGGCACCGGGCGGCGTATTCCGCGTCTCTGGCGGTAGCCGCCATCTGCTCGTCTGCTTTCATCTTACTTGTCTGGCTACCGACGGCAATTTTATAAAAACACAAAAGCATTTCTCAGCATCAACATGGGTTTACTAAAGACAGGTCCTGTTTGACTAACATGCTCAGCTTTTATGAGGTAGTGAATGCTAATATGGATATTGGGAATGCTGTAGATGTGATATACTTGGACTTTGCAAAGGCCTTCGACACTGTTCCCCACAGAAGTTTGGTGCAAAAGTTGAGGATGCAAGGACTGGGGAAGAGTTTGTGTGCATGGATAGGGAACTGGCTAATGGACAGAAAACAAAGAGTTGTGGTCAATGGATCGTACTCAAAATGGGAGACTGTTAGCAGTGGGGTCCCACAGGGGTCTGTACTGGGTCCAGTGCTCTTCAATTTATTTATTAATGACCTAGTAGATGCAGTAGTGAGCAATGTTGCTATTTTTGCAGATGATACAAAATTGTGCAGAATCATCAACTCTCAGGAAGATAGTGTCATATTGCAACAGGATCTGGATAGGATGGCTATATGGGCACATACATGGCAGATGAAATTCAATGTTGACAAATGTAAAGTCATGCATTTTGGTCGTACCAATGGTCTAGCACCATACAAAATAAATGGGATACAGTTGGGAACATCAAACTTGGAGAAGGACTTAGGAGTACTCATCGACAACAAGTTAAATAATCATACTCAATGCCAAGCCGCTGCAGCTAAAGCGAACAAAATTTTGGGATGCATTAAAAGGGAAATAAAAACTCGAGATGCTAGCATAATATTGCCCCTGTTTAACTCTCTAGTAAGGCCACATCTGGAATATGGAATTCAGTTCTGGGCACCACATTACAAAAAAGATATTGCAGTTTTAGAGCAGGTGCAGAGACGAGCTACAAAATTGATACGTGGGATGGAAGGTCTCGCTTACCAAGAAAGGTTAGATAAACTGGGTTTATTTAGTCTAGAGAAAAGACGCCTTAGAGGAGATCTAATTAACATGTATAAATACATTAGAGGGCAATATAATAGCTTGGCGGATGAGCTTTTTGTCCCTAGGCCTTCTCAAAGGACTAGAGGACATGAGCTGCGCATGGAGGAAAAACGTTTTAGCCATTTATTTAGGAAAGGGTTCTTTACAGTAAGAGTGGTTAAGATGTGGAATGCATTGCCACAGGAAGTCATTATGGCAAACTCTATACCTGCATTTAAAGGGGGCTTAGATGCTTTCCTTGCGTTGAAAGACATCCATGGCTACAATTACTAGGTTATGCCTAATGATGTTGATCCAGGGATTTTATCTGATTGCCATCTGGAGTCAGGAAGGAATTTTTCCCATTTGGGGCTAATTGAACCATGCCTGGTGGGGGTTTTTTCGCCTTCCTCTGGATCAACAGGGGTATGTGGGGGACGGGCTGGAGTTGTACTTTGTACTGGTTGAACTCGATGGACGTATGTCTTTTTTCAACCAAAATAACTATGTAACTATGTAACTATGTAATTTAGGGTGTTTTGTATTTTGCAGCATTTTTATTGCTTTGCAGAAATGTGGGTGATTTGCTGCTATTTTAATTATAAACAGTAACTTGTTTCTTCCTCTGAAGTGGCCAGCTGCTGCTGTCAGCACAATACGGCCCTTTATAGTGGACTCTGATGGAGGGGAGGGAAACACTGACATCTGTGCCGCCATTAGCCAGATTCTAACAGGAAGGAACAGACAATTGACTCCAGTATGGCTGCAACTTTGTATCAAACTCCTCTGCAGTCTATTACAGTGCAAACTCTTCACTATGGCTGCAACTTTGTATCAAACTATTCTGCAGTCTATTACAGTGTAAACTCTTTGGAACAAGGCCCAATTCTCATCCTGTGTTCTGATTGGTCACCTCTAGTTTGTACTGTTATTTCAAGAAAACCTGTGAGGAAGAAAAGATGAGAAGTTAGATATTTACAGTATCTAAGTAGTGGGAAGCCTCCAGATGCCCCAGAGGATTTCCATGTCCACCTTGGCCCCCATGCTGCTAGCTAGGACCCTCTTGTTGGTTGCAGCCATGCCCCGTCCATGTGCGAGTGCGGTCATAATGTGTATGTGCGAGTGCGGTCATACTGTGTATGTGCGAGTGCGGTCATACTGTGTATGTGTGAGTGCGGTCATACTGTGTGAGTATGGTCCACACCTGCGCAGTCGCACAAAGCCAGTTAGGTTTAAGTATCGGTTGGAAGGGCCGGTTGGGGTTTGGCAATGGTTGGGGTCTGTTAGGGTTCGGCATCCATAGAGGGAGGGTTCATGAGAGAATAGGGGTCGGTGATCCAGCAATTCACCCAGCGGAGAAACACCTCCTCACTTTTCTTTTTGCTGTAGCCACTTTACACTTTATCTCCCTGTGTCTCTGCAGGTCATGTGAGGAATGAGGACCTGTCGCTCAGCTGGATGAAGGTGATGAATGATGCTGCTCTGCTCTCCTTGCATTGGGATCGGGGCCCCCTCAATACCCGCACCCCCCTTTTTGCACAGAGCAGGAGGGGGGGGGGGGCGTCCAGGAGAGTTTTGCTCGAGGGCCTGCTGGGATCATGACACACCCCTCTCTGTTCCTATTGGAAGTTCCTTCAAGTGGTGCCACATGATTTAGAACTACACAGACACAAGTTACAAACCGGACATGCACAGTAAAAAAAGCGCTTATCCACATGCCCTGTCTCTGCACATGTACAGCTCGAAACTCATACAAAAGAAGTGACCCGATATAGTGTAGTATGTACTGGTACAGTGGATGATTAGTAAAGCGTATGAAGTTATACTCACAAACACGGATACCTCGAAGGCAACCACTGTATAGGCAGATGGGGAGATAAGACCTGTCCCCACTCAGGATTAAGAAGTCTCTCTCTGTAGATCAGAAGAAAGGGGGTATATCACCCCTCCACCAGGGGTGGATACAAGTATTCAGCGATGTAAACAGAGGCGCCAGAAGTATAAAATAGACTCAAATAGTTAAAAATGCTTGAAAAAGGCAGCGGTGGACTTACCTCCTTTATGCAGACACAAAAACTGTCAATTTCAACAGGTATAAATTTATTGATATACTTCACAAAGTGTTGCAATGCGTTTCACAAGTATAGTCCTGCTTCATCAGGCAATAAAAAGGGGGAGCATACAACAGTTGTAGGTCAAAGATGCACCTGGCGCCTCTGAAGCTCGAAACTCATGCCTGCACAGTTCAGAATCACTCTGCACCCCTCGGGGAACTTCCTGGAAGGCTCGGGAGGTAAGAGCACCGTGTAGGAGGAACAGGAGGGACCAGAGCCGGGACAAGGTACTCCAGCACCCAAGGCTGAGACACCAAAGTGCGCCCCTCCATCCCTCCTACCCCAGCCGTCACACACTGATTGCTATTAGACTAAGAGGCCCCTCCCATCCCTCCTACCCCAGCCGTCACACAATGATTGCTATTACACTAAGAGGCCCCTCCCCCATCCCTGCCACCCCAGCCGTCACACACTGATTGCTATTACACTAAGAGGGCCACAGGGCCCACAACTTCCCCAACACCTTAATATCTAGTTATATGGCTTGCAGTCACTGCTATGTATCCCCTTTTCCTATTTCTTTCTGCTTAAAACACAATTAGGAATGACAGCTGAATGAATTCTGCGCCCCCTCCTACACTGCGCCCTGAGGCTGGAGCCTCTCCAGCCTATGCCTCGGCCCGGCCCTGGGAGGGACCTCAAGAACAACGAGAAGAATCTGGACACTCAGGAGGAGATCTAACCTGCCAGGCCAGGGCTCCATTCAGTATAGGGGGTTGGAAATAAAATCTGACACTTACCTGGGGCTTCTATCAGCCCCCTGTAGCTGTCATGTCCCGCGCCGTCCTCCTCTGATCACCCGTTCCCTGCTGCCGGCACCCGGAAATTATGCGTCTAACAAGACGACTAATGCGTGCTACCACTTGCGTCATCTGGAGCTTACTGTGCAGGCACAGTACGAAGTTTTCTTGTACTGCGCCTGCGCAGTAAGCCTCCGATGACGCGCGCAAGAGTGAGCATGCGTGTGGCTGCGCAGCCGCAGTGTGAAAAGATGCCAGACCAGGGTCGGCGGCAGGAAATGGCATATCGTTGGAGGATGGCGCGGGACATTACAGCTACGGGGGTCGGTAAAAGCCCCAGGTAAGTGTCCGTTTTTATTTTTTATTTTCAACACCCTCCCCCAGAGAACCCCTTTAAAGAGAAACTCCGACCAAGAATTGAACTTTATCCCAATCAGTAGCTGATACCCCCTTTTACGTGAGAAATCTATTCCTTTTCACAAACAGACCATCAGAGGGCGCTGTATGGCTGATATTGTGGTGAAACCCCTCCCACAAGAACTCTGAGGACCATGGTACTCCTGGCAGTTTTCTGTCTGTGAACCTTGCTGCATTGTGGGAAATAGCTGTTTACAGCTGTTTACAACTGCCAAAAAAGCATGCAGCAGCTACATCACCTGCCAACAGTAAAAATGTCACCATGTAATAAATGTCAGAATGTAAATCAGGGATTTAAAAGATTTTACAATGGGGGGGGGGGGGGCGTGTCTGGCGCGCAAGCTGAATGGACGCTTGCTGACGGAGCTCTCCTATACAGCTTAGCAAAGCGGCTCAAATCAGTGCTTTCCGAGAAGGCTATCGACCAAAGAATGGAAAATCCAGCTATGGAGACGGACGCCTCACGAAAGAGGAAGAAGCTATACCCGAAGCTTCAAAAACTAACGGAATTTTTCCCTCCGAAAGTACAACGGGCATCTGCAACTAAAAAGCAAGATGGCGCCGACAACGCGCAGCCCACTAAAGAAGGAGGCCTGGAGAAAGACGCAGCCCCTCTGCCATCCGCAGGCGACTTTATAGATCAAACCGCTACCGGCAACCAGGAGCAAGACGATCTATCCACACCGGAATCTGCTTCTCCGGCCTCACGAAGCCCAGCGAAAGCACGCCAAAGGCTCTCAGAGACCCCGGATAAGGTAGGCCTAGCGCACACGCAGCAGGGAGGCCTTCCCCAGAGAGGCTCAATAGAACTATTCCCGGTCTCCGACCAAGAGCTATCGCAGGCAGCCATGAAGGACATGTTACTGTCCCTAAGACACACACTAGTAAAGGATTTTAATACAATAAGCAATAACTTGCAAAACCAGATTGACGACCTAGGCAGCAGAGTGGCCACAACCGAGGACAGAGCTGCAGCCCTCACGGTGGGATTTAACAAGATGATAGACGCCATAGATTCACAAACAGCAGAACTAGCCTGGGTTAAGAGTAAAAATAGTGACCTGGAAGATCGAAATAGAAGAAACAACCTGAAACTAAGGGGCATTTCTGAAGCTATCACACAAGCTGAGCTTAAACCCTTTGTCACTAAACTGCTGAGACAAGTACTACCACACCTCTCCGATATAGAACTGTCCATAGAAAGAATACATCGTCTTCCAAAGCCCAAATTTCTCTCGGATGCAATTCCCAGAGATGGCATTATGAACTTCCAATTTTACCATACCAAAGAGGATCTGCTATTATACACTAAAAAAAATGGCTCTTTACCGGAACCCTATAACAACATCCAGCTTTTTGCTGACCTCTCCCAAGCTACACTGCAGGCACGCAAAGCCCTGAACAACATCACTAAAAGTCTGAGAGACAATCATATCAAGTATAAATGGGGCTTTCCTGCAAAACTTATTGTGTCCCATTTAGGGAAAACTACTATCCTGGTCAGTACAGAAGAAGGAATCCGCTTCCTGAAATACCTGAAAATTCCGTGCCCAGACTCACAAGACAAAACCCGCCTAAACACTGCTCCTAAGCTTTCTCTGGAATGGCATTCCGCGCAGGATCAATGAATAATGGCGCACAGCGCCTATGCATAACAATGGAGCCGCATTAAAAAGATACGCTTATCGCTATTTATCGTTAGTACTGCATAATAATGGCGCACAGAGAAAAAGGAAGAAAAACGGCACACAGTAATGTTATTTATCAATAGTGGCCCACACTAACGTTATTTATCAATAGTGGCCCACACTAACGTTATTTATCAATAGCGCCCAACATAAGCCAAACTGCAGACGTTATTTAACTGCAAAACGGGGAATGGATTTAATGTAACACTGTCAAGGTTAGGGTTAGGCACCACTGGGGGGGGTCTTAAGGTTAGGCACCACCAGGGGGGTCTTAGGGTTAGGCACCACTAGGGGGTCTTAGGGTTAGGCACCACCAGGGGGGTCTTAGGGTTAGGCACCACCAGGGGGGTCTTAGGGTTAGGCACCACCAGGGTGATCTTAGGGTTAGGCACCACCAGGGTGATCTTAGGGTTAGGCACCACCAGGGGGGTCTTAGGGTTAGGCACCACTAGGGGGTCTTAGGGTTAGGCACCACCAGGGGGATCTTAGGGTTAGGCACCACCAGGGGGGTCTTAGGGTTAGGAACCAACCAGGGGGGTCTTAGGGTTAGGCACCACCAGGGTGATCTTAGGGTTAGGCACCACCAGGGGGGTCTTAGGGTTAGGCACCACCAGGGGGGTCTTAGGGTTAGGCACCACCAGGGGGGTTTAGGGGTTAGGGATAGGTACAGAGAGGGTTCTGTGTGTTAACGGTAAATAACAATAAGGCTTTAACGTTAAATAGCGATAAGTGGCAAATGGATTAGCGGCAACACCGTGCGCCATTATTCGCAGGCGCCATTTTCAGATGGATGCATTCCGCGCACGCTACTTGAGTTGTATTAGCTGATTATTTACTATTCCTGAAAATGATATGTTTGATCTTGAGTGTTGTATATATACAGGCATTTAGCCTGATATTACTTGCCCCGAAGGATGTATATTCCAACCCATCCTTCCCAGATAAGTTTCTAAAACATGTTTTATGTATTATATGTTCCATAGATGTTATGTATACTACTTTTTCTTTCCGGAAATTTTGTACTAAATTGCATTTTATGTTCAAAAATCTCATCCGATTTTTGGTTTAAAGGGCAAAAAAGAGCTTCACCACTAAGAATCGCTGGATTCTTCACTGCAATACCCCTGACAGGAATAACATGGGCCTGAAGTGCTTTGCAATTAATGCCCATGGCCTAAACTCTCCCTTCAAAAGACACCAATTATGGAAAGATGCTCTGCATAATAAAGCAGATATACTCTGTGTCTCTGAGACTCATATCACTGATAAAGATCAGCATAGAATACATCATAAGGACTTCCCACTAATAGTTTTCAGTAATTTCATAAAGAAAAAAAGAGGCGTACTATTAGCTTTTAATACCAAACTATCTCTCTCTATACAAAAGGTATTCCAAGACCCCAACGGGCGCTTCTTGATAGTAGTCTGTACAATTAATAATGCGAACTACACACTGGTAGGCTTGTATGCTCCCAATAGAGGACAATGCTCCTTTATAAAGGCATTAATGGAACAAGTTAGACAATTTAAAATGGGAGCACTGATTCTGATGGGAGACTTTAATGCCTGCAACAACCCCAAACTAGACACCTCTCACAGTGGATCTAAGAGGTCAATTTCCCTATACAAAACAATAATCACAGAGGACTTGTTTGACCCCTGGAGGTCTATAAATGCATCTCAAAGAGATTATACCTTCTTTTCTAGAGTCCACAAAATGTACTCTAGAATAGATATGTTCCTAACGGATAGGCAAACTTTACAATTAGTTACTGACGCAAAAATCAATTTGATCTCATGGTCAGATCACGCATCTATCTCTCTTACTATAGCAGGCGTAACTTCGCTATCAGAAAGACCTCCATGGAGACTCAATTCCTCTCTCTTATCATCAAAGGATAATGTCACAGACATTCACAAAAATATCACAGAATACTTTGAGCTAAATAAAGAGGGGGACGTTGGCGAGACAATCAGATGGGGAGCCCATAAGGCGGTTATCAGGGGCCACCTTATTAAACTTTCTGCTATAGAAAAAAAAAAGAAAACTGCCAAAATAGACTCCTTCCTTAATAAAATCAAGTTAATCGAAACGGAAAATAAACAAAAATTCTCCCCCACTTTAGATAAAGAACTATTTACGCTACGACAAGAAGTAAAAATCGAACTTACCGATGACTACAATAAATATATCAAAAGATTAAATTTAAACTATTATTCACAATTTAACAAAGCAGGAGCACTACTAGCCAGACTGTACAGACAGAAACAAGCAAAAACAAAAATCGAGAAATGAACCCATCCCTTTACTAAAGAAACTATTTTCCACCCTAAAAAAATCGCTAATGCTTTCAAAGACTACTATAATTCCCTATATAACTTGAAAGCAGATCCTTTAACACCACCACCCACTGAAGAAAACATGACTACCTTCCTCAAAAAAATCCCACTTCCCAAAGTGTCCCCCCAACAAAAGTCAGACCTAAATACAGTAACAACCCCCCTAGAGGTAATAAAGGTAATAAAATCCCTAAAACTTAACAAATCACCTGGAATTGATGGATTCTCCAACGAATATTACAAGACCTTCCAGACACTATTAGCACCACAATTATTGATCCTCTTTAATGCTTTCATAACCAAAGGAGAAATCCCTGAAGAATTTACTCAGGCTGTGATTACAGTTATCCCTAAGCCAGGTAAACCTACTGATTGTCCAGCCAACTTCCGCCCCATCTCTCTGCTCAACACAGACATAAAAATCTTCGCGAAACTACTATCTAACCGTCTACTGAACATTCTCCCATCCGTGATATCCCCTGAACAGGTAGGCTTCACAAAAGGAAGACAGGCCCCAGACGGGACACGCAGAGCAATAAATATTCTTAAGGCCGCGGAGCTCTGTCAAGGGCCTTCTGTGCTCCTAGCTTTGGACGCGGAGAAGGCCTTCGACAGAGTTCACTGGGGCTTTCTACAAAAGGTACTCGCGGCTTTTGGAATAGAGGGCAACTTCCAGAAAGCAGCGTTGGCCCTGTACAGTAAACCCTCGGCAATTGTTAACGTGGCTGGCTTCTACTCTGACAAATTATACATCTCAAATGGCACTCGACAGGGGTGCCCACTAAGTCCTCTCCTATTTACTCTATTCATAGAAACACTATCCCTCTACATCAGATTAAACCAAAATATATCTGGTATCCCGATAGCTGATAAAACACACACCATAGGTCTGTTCGCGGACGATATAATACTTTTCCTATCTAACCCACTTTTATCACTCCAACAAGTATATACATCTCTTCAAGAATTCTCCCTGGTCTCCTACTATAAAATTAACGAACATAAATCACTATTATTGGATATTAATGTACCCAAAAAACTCAAAACTGAAATTTCTGCTAAACTTCCCTTCCAATGGGCCACTTCGTCCATTCCATATTTAGGTATTAAAATCCCCAGATCAACAGACAAACTATATGAAACAAACTACCTACCCCTATTAAAATCAACTAAGATTGAATTAGACGTAATGACCAAGAAAGAAACCTCATGGCTGGGCAGAATAGCCTCATTTAAAATGATAACATTCCCTAAAATTCTATATATAATGAGAACAATCCAAATCCCAGTAAATAATTCATTCTTTACCCAAATACAAAAATCCATAGCTGATTTCATCTGGAAAGGGAAAAAACACAGGATATCATATAAGACCCTAACTTGGGCTAAAAACAAAGGAGGCTGTCAGGAACCGGCCCGCGGCACGCCTGCGTATACGGTTCCCGACTGCGGGTTTGACCAGATTAAGCGGGGAACAGCCTTATTTAAGCTACAAACAAGGCTGGCACCCCCTCAAACACTTCCCACTGCCACCACTAGCGTTGCTAGACACGTTCACTCAGCTATCGAGTGCTCAATACGCAATCTGCGCTTTCGTATTTGGGTCAGCTCTGCGCTTAGGCCAAATACGAGAGCGCCACGCACACACACACACCGTTGCAATCTTACACTATAGTGACGCACAACCGCTAACAGTCGTTCCGAACGATACTGTTAGCTACTCGCACTGGCGTTTCGTACATTGGGTCAGCTGCGCGCTTTAGGCCAACGTATGACAAACGCCCCCACACACAATGCAATTACAATTTCATATGGTAGTGTTGCTCAAGCATACAAATTAGGCATGGACTTATACACAGCTACACTGCAGTCTCCTCTAGGCTATGAGTGTTAGTTTAGTACGGCAGAAGTCAAGCTTATTAAATAATGATTTAATATTCCATAAAAACATAGAACAATGCAGAACTTAATATATACAAAAGATTACCAAAAGACAAAGTAAAAATGTTACAAGATAAAAGTTACAAAGATAACACACACGGATATTTGCGTAAAATAAAAATGGGGATTAAAAAAACGTTACCAACTTGAAGGTCTCAACGTTGTCGGCAGGAGCATGCTGCTTGTTCGACCAGAAGTCGAGATCAACTCTAGCTAGGCGCTAACTCCAAGAGCAGATACCGGTGGCTGTCCTGGGCCAGCTTAAATAGTCCGAAGTGTCCCCTGGGGCATTTAATGTCCAGCCCCCAGGAACTAATGCAGTTTCCCCGTTTGTGACATCACCGAACGCTTGTCATAATCTTTCTTGTGATATGCAAACTTCAAAGGGGTTCCTGTTTTAGCTTCTTGAAGTTTGCAGAATTCAATAGGTGAGATTGTATCCTACCAGACATCGAAAAGCTTCCTCCACATTATTTCCTTGGGTAAAGTGTATATTAGCACATACATGAAAAGATTGCCTGTTACTGCCTGTAGACAGACGCAGACAATCACACCTGGGACAGCAGATCAAACGTGACTGCTAGTGGACTAATGAGCTGCTTCCTTGCCTATTGAAGGTGACTGGTCTTATTCACTGAAGACCTCTTTAGATGCAAATGTAGGTCTAGTGACCCACAAATACATGAACAGTCCATGAATCTAGCCTGCATATCTACACCTTTGACATACCACAGCCGATATAAAAATGGGAAAATGAAAATATATTACTGTATTATCCTTAACAGCATCAGCACCTCAATATATCTCCACACCTCCGCCGTTAACTTGGTGCAAGGCAGACGATCTTCCCAGATCATCCTGCCAGCACCTACACTGTTGGTTCTGCTTGACGGGACAGCCCATCAGCATTCCCATGATTGCTCCCCTTCCCGATAGCGCTGGCAGGTGATTCTAACGAATCATCCTGCCAAAGCCTACATTGACGGCCTGGCCGGGTGGGGTAACCCTTTAGCATCAATTAGATAAAGGAAAGACACGCACACCAAGCCAATTCAAATGCTTAGACAAAGTGTATTCACAGTAGTGATAATATAAGCTGGTCTGAGCTCTCAGTACCAGTAAAAAGTAGCATACAAAAAGTGGCATACAAAATTACAGTACAAAACTACAATACATAGCATAAAATACCCTCAATTAACTGGAAAAGATGCATGTGAATAACATCAATGCATAAAGACATACTCCAAAAACGGGGGAGGCTAAACATGGATCATAAGACAATATTGCTTCTTGACCAGTATGAGTCTCTAGGAGATCAGAGTCCCCTATAATGCAAGGTCCAGGAACAAAGTCCCAACATGATAGTAAGTATAAGCCAGTGTAGCAAAAAGTGCAAGATGAGGTGCTGACACCCTCCTTCAATTTACCCAGACGTCGGCGTTTCGGAATTGCTTCCTTTATCGATGGGTGTGAAGTAGAAATTGCTCATTTCTACTTCACACCCATCGATAAAGGAAGCAATTCCGAAACGCCGACGTCTGGGTAAATTGAAGGAGGGTGTCAGCACCTCATCTTGCACTTTTTGCTACACTGGCTTATACTTACTATCATGTTGGGACTTTGTTCCTGGACCTTGCATTATAGGGGACTCTGATCTCCTAGAGACTCATACTGGTCAAGAAGCAATATTGTCTTATGATCCATGTTTAGCCTCCCCCGTTTTTGGAGTATGTCTTTATGCATTGATGTTATTCACATGCATCTTTTCCAGTTAATTGAGGGTATTTTATGCTATGTATTGTAGTTTTGTACTGTAATTTTGTATGCCACTTTTTGTATGCTACTTTTTACTGGTACTGAGAGCTCAGACCAGCTTATATTATCACTACTGTGAATACACTTTGTCTAAGCATTTGAATTGGCTTGGTGTGCGTGTCTTTCCTTTATCTAATTGATGTCCATTTTTTGACACAGCACCCCGTTTGTACTACGAGAGATATAGATACTAACTTTATGATTCTAGGTGTGCAATACCTAATACATTTTTATGGATCTTGTCTTTTTATAGGTCTGCACCCATTTCTTGATTTTGCTATTATAATCTACAGTATGTCTTTTTCTGACCTCTCAGGACTAACTAATCGTATAGCAGAGACCCTGGTGTACAATCAGGGCGAGATTGACAGTTTGATACAGCAGTATACAAATCCAAATAGTAGCTTTACTACTGATATACCATATCTGCAAAAGCAGTTTGAGAACCTTGAAAAGAGAATTATACAGTATAAGCTGCATTCTGAGACACTAATTGAATACCTAAAGGTCAAGCGCATTCCAAGGGGATTGCGCCTAAACATTAGACCAACTTTCTGCAGGAGTAGCAAATCCTTTTGTGACAACTGGTTCAAAATATTAAACAAGTGTAGTCTAGATCTCATTGCTCTAACTGTTCAGGGCATCCAAGACGAAATTACAAAATTTGAATCTTCCTCCGCAGTACTTAGAACAAAACTAGAGACCTTACTTGACAGTGACGATAGGGGTCTGTTCTTTGACCAGCTTAAAATCAGACTTGAAGTGTATCGACAACAAACCCTTACTGGTAAATTAGAGAAGTATCGACGAGATACTATAGATTACCAAGAGGATAGAGTTTACTCTTGGCGTGATAACAGACGCCGGGGGAGATTTCCTCCATCCCGCCCCGACTCAGGTAGTGACATCCCCTCTGACGCCAGTTCTGGTGAGGGTCCCTCCCCTGCTTCTGGTCAAGAAGCAATATTGTCTTATGATCCATGTTTAGCCTCCCCCGTTTTTGGAGTATGTCTTTATGCATTGATGTTATTCACATGCATCTTTTCCAGTTAATTGAGGGTATTTTATGCTATGTATTGTAGTTTTGTACTGTAATTTTGTATGCCACTTTTTGTATGCTACTTTTTACTGGTACTGAGAGCTCAGACCAGCTTATATTATCACTACTGTGAATACACTTTGTCTAAGCATTTGAATTGGCTTGGTGTGCGTGTCTTTCCTTTATCTAATTGATGTCCATTTTTTGACACAGCACCCCGTTTGTACTACGAGAGATATAGATACTAACTTTATGATTCTAGGTGTGCAATACCTAATACATTTTTATGGATCTTGTCTTTTTATAGGTCTGCACCCATTTCTTGATTTTGCTATTATAATCTACAGTATGTCTTTTTCTGACCTCTCAGGACTAACTAATCGTATAGCAGAGACCCTGGTGTACAATCAGGGCGAGATTGACAGTTTGATACAGCAGTATACAAATCCAAATAGTAGCTTTACTACTGATATACCATATCTGCAAAAGCAGTTTGAGAACCTTGAAAAGAGAATTATACAGTATAAGCTGCATTCTGAGACACTAATTGAATACCTAAAGGTCAAGCGCATTCCAAGGGGATTGCGCCTAAACATTAGACCAACTTTCTGCAGGAGTAGCAAATCCTTTTGTGACAACTGGTTCAAAATATTAAACAAGTGTAGTCTAGATCTCATTGCTCTAACTGTTCAGGGCATCCAAGACGAAATTACAAAATTTGAATCTTCCTCCGCAGTACTTAGAACAAAACTAGAGACCTTACTTGACAGTGACGATAGGGGTCTGTTCTTTGACCAGCTTAAAATCAGACTTGAAGTGTATCGACAACAAACCCTTACTGGTAAATTAGAGAAGTATCGACGAGATACTATAGATTACCAAGAGGATAGAGTTTACTCTTGGCGTGATAACAGACGCCGGGGGAGATTTCCTCCATCCCGCCCCGACTCAGGTAGTGACATCCCCTCTGACGCCAGTTCTGGTGAGGGTCCCTCCCCTGCTACTGGTTTTTTAGGCAGGGGCAGAAGAGGACGAGGAAGAGGACGAGAAGGGGCAAGAGACGTAGTCGACAACAGGATTACAAGGAGCCAAACGCAACGTGTGACCTAGTGGTTAATCTATCTTCTCGAACGCTTACAGATCTAGAGACCAAGGTATTAGCAAAGGGCTTGGGTTTTGTTCCTACACACGTAGGGTCTACCCTAGAACTTGATACAGATCTCTCTCGTTTCTTTAGGACATTACGGACTAGAGCATTTTTTTCTAACAAAGCACAAACCACAACTATAGAAGCCCACCCCATCTTTCCTCCAGAAATTGATACGAAAATGTGCAGATCAAAAAGTAAGTGGAGTCCCCCTAACAATTCACCAGCCGTAGAAACATTTATTAATTTGGTAACTAGGGATGTGACAACCCTTACACGGTCAGATGTTGATCATGGGACCAGGCGCAATATGACCTTTAATGAAAGAAAGGCCTTGGACTCATTACGTCTGGATCCTGATCTCGTGATTAAGCCGGCCGATAAGGGTGGTGCTATTGTGTTGATGGACAGTACTGCTTATAGGAGGGAGGTTCTACGCCAATTGCAGGATTCTACAGTCTATTACAAATTGAATGGAGACCCTCTATCTACAATTAAAAAGGAGATTGATACATTGATCAATAGGGCCTTTGATGATGGGACAATTGATAGACGTCTAGCGGATTTTCTTATTTCTGACTTTCCCCTCACACCCTTGTTCTATATTCTACCAAAGATCCACAAATCCCTTGTGGATCCCCCGGGACGCCCCATAGTGGCAGGCACCGATTCGGTGTTTCAACCACTGGCTATCTTATTGGACCAGGTGTTCCGTCCAATGGTGGCGAGCATGCCGTCTTTTCTTTTAGACACAACCTCTTTTTTGTCCAAAATTGCCACAGTTGGTGACATCCACAGGTCCATCTTCTTGTGCACTATGGATGTATCAAGCCTGTATACATCTATTCCTCACGAGGCGGGTCTCAAGGTGATTGAGGAGGTGCTGGGCTCTATGTCTCTTTCTGTTCCATTGAGAAAATTTCTGCTTGACGCCCTTGAGATTGTTCTCACTCGCAATTACTTTGCGTTTGAAGGCACATTCTATCAACAACGCCAGGGCACAGCAATGGGTAGTAACATGGCCCCTGGGTACGCTAACCTCTTTATCGGGGATTTTGAACAGCAATTTGTGTATACTCACCCGCTATATATGTCAGAGGTCTTGCTGTATCTTAGATATATTGATGACATCTTCTTTATTTGGCAAGGTACTGAAGATCAACTAAAGCTGTTCACAAGTGATCTGAACCAGGCAGTCTCCACTATTAAATTCACCCTCGAGTACAGTCCCAAAGAAATTCACTTTTTGGACGTCATGGTAACCCTTAGAGATGGAGTTTTGCAGACTGGGCCCTTCAAGAAAGCTACCGACAGGAACACGTATCTTGCTGCAAACAGTTTCCATCCGAAACGTCTTAAGGCAGGTCTTCCATACAGTCAATTTGTGAGAATACGTAGAATTTCATCTGAGGATGATGTATTCTATCGGGAAGCCATGATTATGTATGATAATTTTAAACAGAGGGGCTATGGGGATGAGGTCCTTAGGAGTGCCCTGGATAGGGCGTCTAGACTGGACAGATCTGAGTTACTTACATTTAAGCCTAAAGACGATGCATCTAAGATACCAATGGTGTTTACTTATTCTCCATTATCTCAACAGGCAGCCACGATTGTACATCGCCACTGGCATATTCTGAACAGTGACCCCACATTGGGGACCACTTTCCGTGACCCTCCCATTTGTGCCTATCGTAGGGCTAGGAATCTTCGGGACTCTCTGGTGCATGCGGAGAGTACTCCTCAACCACGTACTACAGGTAATTGGCTTACTCAAATTTCTAAACCACAGGGTATGTATCCTTGTGGACACTGTATGCAATGTGGTTTCGTGAGCCGTGGGGAGTATTTCTCGCATCCCCGGAGTGGTACCCGAATATATCTAAAGGATTTTGCAAATTGTTCCACAAAGGGTGTTATTTACCTTATTACTTGTCCCTGTGGCTTGGCCTATGTTGGCCAGACGTCACGTGAAATTAGACGTAGAATCTCTGAGCATCGAAGTAACATACGGTGCGTTAATGTGGATGAACCTTTGGTTAGACACTTCTGGGAAGCTGGACACCAGGTCTCTCAACTGCGCTATAGGGTTATAGAAATTGTCCACCCCTCTCGTAGGGGGGGCGATTTTGAACAAAAATTACTTCAGCGAGAGTTATTTTGGATCTATAAATTGGATACCAAACATCCCAGAGGTTTGAATGAGGATGTGGACCTCAAATGTTTTTTGTGACTTACTGCTGTATCTCATTGTCATTTTAGTGCTGCTACCACTTTAAGAATAATGATATCACTCTAAATCTTGAAGTTTTTTTGATTCTGTGAATCAATATATTAGGTTGGCTCATCCTGATTAAACTAATATATGGTCTTTTTTTGTGTCCTTTTTATATCTATTTTTAGGCACTTACAAAGGTCCTCACACTGACTCATCACTGTCGTCTATGAAACCTTACAGCGAGGATCACCAGTTGCAAAGCATTGTGTTCTGTATGCGTATGGATCCTGTTCTTTCTGCGCTCCATTCGCCTCCATGACAACAGCGGTGTGTGGATGGGAGGTGACGTTTTTGCCTCTCTTACCGCCCACCGCTACCATGGAGACGTATTGGACGCATAGGGTGACGCGTTGACGCATCGGCATACGCCGGATGACGTCATCCCGTCACTGGGCCGGCCCCAGTGTGACGACCTATTCCCGCCCCCTATCTTCGGGTAGGAAGGATGTGTATTTAATGCGTGCAGGACGCCATTCCCATCAGGACGCTGCCTCTCACCCGCTCTGCTGTGGTTGCTCATTTCTACTTCACACCCATCGATAAAGGAAGCAATTCCGAAACGCCGACGTCTGGGTAAATTGAAGGAGGGTGTCAGCACCTCATCTTGCACTTTTTGCTACACTGGCTTATACTTACTATCATGTTGGGACTTTGTTCCTGGACCTTGCATTATAGGGGACTCTGATCTCCTAGAGACTCATACTGGTCAAGAAGCAATATTGTCTTATGATCCATGTTTAGCCTCCCCCGTTTTTGGAGTATGTCTTTATGCATTGATGTTATTCACATGCATCTTTTCCAGTTAATTGAGGGTATTTTATGCTATGTATTGTAGTTTTGTACTGTAATTTTGTATGCCACTTTTTGTATGCTACTTTTTACTGGTACTGAGAGCTCAGACCAGCTTATATTATCACTACTGTGAATACACTTTGTCTAAGCATTTGAATTGGCTTGGTGTGCGTGTCTTTCCTTTATCTAATTGATGTCCATTTTTTGACACAGCACCCCGTTTGTACTACGAGAGATATAGATACTAACTTTATGATTCTAGGTGTGCAATACCTAATACATTTTTATGTAACCCTTTAGCATCCTCAGGAGGGTTCCCCACCTGTCAGTTAGCTCCAAGCTACACGAATGGAAAGCTAGGTCAGGTTGCTGCAATGTGTCGTTGCCCTTGGCAACCTGACGTAACCAACCAGGGGAATGCGGGTCAGTGACGACCGTGAATTCGCGACCATAGAGACAGTGCTGCAGCTGGGGGAGGGTTCCAACCGTCGCTACACGCACTTTCTCTATAGTGGCAGGAGCTATCTCTCGGTCCCTTTGGGGAACGATGATCTGCCGGTCTGCCTCCTCCACTTCAGACAGCTCAGAGGGAATAACTTCCCAGAACCCTCTCAGCCCGCCCCTCCCAGCTGGTGACCTGCTGGCTAGCCCCCTGAGCTCTTCCAGGCTGCTGTCAAATCGAACAGCCCCAGAGAGCTCAGTGCTGCCTGTCACACATTCCAGGAAGGCTGCAGACGGAGAGGCTCCTGGGCCCTCCGGGCCAGGTTCCGGATTGGATGTGGCTGACCCAGCAACATTTGCCACTTCGGTGGACAGTCCCTGTGCTGTAGACTCGCTAGCGCTGCGGGTTACCACTGCAGCGGAGGGAGCGTCCACATTACACGTATCACAAACCACATCACCTTTGGTCTTAAAACCATCGGAAGGGGGAAGACCCGGCCTGGTGCCGTCTGCCCCTTCAGTGGGCAATCCATCTGCTGCAGCCCAGCGACCATTGCTGGTTACTCCTGCAGCCGACGGAGTGTCCACAGGACAAGCATCATTATGTAGCACAACACATATAATATCAACATTATCCGTCTTATACATATTGACATTTATAACATCACATAAAACATCCACATTATCTGTATCATTACACACATTGCTACTCAGCACTTCACAAGTATCATCAACAGTTCCTGCATCGATCGCCTCGATAGTCCGTGCGTCATAAAGGACATCATCAGTTTCGGCATTCTCCGGATCAACAGGCCCCACTCCAGGCCTAGGCACTGGAGAATCACTAGGGCTGGCTCCTAGCACACAGTCCATAGCCCCTGGGGCCTCACCAGCACTCCCCACTTGCACAGCATTATCAAACAGTACCTTGCAAGAGTCCTGAACTTCCGCTGGGGATGCAGGCCCCACAGGGTTTGGAGTAGGCTCATACCGGGCTACTAACCGTCCCAGGTCAGTACCCAGCAAAACGTTGGTGGGGATTTTGTCGGTTACCCCAACTTCTTTCACTCCGCTGCCGGCCCCCCAATTCAGGTGGACCAAGGCGGTGGGTATGGCTGGGGCGACACCCCCAATTCCTCTGACAGCAATCATTTTCCCCGGTATGTACTGCTCCGGGTTCACAAGCAGGGGATGTATGAGAGTCACTTCTGCTCCAGTGTCTCTCAGCCCAGTGGCAATTGTACCCCCAACCGTGACAAGCTGCAGATTCTCTGCATAGCCAGTGGCATTCCTGGTAGCACACAGAGCAGTTGGGACTTCCCGGGGGTTTGAGGCCTCACTGGATTTTGGGGCCTCCCTCTTCCTCTCTGGGCAAGTCGTGCTGATATGACCCACCCTGTCACATACAAAGCATTTCCGAGTGTCAGTGGTTGGTTGCCTGAATCCAGGAGACAGTGGTGCTTGCCTCCTCTGGGTGCTGGGTGAAACAGGTTTAGAAATCTGTTCTCCTCTCCAACTGGGCATAGTAGTCCTCCGGGACTCGGGTGCTCTATGGGCCGTATAGGAATCGGCCATTTCCGCAGCCTCATCCACTTGTCTTTGGTTCTCGATCCAGCACAAACAGCCGGACATCAACAGGACAGGTGTGTAGGAACTGGTCTTTTATCATCAGTTCCTGCAAGGCCTCAAAGGTTTCAACCGACAGTCCTTTTAACCACTGCTGGAAGGCAGTGCGCAGGTTGCAAGCATGATCCAGGTAGCTGTCATTAGGACCTCGCTGCACTGTCCTGAAACGTTTGCGATACACTTCTGGCGTGAGGTGGTATCGCGCAATAATGGCTTTCTTAATTGCCTCAAAGTCTGTTTCTTCCTCCTGGGGGAGACTCACAAACGCCTCCAGGGCCTTGCCTCTCAGCCCTGGTGTGAGGTATCTTGCCCACTGCTCACGGGGCACCCCATACTGCCGACAAGTCCTTTCAAACCCCTGTAGGAAAATGTCTATGTCAGAGTCCTTGTCCATAGCGGGGAACTTATCCAGGGGGATTCTGTGGACTCGCTCACCTTCGCGTTCTGCGGGTCCAGCAGACCGGTTCTGCTGCTGGAGTTTAGACAGCTCCAGCTGGTGTCGCTGTGCAACTTGTTCCCTTTCGGCCTGGAGTCTTTCCCTCTCGGCCTGGAGTCTTTCCCTCTCGGCCTGGAGTCGCTGGGAAGCTTGTTCCCTCTGGGCTTGTCGTATTTCCCTCTCTGCTTGCCGATGTTCCAGAATCAGCTTTAGGCGCAGTTCGGGCTCAGCCGAACCTAGTAGCTGTAGGTCGGCTTCCAGAGATGTCATCTCCGTGTTCGGTGGATCATCCAGGACATCGTCTCCACTCGTATCCTGTGGCGGGATCGATTCCTCCTCTGGCGTGTCGTGAGCTGCATCCGCTGACGTTGAAGCACGGGCTCGCTCTGCCTCTTCATGCTCCTCGAGCGCACGAACTAACTGCTCCTTAGTCTGGCCGCTCACCGTCTCGATGCCTTTGTGCTCACACAGGTTGAGTAGTATCTCTTTGTTTTGCCTTGCATAGCTGGATGCTTTCTGAGCCATCGTGTTGCAAAAAAAAGAAAAAGAAAAAAGGGGGGAAGGGAAAGCAAATACCAAGTGTGTATCTTTGAACAAAAAAAAACGTATATAGATTCTGCACTGAGTAGACTTCTGTAGGCTAGTTGCTTCTAGCAAGCTTCCAGCCTTTAATACTCAGAATAGCGAGCTACACTGCGTACTAATGTACTAAACGATCCCACCGCTGCCAGCCAATTATGTCAGGAACCGGCCCGCGGCACGCCTGCGTATACGGTTCCCGACTGCGGGTTTGACCAGATTAAGCGGGGAACAGCCTTATTTAAGCTACAAACAAGGCTGGAACCCCCTCAAACACTTCCCACTGCCACCACTAGCGTTGCTAGACCCGTTCACTCAGCTATCGAGTGCTCAATACGCAATCTGCGCTTTCGTATTTGGGTCAGCTCTGCGCTTAGGCCAAATACGAGAGCGCCACGCACACACACACACCGTTGCAATCTTACACTATAGTGACGCACAACCGCTAACAGTCGTTCCGAACGATACTGTTAGCTACTCGCACTGGCGTTTCGTACGTTGGGTCAGCTGCGCGCTTTAGGCCAACGTATGACAAACGCCCCCACACACAATGCAATTACAATTTCATATGGTAGTGTTGCTCAAGCATACAAATTAGGCATGGACTTATACACAGCTACACTGCAGTCTCCTCTAGGCTATGAGTGTTAGTTTAGTACGGCAGAAGTCAAGCTTATTAAATAATGATTTAATATTCCATAAAAACATAGAACAATGCAGAACTTAATATATACAAAAGATTACCAAAAGACAAAGTAAAAATGTTACAAAGATAAAAGTTACAAAGATAACACACACGGATATTTGCGTAAAATAAAAATGGGGATTAAAAAAACGTTACCAACTTGAAGGTCTCAACGTTGTCGGCAGGAGCATGCCGCTTGTTCGACCAGAAGTCGAGATCAACTCTAGCTAGGCGCTAACTCCAAGAGCAGATACCGGTGGCTGTCCTGGGCCAGCTTAAATAGTCCGAAGTGTCCCCTGGGGCATTTAATGTCCAGCCCCCAGGAACTAATGCAGTTTCCCCGTTTGTGACATCACCGAACGCTTGTCATAATCTTTCTTGTGATATGCAAACTTCAAAGGGGTTCCTGTTTTAGCTTCTTGAAGTTTGCAGAATTCAATAGGTGAGATTGTATCCTACCAGACATCGAAAAGCTTCCTCCACATTATTTCCTTGGGTAAAGTGTATATTAGCACATACATGAAAAGATTGCCTGTTATTGCCTGTAGACAGACGCAGACAATCACACCTGGGACAGCAGATCAAACGTGACTGCTAGTGGACTAATGAGCTGCTTTCTTGCCTATTGAAGGTGACTGGTCTTATTCACTGAAGACCTCTTTAGATGCAAATGACCCACCCACACAAATACATGAACAGTCCATGAATCTAGCCTGCATATCTACACCTTTGACATACCACAGCCGATATAAAAATGGGAAAATGAAAATATATTACTGTATTATCCTTAACAGCATCAGCACCTCAATATATCTCCACAGAGGCCTAGGTCTCCCATGTATTAAATCATATTACCTAGTCTCTATTCTTAGTATGTCCATGGAATGGTGGAAAGATAAAAACGATAAACTATGGGTCCAAATAGAAAAAGATATCTCTCAAACGCTTCCTAAACTGTTTATAGCTAACTCAATCATGACGGATAAACCTATAAAAACTTCCCTACCCACAACCCAGGCAACTGTATCAGCTTGGAATCAATATATGAAAAAAATTAAAAATAACCAACTTCCAGACACCTTTACCCCAAATATACCACTTAAGACTATAAATACTTTAATACCTTATGTTAATATCCAATCCTGGGAAAGAAAAGGTATCTCCCTTATTAATGACATATTTAACAATAATTCCCTTAAAAGTTTCACACAGCTACAAGAAGAATTTGATCTTCCTTCCCATCAACAATTCATTTATAACCAAATAAGTCACCTAGTGGCATATACCCAGCTATCGATACCAGAACTCCCTAAGCAAATTCTCCCCTTTTTCAAAACATCAATACAACTGAAAGGTGGAATATCCAGTTGGTACGATAGTATCATCAGCTCATCCAAAAATCCTTTGGAGAAATACCTAAAAGCCTGGTCATCAGACCTCGGATCTGAAATTTCCATTTCACAATTCCTAGCTGCATCTCAATCGCTACATAAATATTCTAAATGTGTGCAACACAAAGAAACCCTATATAAAATAGTATTCAAATGGCATTACACCCCAAGGAGGCTAGCCACCTTTTCAGTTGACCACTCAGCTTTATGTTGGAGGGGGTGTCAGGAGACTGGTACTATTTTCCATTTACTACGGGAATGCCCACTGATCCAACCCTTTTGGTCGTCCATAAATTCTCTACTCAATAAAATCCTAAAAAAACCAATCCAGACTAAAACCTGAAATGGCTCTTCTACATTTGAATATGAACAAAGTGACATTAAACAGAAAACTACAAGTCACCCATATTCTGTGTGCAGCAAGATCACTTATTTTATCCAAATGGGCAACAATGGACATTCCTTCCCTTGGCCAACTACAATCCAAGGTTGACTACAATATCTCACTCGAAAAAAAACTTAGATACAACGACAGCTTACCTCAAACTCAATCCCCTGAGACCGTATTCGATATTGACTGGAAGACACTGACTTAAAACAACATGAGGTCGAGTTAAAACCCTCTATTCAAAATTCAAGAGCAACCCCTTTATATCAAACAAAACTTCTCAAAATTAAACCACATCACCACAATAAATATACCTAACCCTCAGAGTTTAGGCCTAGATGGACATATGGAAGTAGGTAATTACACTGCAGCTCAACTTATGCACTGTCATCAACTAAGAAATAGATCAAGCATGTTCTGAAGACTCTGCATCTTATATTCCTACCACAAGCTAGCCCTGAAATTTTAATAGTACGTTTGTAGCAGGACTCAGGTCCTAAAAGCATGCACATATTCGATAAACCATGGAGACTATTATTGTTGTTAAGTGTTAAAGACTCCCCAACGTCTTAATTCCTTACTACTACTTTTGCAACTACCTATGGACCCTACTGTTATCCCCACCCCTGACCTCCCTCCCCCCTACACCTGCCTCTCCCCTTCCCCCTACCCTCCCCCCCCCCTCTTTTTTCCTTTTCCTTTTCCTACCCCCTGGCCTTTATATCCCTCCCCAGGTTCCTTCATGGAAGAACTAAATAATCGAATGGAGTCTATCTTAAGTAAATAGCTAAACTGTTCTTTATCCACAGCTAATGGACTAATCTAACATTAGATATATTCTTAATCTCTTTGCATCCAAGAGGCTCACCGGGACTTTAACTCAACGTACATTCTGAATATATCTTGCGTACTGTTTATACTGTTTAGACTTGCCTCAATATGTTCTGTTATACATTGTAACTGCTTTTAATACCTAATAAAAAAGCTAAAGTTAAAAAAAAAAAAAAAAAAAGATTTTACAATGGCCAAACACTGACTAAATCATTTATACATAATTATTGTAAAAATGAAGCACTTTTTTATTACATTATTTTCACTGGAGTTCCTCTTTAAGTTCAGCTTACAGAAAAAATAATTGACAGTTGATTGGTTTCCACTTGTCAGAAAACAATCCTTTTTTTCCACTCTGCTTTCCTACTCGTAATTTAGCCCACCTCATAATAAGTATCGATAAATATTTGCCAACTGGAGATGAGAGACTCGACCTTCGGAAGGCTTCTCGAGATACTCCTGACATCACTTCTCGCTCAGCTTTCTCTCGCATGACCTCATTTCTTGAAAAGATTGAATTCCCATCCTAGGAACAAGCACAACAGTTTGAGCAGATGGAACATATTCCATGTTCGGTAACTCAACCTACTTCATCTCAGGATGTGGTCTCGGGAATCGGCCAGAAGTGTAGGTTGAAGTCACCTCTGCCGCGGGCGGCCGTGGAGACTCGGTTTGGCTGCTGCTCTTATTTTCCAACCTTGTAACAGCAGCAAGACGTTCCCCTGTTATGTGAGTATAGCTGGCGGAATAACAAGGGGGCAGCGGCGTGCCATGCGAGGGGGGCGGCCGGCAATATTCCGGGGACTTTCCAGCCTCGGCTTTGATGAAAGGGACATTATTATCAACGCAATGGAAATGCAGCATTTCAATGAATATAACATATAAACATCTCTAAACTATGTCTTTGTGGGAGTTTCAAAGCCCAAATTTAGACACTTTTTTTTAAAAGTGTGCTAGAGGCAAACCTCGGGTTAAAGAAGTCATACTTACGTATAGCCTTCTACCCACGAGGCGATATTGTTGGCGATGTTACCCGACGTTGGGAAACATCATTTAACATAATCATCCCAATCAGTAGCTGATACCCCCTTTCCCATGAGAAATCTTTTCCATTTCTCAAACGAATCATCAGGGGGCTCTGTATGCCTAATATTGTGGTGAAACCCCTCCCACAGTGTGATGTCATGACCATGGTCCTGGCAGTTTCCTGTCTGTGAACTTCGTTGCATTGTGGGAAATAACGGCTGTTTCCAACTGCCAGGCAAGCAGCATCTCCCTCTGTGCACAGAACTCTCAGTAACGAACATTCCGTACAGATCACCTGGCAGAGCTAAGGATGTCACCACCAGTGATAAATGTCAGAATGTAAATCAGGGAGAGGAAAGATTCTATAATAGGCAACCACTGACTAAATAATTTACGAATAAATATTGGAAAAAAAATATATAGATTTTAATTCATTATGTCATTTTCACTACAGATCATCTGCAACTTAAGTATGCTTCTGTTTAAAAACAGGGAGAACATACAAACTCCATGCAGATAGTGACCTGGCTGAGGATGCTATCAAGAGTGTATATAGTAATTTTCTTCTTCTTTTACTGGTTTCTGTATGTTTTTTTATTTTTTATTGGCTAGTTTGTTTTTTTATTGGCTGTATGTTTTTCACTGACTCTGGCTAGATGCACAGTAGGACGTTGCGTTACTGTGTTATAAAGTCTGATATCGCAGCTTACTGCAATGAGAAGTGTATGCAACATTCACAGTGCGATGAAGAGAAGCATAATTTTCATAGCCTGTATGCTTCACTGTACCTATTTTATGCAACGGTAATGCAGCGTTAATCTGCGTTACTACTTTTTTTGTTGTAAGATCACATTGCGACTTTAACGTCGCATCAGAACGCAATGTCCTGCTGTGAACCGAGCCTTACAGAACTTTATTTTTTTCCCCTGGTTGACAGGATCCTTTGGAGATATGATGGACAGGAAAGAAGTCTGACAGTGCAGTGATATTTCAGGGATAAACAATTAGGAGATCAGAGCGGTAACAAGTTGTTAGATCGTTATAAGCCACCTCGTTGTGTGTCCTGCGGCTCTTATGGACAGGCTAGGATTAGCCATGAATGACATACGGTAAAGCTCGCCCTGAGATAAGGGAACCTGACGTCACAAATGATCTTTACAAGCCAGGAATTCTTCATTTTCAGGGCAGTAAAATAAAGGAAGCAAATATAGTTTTCATTGGCCACAACAACCAATCAGGCTGATGCCAACATCTGAAAAAAACATGGCTACCTGTCAAGCATGCTGATCGCCGGCTTACCTGGGTTCGCTAAACCTGGATATGCCGAGACATGCAGCTTACCCTAAGCATGAGAAGTCTACTCTGGGACGGTTATAGAGTTTTTGCACTACATTGTGAGGAGGCAGACACACCCATTTAGCATTGGCTAAACAAGACGCCATACTTTACTGAATTATATAAAAGCTGTCAGTTAGGTAGATGGAGTTTCCAACCCTCACCTGAGTCACATTAGACCTTAATGAGAATTTGTAAAAGGTCAGTCTGAACTGAAGTCATCCAGCTGCATTAGCTCACACACCTGCAGTGGAAACATATCGTAATAATAATCAGGGTAGTCCTGCAGGTGTGTGTATGGCTGTTATTCTAGAAATCTTGTAAGGCATTACACAGTACCCAGTCATGTGGAGGGGAGCCAGAACCACTAGGACTGTAGATGATCAGGACCACAGCGCCCTCCCACAAGCCATAGGAAAAGCTAAGCCAAGTACAATTTAGCGTTCCTAAACCAGATGGTATAAGTTCTCGGCTTTACATGGGCAAGAAATTACCTACAAAATGAATGAAAGAAACATCCTGAATCAGCTGCCTGCAAGGTGGATTATATAGCGCAATAACATGGAATAAGCTATAGGGGGCTGTAAATCACCAGTCCTGGCTGTGTGTCTGGCTATAAAGGGAATCTGAAGGGAAAATAAACGTATGACATAATGAATTGTATGCATAGTGCAGCTAAGAAATAGGACATTAGCAGCAGAGATATGAGTCTCATATTGTTTCCAGTACAGGAAGAGTTAAGAAACTTTACTTGTTATCTATGCAAAAAAACTTCTCTGAGTTTTATGACTAAACTTGGTTGGCTACAGTGCTGTTTTCTGAAGCACTTATACATCAAACTGTGAAAGGCAACTTCTGATAAGATTTTACTGCAGAGAAGTTCAAAGGGTCATTAGCTCTGCTCCATGTCATAGTTTAAAATACAGCGTGTAGTTTGAGTAATATTAGAGGATGATGCAATGCTATTAAAAAAAGCTGTATAACTGAAAATAAAAATATGAGACTATTTTCTTTGCTACTAATGTTCTATGCATTATACGTACTAAATATACGGTACTTATCCGTTAGCCGGGCACATCCGGCAGGTGGCGCTGTTGTAGCGAATTTGGATGCGCTGTTGTATCTAATTTGTATCTAATTCCATTCATAGTTACTGAACGTAGTACTGTGTGAATGGAAGCGCCGCAGGTGGCGCTAATTACATTGTTGATACGCACGATACAGTGTGTTAATGGCAAGGAATATACATTGTATTTGAAGTGGCCGGAATGAAAATGAAGGCGGCGGCAATGTAACACATGAAGCCGCCGCCGCCTTCGTCTGTTCTCCCCCTTTGTCCTCTCGCTTCTATACAACACTGCCAGCTGGGGGGGACACGCGTGTCCCCCCAGAGTCGTTCGTCGCGGCAGGGAAGCCTGCTTGTTTCCTTGCGACGAACGACTGTGGGGGGACACGCGTGTCCCCCCCAGCTGGCAGTGTTGTATAGAAGCGAGAGGACAAAGGGGGAGAACAGACGAAGGCGGCGGCGGCTTCATGTGTTACATTGCCGCCGCCTTCATTTTCATTCCGGCCACTTCAAATACAATGTATATTCCTTGCCATTAACACACTGTATCGTGCGTATCAACAATGTAATTAGCGCCACCTGCGGCGCTTCCATTCACACAGTACTACGTTCAGTAACTATGAATGGAATTAGATACAAATTAGATACAACAGCGCATCCAAATTCGCTACAACAGCGCCACCTGCCGGATGTGCCCGGCTAACGGATAAGTACCAAATATACAATTCATTATATCATAAGTTTTTTTTTTCCTTCAGTGTCACTTTAAAAGGTGTGAAAATATTGCCTAAGGGCCCATTAACACTTGCTGATCGCAAAACGCTAGCAATTTTGCTAGCGTTTTGCTCTGGTGTTTTTTGGCGATTAACGCCAAAAAAAAAAAATCACCATTCACACCTGCCGATTTTTTAGCGATCGCGTTTTGCGCTTCTATAGCACTGAAGCGCAATCGCCGGAAAATCGCCTGAAAATGGTGCAGGCTACACGTTTGCGTTTAGCGTTTTTAGGTGATTTGCGGCAATTTGCGCAAACCGCCCAAATGAGAACGGGCCCATAGACTTTAATTACCCTAGCACTTTGAAAAGCACTAGCGTTTGAGCGTTTTGCCGAAATCGCCGGCAAAACGCTCAAGTGCGAATGTGGCCCTAAGAGAAAAAGTAAGTTGAATTGGGCCCAGAGTGCGAGTCAGAGTGCGAGTCAGAGTGCGAGTCAGAGTGCGAGATTTGGGTGCAGCTGGTGCCGTTATAGGCTGTAGTGTAAATTACGGCTATAGCAGGGCTCAGTAAAGAGCCAGAGCCCAAATTACGATAAAAACAGCACTACACGGCCGCCATCAATAGCTGGAAGGCAAATTACGTCTTTCTTCAGTGTCAGTGGCGGCCTGGAGGGGGAATAGTAATTAACGGCACCTGGACTTTTGGAGGAGCAGGGTGAGGTGTTTTTTGGCTTTACCATATGCCCAATTTCCCGTTGCCTTAATAACATGTATGCCCCGCGTGTGCTGTCCAGCCATGTATTCCTTGTATTGCCCTTGTTTTTAAACATTTATTGCAACATGAGGGATTCAGGCACTGTCTAATGAAATCCATACTATAAATATTTCATGTTCCTCGTTTTAAAATAAAGTAGTGCAAAAACAATAAATACATAAAAGAAGCATGCTAAAAAGATTTCCATAAACAGCAAAAATAGGGAGCTCTGAGTATAAGCATACAAAATCTTTAATTACCAATATTAAAAGGTTACAACCAACAAATTGTTGTGCTAATGGTTGTAACCTTTTGATATTGGTAATTAAAGATTTTGTATGCTTATACTCAGAGCTCCCTATTTCTGCTGTTTATGGAAATTACCTATATATAGGTGAGACGAGTTAAACTGAATAGAGAGGAGGTTGATATCCCCTATGTTTTTGTATTTGGATGCTAGAAAGTTTTTTTGAAATATTCCTAATAAAGAATTAAATGAATATAATGTGTTTTTAGTAGAAAGAAAACAAAAAACAAAGTTAATAGAAAAACAAAAGTTTTTAGAACAAAGAAAGTTAGTAGAAAAAAAAAAACTCACAATTAATAAAGATAGAAAAGGTAAACATAGAAAAGAGTTTTAATTTAAAACGAACGAGTCAGGTATATCGGATTTCCATTCACAAGGTGCTAGAAAAGTAAACTTCTGACAACTGGTTTCGCCGACCTACAGAAATTCCATTTGTTGTAAGAGAAAATGTCTCCCTTATTTTTAGCTGTGTGTCCTCCAGAGCGCTGCCCACCAGTAACCTATCATCATGGAGGCCCGAAGCCTCCTCAGCAGCCTCTGCCCTGAATGGAGAGCTTTGTGTCCCGGGCTTGGCATCTGCTCAGAAATACTTCGCATCGGGTTAGGAAAGGTTTCAGGGCAGAAATGCTCAGACGTGATGCTGGTTAATTATTTAAATATGTCGGCAACAATACGCTATTGAGAGGCTGTTTCCCTGCTTGTCTGCTGAATGTGTCCTTCTCACACAGGAACGCCACGGGGACAGGACCGGCTTGTAATCTGGACATGACCGGTGCACTTGTTGGCGTGTCCCCTCCGTGCCATAGTAGGTCATTAATCCGTTCCTTGTTTTGGATTCCATAAATAGAGACATGTATCCGATATCATTTACTTTCCTGGAATTTACACTTTTTTTAGCTGCACAGCTAGGCCTCGTTCACATTGCGTTCCGCTCACATTCGCTTGGACTTTTTTTGATGCAATTTTTTTCCCATTCCCGGCGATTTCTGTAAGCGCTTTTGCAGAGCACTTCCGTTTTTTGATCCGGAAAATAATAAATACAATGGGCTCGATTCACAAAGCGGTGCTAACCCAGTTAGAGACTTTAGGCGTGATAATCATTGCACCACGCTGGTGAAAAGCCAGTTTAGGCGTGATAAGTTTAGGTGTGATAAGTTTAGGCGTGATAAGTTTAGGTGTGATAAGTTTAGGCATGATAAGTTTAGGTGTGATAAGTTTAGGTGTGATAAGTTTAGGCATGATAAGTTTAGGTGTGATAAGTTTAGGTGTGATAAGTTTAGGCATGATACGTTTAGATAACTTTAGATCGCTTGCAAAGTCCCGCATGCAAAGCAGCACCATTAAACTTTATGCAAAGTGCACCAGACTTTGCTAGCGCAAAACTTTTGATCAGCTGTGCACTGCGGTGCTAACCCAGTTGGCACGGGCGTAGGGCCCGAGGTCGCAGCGGTCGCACCTGCGACTGGGCCCGGCTCCTGCAGCCTGAGGGGAGGGCTCCGGGGCCCCCCGTCTGTGCGTGTGTTTTATACTGGCAGCGGCCGGCACTTAATTAACCTGGCCGGCTCCGGCAGGCTCCATTTGCGGCTCCAAGACACAGTGCGTGCAGACACATCCACGCACTATCTGCCTGCCTGATCTCCAAAGTAATTATCTCCCCTCCCTCGCTCTCTTAAGACAGCAGCGGCCACTTCAGTGTGTGTGACTGCTATACGTCACACACACAACAAAGTCACGCTGTCTGGTAGTGATGGGTTTTTAGCTCTGTAATAAAGGGCGCTGAGGCATTCTGGTAGATGTAGTTCTCCTCTTGCAGCTTGTAGGAGTGTATGGGGCGGAGCAGAGCAGTAGCAGGAGGGATTGCCCCAGTCAGAGAAGCAGTCTGGAGTTGTCATGGAAACGGGGGCGGGGCTTTTACTCCGATTCTGAGTGGTGTCTAGTGATATTTAATGAAGAGCCGATTCAGAGCCGTAAGAGCCGGCTCTTTAATGGGAGCCGATTCAGAAGAGCCGATTCTCTGAGAAGAGCCGGAATTTCCATCTCTACTGTCTGGGCTGGCTCTGATCTCTGAGGAGATTACTCATCATCTCCTCTCTGCAGCTGCTGTCACTCACTCCATCCTGACCTTCTGGACCGCCCCCTCCACGCTCCAGTTGGCCCTTCACTGATCTCTGGCTGGCCTGGCTCCTCCCATATCCCTCGAGTGAGCTGCAGGTTCAGCCAGAGTCACTGTCAGTGTGGGAAAGTCGTGTTTGTCGCCTGCAATTCTGCTGGACTGCTGCCATAGACAGTCAGTGGGGAGGTCGAGGAGTCTGGAGCTTTGTAAGTCCGGGCTGCATTGCCTCTCCTACTGTGTCCCTGTCTCTCTCCCTAGTCCCTATGGCTGTCTCCCCCCCCCCCCCCCCCCCCTTGCGGGCTAGTAAAAAAGGGCGCACAGGGATAGTGGACAAAAAGGGCGCCGCCATAGACTGCAATGCAAAATATCGGCTATCCGGCGCCTGACAGGAAAAAAGGGCGCCCGAGAAATAGCGTTTTACAGGGATCGTGTTAACAAAAGGCTCCGTTTACAGGATAAAGTTTATAACAAATATTGTTTACAAGTTCGTTTTGACTTTGCATTATACTTATTTTTTCGTTTGTAAATTTCGCTTATATGAGTTTTAACTAGTTTTTTTTTCGTTTTAAAATTACGCTTACAAACCTATTACAACTAAAATTTCGTTTACACTTCTTTTATCATTTAAAATTCGTTTTCATATGTATAATGCTTAAATATCGTTTTCAACCTTATTGTATTAGAAATACATCGCTTTTGGTATTAACTTTGTTTTTACACTTATAATGCGTTGATTATAGTTACTAAAATATCACTTTCAATATTACTGTTATTTTAAGATTTCTAATGCATAAGTGATTGTAAGGCTATCTATTGTATGTGTATATATATTATATATACCTTTTTCTACTTCTATTATTATTAATGTATACGTGATTTTAAGGCTACTTATTCTATGACAAATATATACATTATTTTATTCATGTTATTTGGAGTGAAGTATTTTAAGGATTAAATATATTATTGTTTATATGTGTTTAGTGTGTTTTGTGCAGTGGGGATGGTTAGGTTTAGGCATTACTAGGGGGTCTAGGGGTTAGGGATAGGTACAGGGAGGGTTAGGTATAGTTACAGTGCAATATACACCACCAGGGGGGTGGTTAGTTTTAGGCACCAACAGGGGGGTCTTAGGTTTAGGCACCAACATGGGGGTCTTAGGTTTAGGCACCACCAGGGGGGTCTTAGGTTTAGGCACCACCAGGGGGGTCTTAGGTTTAGGCACCAGCAGGGGGGTCTTAGGTTTAGGCACCACCAGGGGGGTCTTAGGTTTAGGCACCATCAGGGGGGGTCTTAGGTTTAGGCACCACCAGGGGGGTCTAGGGGTTAGGGATAGGTACAGGGAGGGTTAGGTATAGTTACAGTGCAATATACACCACCAGGGGGGTGGTTAGGTTTAGGCACCACCAGGGGGGTGGTTAGTTTTAGGCACCAACAGGGGGGTCTTAGGTTTAGGCACCACCAGGGGAGTCTTAGGTTTAGGCACCACCAGGGGGGTCTAGGGGTTAGGGATAGGTACAGGGAGGGCTCTGTGTGAGAGTAAGGTTAGGTATAGTTATCGGAGCAGTGCTTTTGAGCGCTGCTAGATTTGGGCGCAGCCGGCGCCTCCATAGATTTCAATAGGAATCATTCCTATTGAAGTGCTCAGTGAGTAACGTCGGAGCCGTCAGAAGACTGAGCCGACGTTGCTTAAAAACATAATAATTCGGCCTCCAGCAATCGCCGGAAGCCGAATTATTTCATTCCCCCACTATCCATGTCGGCCTGGAGGGGGAATAGTAATTAAATCGGCCCGGACTTGTGCAGAAGCAGGATCAGCTATATACTGCTGTATCCTGCGCCCAAGTCTACCGGCGCCGATTTCAAATGTACTCATAGTTATAGTACAATATATGTCATATATACAATTTATTACATTATGTGTATTTACACAAATGGGGGGGGGGGGGGGGGGGTGTCTAGGTGAGAGGGATAGGGATACGGAGATATATCTGTGACCCTAAAGTTAGGTATAATTGTACTAAAATACCTGTAAAACCTACCATTCTAATACTATGCTTAATACAAGTGTAAATATCGTTTTTTCTATAAAGCTATTTGACGTTTTATTTCAGAATTCGTTTACTGTTATAGACGGTATTTTGCCATTTCATTTCCGTTTATTTAACCTATTTAGCACTAAATTATCGTTTATAACATATTAAACAAAAATATGGTTTTGCATTCAAACGTACAATTTCGGCTACACCCCGCGCCCTTTTTTCCAGGCGCCCTTTTTTGATAGACGCCCCCCCTTGTCCCTGTCTCTCTCCTTATGGCTGTCTCCCCCCCCCCCCCCCGTGTCCCTTTCTCTCTCCATGTGGCTGTCACCCTACCTGTGTCCCTGTGTCTCTCCCTGTGGCTGTCTCTCTCCTTGTGTCCTCGTCTCTCTCCCGGTGTCCCGGGTCTCTCTGTGTCTCTCCCTGTGTCCCTGTCTCTGTCCTTAGCTGTCTCTCTCCCAGTGTCCCTATGTCTCTCCCTGTGGCTGTCTCTCTCCTTGTGTCCCTGTGTCTCTCCGTGTCCTGGTCTCTCTCACGGTTTCCCTGTGTCTCTCGCTGTGGATGTCTCTCTTCCTGAGTACCTGTCTCTCTCTCTGTGGCTGTCTCTCTCCCTGTGTCCCTGTCTCTCTCCCTCTGTCCCTGTCTCTTCCTGTCCTCGTCTCTTTCCCTGTGTCTCTCCTGTGTCCCTGTGTCTCTCCTGTGTCCCTGTCTCTCTCCTGTGTCCCTGTCTCTCTCCATGTCCCTGTCTCTCTTCCTGGCTATCTATACTGAGGCACCTACTCTTGGCTACCTATACTGAGGCACCTATTCCTGACTACCTATACTGGGGCACCTATTATTATTATTATTTAGTATTTATATAACACCAACATCTTCCTCAGCACTGTACAGAGTATATTGTCTTGTCACTAACTGACCCTCAGAGGAACTTACAATCTAATCCCTACCTGGCTACCTATACTGGGAGCACCTATTCCGGGGTTACCTATATTGGAACACTGATACCTGGCTACCTATACCCTAGGTACCTATACCTGGCTATTTAATGTAAGGGGGGGGGGGCCCAGGTCCAAATTCCGCATCGGGGCCCTGAGGTTTGTAGCTACGCCACTGCCAGTTGGTGCTTAAACTTATCACGCCTAAACTTATCACACCTAAACTTATCACGCCTAAACTTATCACACCTAAACTTATCACACCTAAACTTATCACGCCTAAACTTATCACACCTAAACTTATCACGCCTAAACTTATCACGCCTAAACTTATCACGCCTAAGCTTATCACGCCTAAACTTATCACACCTAAACTTATCATGCCTAAACTGAGTTTAGGCATGATAAAGGGCTTTTCACCAGCGTGCTAACTGTTAGCACCACTTTGTGAATCAGGCCCAATGTATTTGTTTTTAAAAACACGAACGAAGTCGCCGCATAAAGCGGTTTTGTGAGCGGTTTGCGTTTTTCCTATACCTTCCATTGAGGCAAAATGGCCTCAAAAATGGTCCATACAGCGCTTCTCTGAGCGGATCGGAAACAAACCGCGCAGATGTGAACTCTCTCATAGGGAATCATTGCACAAGCGCTTTCAGGGTGATTTTGAAAAATCGCCTGCGCTTAAAAAAATCACAAAGAACCTCTAGTGTGAACAAAGCTCTTAGGTTGAAAAAAGACATAGAGGTCTCTGCAGTTTTTTTAAAAAATAAATAAGTGCAGTTTTTAGAAACCAAACCACCAATTAAATTTGAGGAAGGCCAAAAAACAAAAAACTAAAAACAGAAAGGTTGTGGTCCTATTTGCCTTAAAACCCATATATGGATTAATTATTATTGGCTCCTTTAAAGCGGACCTGAACTCAGAACTTCCGCTCTGCTTTTAAAGATACGCAACAGCATAATGGCCTTCAAAGAAAAACATTTGTTTGTTACAGCTGATACAAATCCTGCAATAAATCTGCAGTGTGTCTACTTCCTGCTTTCATGGAAGCAGACATAGGGTTAGCATCCTGTGTTTACATATTAGCTGTTCTGCCCAGGCAGAGGAGATTCCTGAGGTGACGCAGCTGAGAGATCAAATTACACTGGTGATTAAACACAGATGAGGGGGAATTAGACAGGCTAAACTCTGTAAATACATACAGGGTGCATTTCTCAATGTTTTCCTTCTGTCCTCTCTCATTTTCACCCCAATAAGTAACATAAAATGTGTCCCTCCCTATATTTATTAAGAGCAAACATGCAAAGCCAGCACCACAAGGAAATTTGTGCACAGGGCAAAGCCGAAAAACATCTCACCCTGCTCCTGCACAAGTCCTGGCGGTGATATTTACTATTCCCCCTCCAAGTCACTGTGGATTGGATTCTAGGGAAACATGGAATTGCTATTGCTGGTGGGCAAATTATGCTGTTTTTATAGTATTTCGGGCTCCGTCTTTTGACCGCGCCCAAATCACCTTCTGTGCACCGCTATAATCTTAAGTCACATGACAAATAACATTTATATCGCGCTTTTCTCCTGGCGGACTCAAAGCGCCAGAGCTGCAGCCACTAGGGCGCGCTCTATAGGCAGTAGCAGTGTTAGGGAGATTTGCCTAAGGTCTCCTGCTGAATAGGTGCTGGCTTACTGAACAGGCAGAGCCGAGATTCGAACCCTGGTCTCCTGCGTCAGCGGCAGAGCCCTTAACCATTACACCATCCAGGCACTGGCAGCGTCTGGTACGCCCTCATTTCCCTGCCTCATTTTACGCTGTCTTATTATTGGGAGTCCATAAGTACCAGCGAAGATGTCAGTGAGGGATGAGTAAGCAAAAAATGGACTGCCAAAACGCAAAATAAGTTCCTATCTATGAATAATAACGTTCTCTGTATATTTATAGATAGGCATCCATGTGGCAAATAATAACATCAAACTCAACCCAGGGGCAAACAAGAAACATTATTAGGGGGACTTGTCCCTCAAAAATCATAACAAACATTAAATCACTGAACAGTGGGGGTTGGGGCATCATCAATGATTTTTGAGGGATAAGTCTCTATAATACATTTTCTTGATTGTACCTAAATCGAGTTTGATATTTCCCAGCAATCCCAGCATTGTTGCAAGAAGAAGAGTTTGCTTGAGACCGGGATGTCATCTGGACCTTACAGTTGAAGATCTCTGTAGGTGAGTACATAGTTGGCTTCGGGTGGTTGGGGGGTATATATGTAGGTAACTTTGGGTGGTTGGGGGGTTTACCTGTAGGTAAGGTGGAGATGGAGAGTTGATAATGTAGTGGAAAGAAAATGATGAAACTTGATTTTGGAAATGAAAACAAAAAGATGGATGGTTCTGGAATGGCAAAGTCAAAGCCCACATCCAAATCCTGACAAGATGCTGAGGAGCAATATGAAACAGCTTTTCTAAGCCCTTTAGGGCCCTTTCAAACCTAAGCGGGAATCATGCGATTACCGCTAATCTCTAAAGCGCTATCGTTTTTTAAAAACACTAGTGCTATATTAGTCTATGGCAGTGTTCACACCGCTATAGACAGTCGACATAGATAATTGTGGGTGTTCCGCGATTATCGCTAATCGCACACGTGTTGCACGCAGCATTTTTCCGGCGACTTAGGAGCGATCGCCATTAGCATATATAGAAACGCTAATTGCGATCGCTCCAAATACGCAAATTTGTACAGTGATTTTTCCGTGTTAAATCACGTGAAAATCACCCACAGAAAACGCTACCGCAAATCGCTAGTGGTTAGAGATTTTAGGTGTGAATGGGCCCAAATGAGCGCGTGTGATGGGAAAAGCTCTTGCTGATGTAATGCTATCGGTGTGATCCCACTAGAGGGGTTTTTGTTGTTTAAATCCCCAAATCACAAGCGCTCACAAAAGCACTGCTAGTGGCTCCCAGGCCTAACCCTAAAACAAATATACATTTCATAAATATGTATACACGTTTTTTAAATTTCATATTTTTTGCAATAGTGGTCCTTCACAGTGCCATAGCAATCGGGGGTGCAGAGGTTGTGACTGCATCAGGGCCCCTGGACCAGAGGGGCCCACTAGGGGCCCTCCTTCATCCATCTTATTAGCTTTTCATTAGTGCTGTGCTGGTAATATACTCCTCTATATGTGCATAGTGGGAAATCCTTAAAGGGGCACTATAGCGAAAAGTTGTAAAATTTAGAAATATGTGCAAACATAGACAAATAAGAAGCACATTTTTTTCCAGAGTAAAATGAGCCATAAATTACTTTTCTCCTATGTTGCTGTCACTTACAGTAGGTAGTAGAAATCTGACAGAAGTGACAGGTTTTGGACTAGTCCATCGCTTCATAGGGGATATTCAGCAAGGCTTTTATTCTTTATAAAGATATTCCCTAAAAAGCATTTAAATAATGATGCTGGCCAGCTTCCCTGCTCGCTACACAGTTTTTGGCAGTTGGATAGAGCAACTGCCATTCACTAAGTGCTTTTGAAATATACATAAATCCCTAAGAATCGCCCCATGAAGAGATGGACTAGGCCAAAACCCGTCACTTCTGTCAGATTTCTACTACCTACTGTAAGTGACAGCAACATAGGAGAAAAGTAATTTATGGCTCATTTTACTCTGGAAAAAAACATACTTCTTATTTGTTTATGTTTGCACATATTTTAAATTTTAAAATTTTTCGCCATAGTGACCCTTTAACAACCTGTTTCCTCACTCTGATTGCACCTCTCTGACACTGCAGCTGTCCTTGGCAGGTTTTGGTGAGTCCTCATCAATAGAGTGCCTGGGGCCCCATGTAAAACTCATACTGGGGCCCAAGTACTGCTCCTTAGTTATGAAACTGGTCCTTTAACTACCTGAACTGGGTCATATTGGACCGAAGTGAAGGTTGCCAGAAGGTTAGTAAATTGTACAGCTGGAGCACACTCAGCGGGAATGTTGGTAGCACGTTGTATGATCCCCGTCCTGGCAATGCTCGATGAAGTCAGGCCCAAGTTCTGCATGTCGGGGACAGCCTCAGGGCAGTACCTGCTTCTCTTTCACCTTCCCTGATTGTAGGACGACATTTTCCTCCCCAAGCTCTGTGCGCTGGGAAACCTGCCCAGAATAAGTTGGCATTTTGTTAAATGGCCTATTAATGATCTATTTGTTAGAACAAGTGACTTAGCAGAAGTGAATGAGAGCTTTGTGTGAGCTGTCGGAACGCAGAAGTCTTATCAGCATCATTTTGGTTCCAACACCTTTATCAGAGTGTTTTTAATGTTCAGCTATGTCAGGTATGCAGAGAAAATAACCCCCATTGTTACATATTGGGGTGCTGTACTATTCTGCCTGCAGGAAAGAAATGGTGAGAGTGTTTTAGGTTTCTCTCTTTTGGCGTAAAATCATTTTCTTCTGTGTAGAATTTTTATCATTACTAAAAAATAATAAACTGAAAGGGCCAGATATAAAGAAGTGACACAGAGAGCCCAATATAGTGTAGTATGTACTGGTAAATGGATATTGATAAAGAGTACACATTTATACTCACAAACCAGGGCTACCTCCTAGGCAACCACTGTACAGGCTGGAGATTAGACCTGTCCCCACTAAGGATTAAAGTGAACCAGAGATGAAAATCAAAAAGATTTAATACATACCTGGGGCTTCCTCCAGCCCCATCCGCACCCGATCGCTCCCACGCCGCGGTCCTCCGCTGCCCACAGCTACGAGAACCGGTTTCCCGCTCTTTCGTCAGTCTGACGTAAGAGAAGTGTGCTGTTTGCGTATCTCTCCAGTGGCTGCTGTAGAGGGCGCACTTCTCCTGCATAGCCCGGCTCCGATGACGTCAGTGACGGGACCCGTTTCTTGTAGCTGTGGGCAGCGGAGGACGGCTGTGTGGGAGCGATCGGATCGTATGGGGCTGGAGGAAGCCCCAGGTATGTATAAAATCTTTTTGATTTCACCGTCTCTGGTTTCCTTTAAGAAGTCGCTCTCTGTAGATAGGAAAAAGGGAGTACACCCCTCCACCACGGTGGATACAAGTATTCAGCGTTGTAAACAGAGGCGCCAGAAGTATAAAATCGGCTAAAATAGTTAAAAATGTTTGGAGGGCAGTGGTGGACTAACTTACCTCCTATAAGCAGACCCAAAAACTGTCAATTTCAACAGACATAAATTTATTGGTATATTCCACAAAGTGTTGCAACACATTTCAAAGGTATAGTCCTGCTTCTTCAGGCATTAAAAAGGGGGAGTACACAACTGAAAACCAGAGACAGATAGGGGTACATCAGATCCAGTTACTTACATCTGAGTTACTTATAGGACAACAATCATGAAAAGAATGTAATATTTAGGGCCTGTTTCCACTAGTGCGGAAATCGGGGCGAGTCTGCAGAGTTTCCCTGCAGGCAAATTGCCATAGGGGATAATGCTGCAGCCATCCGAATTTATAAACATTTACTGCAACATGAAGGACTGTCTAAATCAATTAAATCCATACTATAAATATTTCATGTTCCTAGTTTTAAAATAAAGTAGTGCAAAAAACAATAAATAAATAAAAGAAGTGTGCTAAAAATATTGTTTGTAATATTCCTAGTAAAAAAATAGATGAATAAAATGTGTTTTTAGTAGGAAAAAAAACAAAGTTAGTAGAAAAACAAAGTTTTTAGAGCAAACAAAATTAGTAGAAAAAAAAACAAAACAAAAAACCCTGCAATAAAAAAAGATGCTACAGTAAACATAAAAAGGCAGTTATTATTTAAAGGGATACTGTAGGGGGGTCGGGGGAAAATGAGTTGAACTTACCCGGGGCTTCTAATGGTCCCCCGCAGACATCCTGTGCCCGCGCAGCCACTCACCGATGCTCCGGCCCCGGTTTTCAGACTTTAGGCCCTGTTCACATCACAAACGCGGATGGCCATGCGTGCGGAACGCGTGCGGACCGCAACGCGTACGAACGCACGCCATCCGCGTTTGTGTGCGTTGCGTGGCTGATCCCATCACTGAAAAGTGAATGGGACAGCCATGCGTTTTTACAAAAAATGCATGCAGCATGCGTTCCCGGACCGCACAGGTCCGGAACGCATGCAGTGTGAACATCAGACATTGCACTCTATGCAATGTCTGATGTCGTGCGTGTCGGCCACCTGCACGCGTTTCCAAAACGCGGCTGGAAACGCGTGCAGTGTGAATGGGGCCTTAAAGTCTGAAATTCCAGAAGTGAACCAGATGAGGGGCCGGAGCATTGGGGAATGGCTGCGCGGGCACAGGACGCCTGCGGGGGACCATTAGAAGCCCCGGGTAACTTCAACTCATTTTCCCCCACCCCCATACAGTATTCCTTTAAAACTAACAAAAAGTATCACATTTTGCTGAAGGTTGGAGAAGTTCACTGAGTCAGGTATATCGGATTTCCATTCACAAGGTGCTAGAAAAGTAAACGTCTGACAACTGGTTTCGCCGACCTACAGAAACCTCATTTGTAAGAGAAAATGTAGCCCTTATTTTTAGCTGTGTGTCCTCCAGAGCGCTGCCCACCAGTAACCTATCATCATGGAGGCCTGGAGCCTCCCCAGCAGCATCTGCCCTGAATGGAGAGCTTTGTGACCCAGCTGCCGATAATGCCGCCGCCATCCAAATCGCTTGCCTTAGTGATTCGGATGACATTGCAGCATTTTTTCATGCGAGTGGCAGCGAATCCCAAAGCCGTGCATGGCATGGAGGTGGTACAACACAACACCTACATGGAGGTGGTAAAACATTTTTTGTTTGCTTCAGGTGTACTTTCACTGCCACCAGGATGTTCCCTCTGCAGCGCTGACCTACTTCCTGCTAATCAGGAAGTAGTGAGCGGCGCTGGATAGAGAGCAGCCCGGCGGCAGTGAACCCTGCATGGAGCCCGGAAGGTGAGTTTTTACTACACTGCTCCTGCTGCTATAAATCTTTCTTTGCAATAGAGGGGGGAGCACGGAGGGGGACCCAAGAAGAGAAAGGGAGGAATCGGGTCTGCCCCTTGCGTGGCTGAGTACCAGTATGCCGCTGCTCCCCCTTCTTCACTGCTCTCCCCTCTCTTACTGCACCCTGGGTGGCAACATGCCTCGCCTGCCCCTAGAAACGGGGCTGGGTAGCAAATTGGCTCCCCCCAGTACAATAGACACCTGTGCTCCTAGTCCCATACAGATGTAGTTTACAGAAGAAATGACAATGAAGGTAAGAGCAGTACAGTATATTATATAATAAATGTGTTTTACGCCATTCTTGTGTTTACAGTGGTTAAGCTTTAATAATTAAAATTATGTTTAAACACGTCCATTAAACATCACACATTTGCATAAAATGACAGAAGATGGTTTAATCACTTTATAATAGCCTAATTATGTCTTTTAAATCCTCACATTTAATTGTTGCCGTGATTAGAGGCTGCGGCATTGCGTAAAATAAAGATCTTCCATATAAAATACTCAGATATAAAGAAGCGACTCCGGCTACCCGTTGGCAGCGAGAGATGATAACTTTTCCACAAAATATAAACCTCATTTTTGCTCAAATGAGGATTTTTCCAAAATGCGGCATGAGTAAATTTATTTTGTGAAAATACCCAGTTTTGAGAAAATTAAAAGCCCACTCTAGCAAAAAAAAGTAAGCAGTTAAAATCTGAGAGAAGTGAAAGGTTTTGGACTAGTCCATCTCCTCATAGGGGGATTCTCAGGGTTTTCTCTGAATGGCAGTTGCTAAGTCTAACTGCAAAAATAGTGTGCAAGTGAGTTGGGAGGCTGGCTGGTATCTCACTATTTTGGCAGTTAAGCTGCCATTCAGGAAATGCTTTTGAAAACAAAGAAAACCCTGAGAATCCCCCATGAAGAGTTGGAATGGTCCAAAACCTGTCAGTTCTGTCAGATTTTAACCGCTCACTTTTTGCGATAGAGTGATATTTTAAAAACAATTGGCTTATACTGTACTTACGGGTTATAATGGTGGCTCTACTGATCTCCCTTCACTTCTTGTACCGGCCTCTGGGAGAGGAAGTAAGAGAATAACTTCCCACCTGGAAGACAGGCAGCAAATTAAACATTCTAATCTGAGTTTCCCACAATTAGAACCAAGTTTCCTTCAACCGCCCAGTGCTCAGAACAGACACACCAGTGGTCCCGCCAGTTGTGGGACCCTGCACACTGGACCCTATTGCAGATTTGCACACTGGACCTTATTGCAGATTTGCACACAGGACCCTATTGCATATTTGCACACTGGACCCTATTGCAGATTTGCACACAGGACCCTATTGCATATTTGCACACTGGACCCTATTGCAGATTTGCACAATATTGTCAAATAGACATGTAAAGTGCTCAATGCAGTGTAAAATCTGCTTGCCCACTCTGCCCACTCTCCAAACCCGACCGGTTTCAGCCTGAAGGCAGCTGAAGGCCGTGAGACGAAATAAGGTGAAAACGGGTTGGATTTATAGAGTGGGCAGGCCGATTTTACACTGCACTGAGCACTTTATGTGTCTATTTGACAATAGCGTGCAAATATAGGCAATAGGCTCCTGTGTGCCGGCCTGGGACCCACAATTAGTGGCCACTGGTGTGACTATTTGGAACACTGGGTGGCTGCAGGAAGCTTAGTTTGAACTGTCTGTACACTCTTGTGGATTGGGAACCTCTGGCAGCTGGTTATAGTTGAGGATCTATCTGTGTGTTCTGCTGAGCGCCAGTATCATTCAGCTTTTTTACCAAATTAAACCTGAGAGAGAAGCTAACCACTCCCCACAACAAGCAAAAACCTTGTCCAAACTTTCACTTTAAGTATTGCATGCTGGAAGACACATACTAGTGCGTTTGGGTTTGGAAAAGCCCAGCAAGAATGGGGGAGAGGGAGAAGTGCTGTTAGAGGTCAGTTATAGTGTACCCGAGATAACGTGACGTGATAGAATGGACATGTGTTTATACAGCAGCAAGCATACAAACACTTTTAATGCTGTGCTCCCCTGCCTGAAAGAGTTCATATCCAGCTATGGATCTGACAGTTTTCCTCCATTCTGGCTCACTGATAAATTAAAGCTATAAAACACTTTCCTAAGCAGATAACTGGGCTCCTGACTGCAAGGGAAAGATAAAAAGGTCAATACTTCATGTATTTCCACTCTGGGGATCTTGAGACACTGCAATTGAGCAGAGACAATAAAACATTAAGGCTAGGTCCACACTAGGCACGGTTGCAGGACGGACGCTGCACTCCGGGATCAGGGGAAGTACCACCAGACCGCAAACTGATCCGTTTTCATAAAAAGTGCATCAGTTTTGCATCAGTTTCTGTTCAGTTTTTTACCCCAAAACACGGACAGAAAACGTCTCTGTCATTAGGAAGGTAGTGGGAGGATTTTTTGGGCCAATAATAAAGTTCAGGCTATCCGTTTTTTCATCCGTTTTTGGTGCTATTTTGCCTGTGGAGATGGAGTTGTGTTTTCTCATTGCTTTTCACTACCCCTGCGTGTATCAGGGTCCTGATCCGTTGCGTGAAAATGCAGCAGATCCGGACCTTCCGTTCAGGTTTTGAAAACGGGTCCCCGCAAACGCAGACGGATCAGTTTTTTTCTTGGGTGAGGACGGCTGCTATTTTTAACATTAGTATCCGGGACTCCGTTTTTCATCAGGCCTGAAAAACACAGCCACGGATACGTTTCCGGACCTAGTGTGGACTAGCCCTAAATTCATTTTGTAAAAGTTTATACATACATTTCGGTAAAAAAAGTGATTTCTAGGAGTAGGAGGACAGATTCAATTGTATATCTTGTCAGTTTACTATCGCTAGGCCAGGGTAATCTGTCAGGTGATAATTATGGGTTAGGTAGGCTCACTGAAATATATATGTGTATATACTGTATATATATATATATATACTATTGTGTGTCAGATATTGATGGTGGACATGATGGCCGGCAGATAGGTTGTGGCAAACAACGATCGTTCAAAATTTGCATTTAACGTGAATTTTATGTGAAGTTCGTGTCCGCCCTATACTTAAAGAGAGCCCGAGGTGGGCTAATGAAATGAAAAACAAACTAGGCTACCTGACCTGGGGGGCTGAGCTGGGGTCGGTCAGGTGAAGTTCATTGGAGGAGCGGAGTGAGCGGCTAGGTGTGTACCTGAGTAAGATCAGAGATGTAGGTTGGACAGGTTTTGTGGACAGATTTGTAGGTCAGACACAGTATCTTGAATCTGATTCTGGACTGGATAGGAAGCCAGTGGAGGGATTCTAGGAGGGGATCGGCCATGGTGGAGCGATGGGAGGAGTGGATAATTCTGGCTGCCGCATTCATGATGGACTGCAGTGGGGCTATTCGGGTCATAGGGAGACCAGACAGCAGGGCATTGCAGTAGTCGAGGCAAGGACTGTGATGGGAGCTATGAGTTATGTCCATCACTAGAGTCAGGCACAGTCTACCTCTAAAGCATACATGTCAAACTCTGGCCCGCAGAGCCATGAGATTTGGCCCTCAAGTGGTTTCCCTACTTTGCATTATGTTTGGCCCACTCTAGACCACCGGGAAAGCTGTATTGGGGGTGAAGCCCTAGATCACCAGGGGAGCTATAAGGGAGAGGAAGGGGGAAAGCACTAGACACCAAGGAACTGTATAGGGGAGGGGCCAGGAGACACCAGGGAAGTGTATAGAGGAGGGGGACCACTACACACCAGGGAAGTGTATAGGGGAGGGAGGGGGCACTAGAAACCAGGGAACTGTATTGGGAAGGCAGAACAACTAGACACCAGAAAAGTGTATAGGGGAGGGAGGGGGCACTAGACACCTGGGAACTGTATGGGGAGGGAGGGCCACTAGACACCAGGGAAGTGTATAGAGGAGAGAGGGGGCACTAGACACCAGGGAACTGTATAGGGGAGGGAGGGGGCACTAGAAACCAGGGAACTGTATAGGGGAGGAAGGCCACAAGACACCAGGGAACTGCATAGGGGAGGGAGGGGTCATTAGACACCAGGAAATTTTATAAGGGAGGAAGGTGGCCAATAAACATTGAGGTCGGCCCAGCTACGTCCAAGTGTTCAATTTCGGCCCACTTTGTATTTGATTGTGACACAGAATGTTTGATTTTCTCTTTTCCCACTGGGTAAGGGAACATTCAGAATGTAATGCTTTGTCGGTCTTCCCTGTCAGATGAACATATGGCAGGCAGACAGCTCTTATGATAAATATGAGCGATCCATACATAATGTATTTGCAGCTGTGCTGGGAGGCATCCAGCAGTGTGTGCGGCTCCATACTGCCTTTGATGGATGGACACACTATATGTATGAGAGCTGGTAGCCTGCAGGCCCTGCTGCTAACACAGGCTCACACTCAGGGCTGGTCCTGCCATGACCCCACCTGATGGGTGGGCATCAGGTGGCACCTTCTATGGGGCGGCATCCAGCAGTGTGTGCGGCTCCATACTGCTTGTGATGGATGGACACGCTATATGTATGGGAGCTGCCAGCTCACACAGGCTCACACTCAGGGCTGGTCCTGCCATGACCCCACCTGATGGGCGTGCATCAGGTGACACCTGCATCTAGCAGTGTCCGGCTCTATACTGCTTGTGATGGACATGCTATATGTATGGGAGATGGAAGCCTGCAGGCCCTGCTGCTCACACAGGCTCACACTCAGGGCTGGTCCTGCCATGACCCCACCTGATGGGCGTGCATCAGGTGGCACCTTCATCTAGCAGTGTGCGGCTCTATACTGCTTGTGATGGACATGCTATATGTATGGGAGATGGAAGCCTGCAGGCCCTGCTGCTCACACAGGCTCACACTCAGGGCTGGTCCTGCCATGACCCCACCTGATGGGCGGGCATTAGGGGAACCTTCTATGGGGCGGCATCCAGCAGTGTGTGCAGCTCCATACTGCCTGTGATGGATGGACACACTATATGTATGGGAGATGGAAGCCTGCAGGCCCTGCTGCTAACACTCAGGGCTGGTCCTGCCATGACACCATCTGATGGGCGGGCATCAGGGGGCACCTTCTATGGGGCGGCATCCAGCAGTGTGTGCGGCTCCATACTGCCTGTGATGGATGGACACACTATATGTATGAGAGCTGCCAGCTCACACAGGCTCACACTCACGGCTGGTCCTGCCATGACACCACCTGATGGGCGTGCATCAGGAGGCACCTTCTATGAGGCGGCATCCAGCAGTGTGTGCGGCTCCATACTGCCTGTGATAGATGGACACACTATATGTATGGGAGCTGCCAGCCTGCAGGCTCACACTCAGGGCTGGTCCTGCCCTGACACCATCTGATAGGCGGGTATCAGGGGGCACCTTCTATGGGGCGGCATCCAGCAGTGTGTGCGGCTCCATACTGCCTGTGATGGATGGACACACTATATGTATGAGAGCTGCCAGCTCACACAGGCTCACACTCACGGCTGGTCCTGCCATGACACCACCTGATGGGCGTGCATCAGGAGGCACCTTCTATGAGGCGGCATCCAGCAGTGTGTGCGGCTCCATACTGCCTGTGATAGATGGACACACTATATGTATGGGAGCTGCCAGCCTGCAGGCTCACACTCAGGGCTGGTCCTGCCATGACCCCATCTGATGGGCGTGCATCAGGCGGCACCTTCTATGGGACGGCATCCAGCAGTTTGTGAGGCTCCATACTGCCTGTGATGGATGGACACTCTATATGTGTGATAGCTGGAAGCCTGCAGGCCCTGCCAGCTCACACAGGCTCACGCCTTAACCTTCTCCAGACTTTTCTGGAACCTTCTGACACTCATGTCAGGTTTTCTTGCCATAATTCACTGTTTCTGAGCCCCTCTGTCAGTGTTTGTTGTATTATGAGCCTGCAGGGGGCGCAGTTTTGTTCTCTAGCGTTCTTTGCTCTGTAGAAGTAGCAGAAGAAATTCCCCACTGATCATTACTGTATGTCTCTCACAGTGCCAGCTGTGACAGAAAATCTTAACAATTCTTTCTTATCCCTGAACCTCCACACATCTGCAAGACTGGATAAACACTTTTTAAACACCTAGGACAACTTTCCTGAGGCTCCCATTCCATGTGCAGCCCCCTCTTCCCAGGGGCATAACCAAAACCCACGTGACCCCCGCCATCGCTGGGGGGCCCAGGGTGGGTGAGGGGACACAGTCCTGTGTTGAGGGGCAGAGCAGAGTGATACTTTACTTACTTCCAGCGATCGGAGCAACAGACGCAGGAAGCTATTGCGCACTGGAATGCAAAGAAGGATACAGGTGGCCAGGCCTGTCGGCGAAACAAAACTAGCTGGCGGTGGGAGACCGGAGGATCCGCGAGAGACTGCGAGGGCAGAGGGAGGCTGCAGGGGCCTGGCAGAAGCCCCAGGAAAGTGAAACTGATTGTTACAGTGGCTTAAGTGTCCCTTTTATGCTGGGAATATACAGCTCGATTCTGAGCCATTTAGATTGCTCGATAGATCATTTCCGACACGTCCGATCTTCCGCCCGATCGTTTCCCCGCTCGATTCTGCATGGAGGAGAATGCAAAAAGATAAGAAAAACGAGCGGAAGATAAGAGAATCGCCTGCAGAATCGAGCGGGAAATCGAGCGGGAAATCGAGCAAGCGGCAAAATGGAGCCGTGTATGCCCAGCGTAAGGCAGCATCTGTAAGTCCAACCAATTTCTTGTTTCCTATGTTCTCAAGCCTCATATACAGTGGTGTGAAAAACTATTTGCCCCCTTCCTGATTTCTTATTCTTTTGCATGTTTGTCACACTTAAATGTTTCTCCTCATCAAAAACCGTTAACTATTAGTCAAAGATAACCTAATTGAACACAAAATGCAGTTTTAAATTATGGTTTTTATTATTTAGTGAGAAAAAAAAACCTCCAAATCTACATGGCCCTGTGTGAAAAAGTGATTGCCCCCCTTGTTTAAAAATAACTTAACTGTGGTTTATCACACCTGAGTTCAATTTCTGTAGTCACCCCCAGGCCTGATTACTGCCACACCTGTTTCAATCAAGAAATCACTTAAATAGGAGCTATCTGACACAGAGAAGTAGACCAAAAGCACCTCAAAAGCTAGACATCATGCCAAGATCCAAAGAAATTCAGGAACAAATGAGAACAAAGTACTGTAATTGAGATCTATCAGTCTGGTAAAGGTTATAAAGAAATTTCTAAAGCTTTGGGACTCCAGCGAACCACAGTGAGAGCCATTATCCACAAATGGCAAAAACATGGAACAGTGATGAACCTTCCCAGGAGTCTCCGGCCGACCAAAATTACCCCAAGAGCGCAGAGAAAACTCATCTGAGAGGCCTCAAAAGACCCCCAGGACAACATCTAAAGAACTGCAGGCCTCACTTGCCTCAATTAAGGTCAGTGTTCACGACTCCACCATAAGAAAGAGACTGGGCAAAAACAGTCTGCATGGCAGATATCCAAGGCGCAAACCACTTTTAAGCAAAAAGAACAAAGGCTCATCTCAATTTTGCTAAAAAACATTTCAATGATTGCCAAGACTTTTGGGAAAATACCTTTTGGACCGACGAGACAAAAGTTGAACTTTTTGGAAGGTGCCTGTCCCGTTACATCTGGCATAGAAGAAACACAGCATTTCAGCAAAAGAACATCATACCAACAGTAAAATATGGTGGTGGTAGTGTGATGGTCTGGGGTTGTTTTGCTGCTTCAGGACCTGGAAGGCTTGCTGTGATAGATGGAACCATGAATTCTACTGTCTACCAAAAAATCCTGAAGGAGAATGTCCGGCCATATGTTCGTCAACTCAAGCTGAAGCGATCTTGGGTGCTGCAGCAGGACAATGACCCAAAACACACCAGCAAATCCACCTCTGAATGGCTGAAGAAAAACAAAGTGAAGACTTTGGAGTGGCCTAGTCAAAGTCCTGACCTGAATCCTATTGAGATGTTGTGGCATGACCTTAAAAAGGCGGTTCATGCTAGAAAACCCTCAAATAAAGCTGAATTACAACAATTCTGCAAAGATGAGTAGGCCAAAATTCCTCCAGAGTGCTGTAAAAGACTCGTTGCAAGTTATCGCAAACGCTTGATTGCAGTTATTGCTGCTAAGGGTGGCCCAACCAGTTATTAGGTTCAGGGGGCAATTTCTTTTTCACACAGGGCCATGTAGGTTTTGAGTTTTTTTTCTCACTAAATAATAAAAACCATCATTTAAAACTGCATTTTGTGTTCAATTATGTTATCTTTGACTAATAGTTAACGGTTTTTGATGAGCAGAAACATTTAAGTGTGACAAACATGCAAAAGAATAAGAAATCAGGAAGGGGGCAAATAGTTTTTCACACCACTGTATATATAGATAGATAGATAGATAGATAGATAGATAGATAGATAGATAGATATTGCCGGGAACTCTTATTCGCTGGAACCTTCTGGCAGCATCTGTAATAGAGCCAAGCCATCCATTTCTTATCTGTTATTTCTGTCCTTTCGTCAGACTCGAAACCGAGACGTTGAGACCGCTTTCCCTCTGGGGAGCCCAGAAAACTTATTTTAAGCTAATTTATTCTTTAGGTACTTAGACAATTTTAAATAATTAAGGTGTCTGACTTGGTTTTTTTTAGCTGGTGATGTGAATAATACATCAGTCAGAAAAGAGCAAAACTGCCTTCCTGAGGGTTATATAATGTTCTGGGGAAGAGACACTATTCTAATGAGACATCGGTCTCCAGAACGGGAGCGGCGCGGGTCTGTGTCACCTTCACGCTGATGCAAGAGGCACGCAAAGTTCAGCATCCGTGAATAACGGATTTAAGGAGGTCCTGTAGTGACATATAGCAGAATGCAGTAAAGAGGCCCTGTAGTGACATATAGTAGAGTGCAGTAAAGAGGCCCTGTAGTGACATATAGCAGAATGCAGTAAAGAGGCCCTGTAGTGACATATAGCAGAATGCAGTAAAGAGGCCCTGTAGTGACATATAGCAGAATGCAGTAAAGAGGCCCTGTAGTGTCATATAGCAGAATGCAGTAAAGAGGTCCTGTAGTGACATATAGCAGAATGCAGTAAATAGGCCCTGTAGTGACATATAGTAGAATGCAGTAAAGAGGCCCTGTAGTGACATACAGATTGGCAATATCAGGTATGTAAGTGGCTGACTCAGTCCTGACTCAGACAGGAAGTGACTACAGTGTGACCCTCACTGATAAGAAATTCCCATTTTTTACCTCTTTCTTGCTCTCAGAAGCCATTTTCTGCTAGGAAAGTGTTTTATAGTTGGAATTTCTTATCAGGGAGGGTCACACTGTAGTCACTTCCTGTCTGAGTCAGGACTGAGTCAGCCACTTACATACCTGATATTTAACTCTTTCAGCATAGTCATTTGTGTACTAGGCACTGTACATACCCATGTCTATCTCATTATGTCACATTTCAGTTCGGGTATCCTTTAAATTGTCTTCCAAAACAATTATCAATGATCACTTCTCTGCCGATGGTTTTTTCATGATAGGTATGCAAAATCGACGGAAAAAACGATCGAAATCCAATCGAACATGTTTGATTTAATCGAATCGATCCGCAAATCGAACGGGAAATCTCATCGTGTGTACCCAGCATAAGGCCGGTTTCACACTAGCAACCAGTGTTGTGTATGCGGTGCGTTCGGAGGATTGCACCGCACTGAAACGCTGAATCTGCGGCATTGCGTGGTAATCTCTATTCTGGCTGCATGTCAAACTATAAGGGAGGATCTCTAGCCCTCACTTCCTGTGGCGGAAATACGAATTGCACAGAAGTGTATTGAAAAAAAAACAAGTTTAAAATATCTGCGGCGCCATTGACTTCCAATCAATGCACTTCGCGCGGATGCTGACCCATAACACGCTGATGCGTTTGTGTCAAATCGGATACTTCCGACGCATCGCACCCCATCAGGTATGAAACGTCCCATAGACTTTCATTGCTTTAGCGTTACCCTGCGGTAAAAATGGGTAATGCAACACAATGAAAACGCATTAGTGTGAAAGGGGCCTGACTCTTCTGTGCCCAGCTGGCAGATCCCCCTCCATATAGGCAGCCAGAGGTGCCCCTAGTATTATTAGGTAGCCAGGTGCAGATCCACTCCCTCTCCAGCATAGATATATATGACCGTAAGTAGCTCCTCCCCCTCCCCCCTGCTCCCCTCCCCATAGATATATATGACCGTAGGTAGCTCCTCCCCCTGCTCCCCTTCCCCCTCTCCCCCAGCATAGATATATATGACCGTAGGTAGCTCCTCCCCTCCTCCCTCTCCCCAGCATAGATATATCTGACCATAGGTAGCTCCTCCCCCTGCTCCCCTCCCCCTCTCCCCCAGCATAGATATATATGACCGTAGGTAGCTCCTCCCCTCCTCCCTCTCCCCAGCATAGATATATCTGACCATAGGTAGCTCCTCCCCCTCCCCCTGCTCCCTCCCCCTCCCCCCAGCATAGATATATATATGACCGTAGGTAGCTTCTCCCCCTCCCCCCCTGCTCCCCTCCCCCCTCTCCCCCAGCATAGATATATATGACCGTAGGTAGTCATATCCCATCATTATGCAGAGAGCACAGCGGAGGGAGAGGTAAGTCACTCACCATCCTGGAGAGGCTCAGGTGATCTGTCTTCCTCCTCAGGCCCCCTGGTCTCCAATACCAGTGATCACGTAAACCGCCGGCAGGTCACGGCTCACTCGCCGACTGACGTCCTGCAGCCATGGAAACCAGGACGCCGAAGAGGAAGATCCCGTGCCTCCCTCCAGGATGGTGAGTCACTTAGGAACTATAACCCTGGACTGAACTTCATCCCAATCAGTAGCTGATACCCCCTTTCCCACCAGAAATCTTTACCCTTTCTCCAATAGATCATCAGGAGGCTCTGTATGGCTGATATTGTGGTGAAACCCCTCCCACAGTGTGATGTCATGACCAAGGTCCTGTCTCTGAGCCTTGTTGCTTTGCGGGCAATAACAGCTGTATCCAACTGCCAAGCAATCACCAGTATCTCCCTCTGCACATATTTATATCTATAAAAAAACTATCCTTAGTGTGACGGATATTGCGAAAGTCGTGCGCGTAAACGCCAACGATTTTCGAAATAGTCGTGCGCAGTCCCTGTCAGTCTTGGGTAAATGCACAATAGATGTCAATTTCCCTCTCCCTTACTGAGAACAGTAACCTCCCCCACATCCTGTTCAGGTCAGGAAGGAATTCACACGTGGCTAGCTTCCCTGCCGAGCAGCCATTTGGTCACATAGCTCATGTTCTGCCAAACCAGCTCAAACTGGTTGAGACTCACATTTTCCCTCCAAGCTCATAGCTTCACACAATGAGAACCTTTACTTTATTAATAATTCAAGATAGGTTTGGCACAGCAAGACCAAAATTACATTTCCTGATACCTAGGAAACAGGTCTATAATTCACATGAATTATAATTTTCTGGCTATCAGGAATCAACAGAGAATCCACTTGATCCGGCCTGCGTAGAGCGAGTGCGACAGACTTGGCGTGTATAGTTTCATTTAATACAGAGTCGCATGCTGCTTATGAATATGGTCTCGGATCTGCGATGCACCCATCTGGGGCGGAATTACACAAATTATTAATAATTGGTACATTCCTTGCTCCAAGTCTGTGGGTGGTAACCTGACTTGCCAGGAGGTAACCCTGCCTCAAACACACCTACTTTCCAGGTAGTGACCGCCCCAAAACTCTGGTCAGTAAAAAGCGTTTGCAAGGAACTCCACCCAGTTCTTCAATTTACATCGACTAGGGAAGTCCAGACATGTGCTCACGGAAGAACCGGGCGCATGTTGTGTACAAAGGACTTTTAAGCTGAATGCCTACGTTTAAACTGGACTATTTTCTTCATGATTCAAATGGACTGCTCAGCTAACTAAGTAAGAACTTTCTGTTTTATTCCTTTTATTTTTAAGCTCTGTGTTTTATATGTTAATAGGTGTATATAACTGTATGTAATGCATTTGTGTTATTAAACGTTTAAAAATCGTTTAGCGGTTATGACCTGTTGCTGAACATACACAATCGTACCTATTCTCCTGAACTCGCTACCCTGTGTTTAATAGAAATACACATTCATAACCCGTATGCGAGAACCCGGCCCAGACATAACGATCTGGCCCAGATTCTTGCATACTGCTAGGGGTTACTAAAGTGTTCTCGAAGTCCTAGTAAAATTACAGTAGCGGGCTGTGTAACTCGCTTGGTGGCAGATCTTTGAATTGTATAGGTGTGTGGAGTGATTCGGTTGGTATCAGAACGCTCCCTTCGCGAGTCAGTTCATCAAATTGCGAATGCGGGTTACCCTTCGTGATGAACAAATGACCGTGTAAGAGGATTTCTGACGCTGATCGATTTACCCCACCCGCAGACCGGCTCGCGGTCTGTGACATTTGTTTGGCAGCTTTTTGGGATTTGTGTATGTTCAGAACATCAACGGCAACGTTATTTGATTAACCTGCCAGAACAGATCAAAAATCTGTGGTCGATAACCGGTGCATTACCATTTATATAGACTAAACGTGTAGCACAGAGTTTCCCCCCCCCAATCTCTTTTGCTATCCTATCTTTTATTTGGCAAAAATGGCTGCAGCAAGATACAAGAAAATGTCAGTGGCAGACCTAGCAAACTTGTGTGAGGAAAAAGGCATTATGACGTATAGAAAAAAGAAAGCGCAATTGATTGACGACTTATTGCGACTGGATACCCAGCCGGAGCAGATGCTGGGAGAGCACACTCCTGGTTCAGACGGTGCTGTAACTGGGGCAGAGGAAAGTGAGCGGTTGGAGCAAAGCAACCCACTTCCAGACCCAGAGGAAAACGGTACCGCGTCTGAACCGGTCGCTGTAACTGCTGAGGAGCATGGTGGCCGGCAGGAGCCCGCCCATGCCAACCGTTCCTGTGTTCCTGAGGCTGGAATGCAGCATGCTTTACAAAGACTGGCGGATACAAATCCTGAGCTGTACATGCAGATTGTCAGAGAAAATGCTGACCGTGCAGAACGCCAGGCGGAACGGGAAGCCTCGGAACGCCAGGCGGAAATGGAAGCCTCAGAGCGAGAAGCGGAACGGGCAGAGCGCCGGTGGCTTGCTGAGAGAGAAGCGGAAAGAGAGGAGAGAGCAGCCGCACGCAGACATGACCTTGAAATGGCCAACCTGCGAGCGCAAGGCCAAAATCCCTCGCAAAGTGCTCCGGAACCCCGGCCCACAGCAGGCCCGTTTGGGACTCCAAAGTTTAAATTCCCAGAAATGGAGAAGGGAACCGACCCGGACACTTATTTACACTCCTTTGAAAAGACTTGTCGTCAGCATCATCTGCCCCAGGAGCAGTGGGCGAGATATCTGACACCCAACTTGCGGGACAAAGCGCTTGAGGCGTTTGTGGACTTACCCGCTGAGAAAGACAATGACTATGAGGCGATAAAAGCTGCAATTATCGCCAAATACCAGCTGACCCCAGAGGTCTATCGCAAAAAGTTTCGCTCCCTGCAGAAAGGCCACACTGACTCTTACACCGACCTGGAGAGTCGCCTGCTGACTGTGTTCAGGCAGTGGTCGCGGGGCCTCAAAAAAGACTCTCACCAAGGTCTGGAGGACCTCATCGTACAGGAGCAGTTGCTGAACTGCTGCACTCCAGATGTTCGGCAGTTTGTCTTGGAGCGGAAGCCTGAATCCGCCAAAGCTGCCGCAGAACTTGCAGACACTTTTGTGGCCACCCGTGTGCCGGACAGCCGCAAACCTCCAGCCCAGAGCTGGAGAGGGGGGAGACCTATGCAACCCAGCTCTCCTCCCCCTGCGAACCGTGGGAACCGGGTCCCACAGCCACAGAGGCCGGATGCTGCACCTGCTACTCATCCGCCTGATGCCACATATGTTCCGAAGTGCTACTACTGTGGACAGCGAGGACACATCAAGTCTGCCTGCCCCGAGGTGAGGACGCCGCCTCCAGAGCCTAGCGCAGAAGTGGCTAGCGCATCCTCTACTGCACACGCCTACCTCGTCATGGGAGCAGCAAATCCTCGACTTTCCGGAAATCATCAAGTCGTGGAAGTTAACGACCAGATCGCTGTTGGTTTCCGCGACACGGGCGCAGAGCTTACCTTGGTTCGCTCTCATCTTGTAGCCAGGGAGAATTTCCTGCCTAATGAGCGTGTCACACTTTTGGGAGTTGGTGGCACACACGCACGCATCGCCAAAGCTCGTGTTGTTCTCGATTGGGGAAGGGGCCGCCAGTCAAAAGTTGTGGGGGTGACAGATGACATCCCAGTGCCTGTGCTGTTGGGCACCGATCTTGGCACCCTACGATCCTTTTATGAACCTGTGATCAACACCCCGGATTGCCAGTCTGGACCCACTCAGGTACTGTACAAGCTTGGGGTGGGACAGAGGGAGGCAGCAAGGGTAATGGTACCTAGCCCTCCTAGGGAAGGAGGCAAGGAAGCGGTACCTGTTTCTAAGGGACAGCTGTCTAATCACGGTTTGTCTGATTCTAAACCTGTCACTGTTGTTCCAGATACCTGTGTACATGCTGTGAAAAATGAACGTAACTGTGATGTTAATGTTGTACCAGATGTTGCTAATAGATTTCATGCTGAATCTCCTGTTACTAAAAATGATGTATGTTTAAATGTGACAGTCTCTAATCTAAGAAGTAACTGTCTTGTGTTGCCTGGGTCATATCCGTGCTTGGCAGTGGAAGCAGGCCAGGTGTCAGAGCAGGCAGCTGGGGGCCTAGACCTCCCCTCCTGCTATGACAGCCAGAGTGCTCCACCATTGCCTGCTGTTAACAAACAGCTGGTGGAGACAGGCCATGCCTTCCCTGTCTCACCCTTGCATGTCTTCCCCTTGCAGAAGCAACCCAGTGCAAAACTGCCCAGAGGTCCACCCTCTATCCTTCCTGGAGAAGGGGCAAGCCTCGCCACCCAGGTGAAGGCTGATTCGTTTTTTAAAATGTGCTCTAATGTCCACCTAGGTTGTGCGGACCAAAATGTTGTGCCAAGGTGTAGTCAGTTAGAGCAGGGGTATGCTACGCTGCTTCCAGATTCGCAGGCTGACACCCGAGAGTCAGGAAGTGACCCGGATGTCAGCCAACGACTCTCTCCCTTACAGGAAGCGCTATGCAAACCCAGCCAGGCCTTTAGAGGTAAGCCTGTTGGTGTGCATCGCACCGTCCGCAAAGCGGACACTGGGACACACCGGACCATGAGGCCTTACGCTTCTGGTGAGTTGTCTAACGGGCAGTCAGATAAGAAGTCGAGAACCCGTTCAGTAGCTAAGCGCCGCGTAGAGCGGGTCATGCAGACCCACTCTGTGCGTCCGTCTGGTAGGGGAGAGATGTGACGGATATTGCGAAAGTCGTGCGCGTAAACGCCAACGATTTTCGAAATAGTCGTGCGCAGTCCCTGTCAGTCTTGGGTAAATGCACAATAGATGTCAATTTCCCTCTCTCTTACTGAGAACAGTAACCTTCCCCCCACATCCTGTTCAGGTCAGGAAGGAATTCACACGTGGCCAGACCACCTGGACAGCCGACATTTGGTCACATAGCTCATGTTCTGCCAAACCAGCTCAAACTGGTTGAGACTCACATTTTCCCTCCAAGCTCATAGCTTCACACAATGAGAACCTTTACTTTATTAATAATTCAAGATAGGTTTGGCACAGCAAGACCAAAATTACATTTCCTGATACCTAGGAAACAGGTCTATAATTCACATGAATTATAATTTTCTGGCTATCAGGAATCAACAGAGAATCCACTTGATCCGGCCTGCGTAGAGCGAGTGCGACAGACTTGGCGTGTATAGTTTCATTTAATACAGAGTCGCATGCTGCTTATGAATATGGTCTCGGATCTGCGATGCACCCATCTGGGGCGGAATTACACAAATTATTAATAATTGGTACATTCCTTGCTCCAAGTCTGTGGGTGGTAACCTGACTTGCCAGGAGGTAACCCTGCCTCAAACACACCTACTTTCCAGGTAGTGACCGCCCCAAAACTCTGGTCAGTAAAAAGCGTTTGCAAGGAACTCCACCCAGTTCTTCAATTTACATCGACTAGGGAAGTCCAGACATGTGCTCACGGAAGAACCGGGCGCATGTTGTGTACAAAGGACTTTTAAGCTGAATGCCTACGTTTAAACTGGACTATTTTCTTCATGATTCAAATGGACTGCTCAGCTAACTAAGTAAGAACTTTCTGTTTTATTCCTTTTATTTTTAAGCTCTGTGTTTTATATGTTAATAGGTGTATATAACTGTATGTAATGCATTTGTGTTATTAAACGTTTAAAAATCGTTTAGCGGTTATGACCTGTTGCTGAACATACACAATCGTACCTATTCTCCTGAACTCGCTACCCTGTGTTTAATAGAAATACACATTCATAACCCGTATGCGAGAACCCGGCCCAGACATAACGATCTGGCCCAGATTCTTGCATACTGCTAGGGGTTACTAAAGTGTTCTCGAAGTCCTAGTAAAATTACAGTAGCGGGCTGTGTAACTCGCTTGGTGGCAGATCTTTGAATTGTATAGGTGTGTGGAGTGATTCGGTTGGTATCAGAACGCTCCCTTCGCGAGTCAGTTCATCAAATTGCGAATGCGGGTTACCCTTCGTGATGAACAAATAACCGTGTAAGAGGATTTCTGACGCTGATCGATTTACCCCACCCGCAGACCGGCTCGCGGTCTGTGACACTTAGCCTATCGCATTGTTAGGGGGCGTGGTTATAGATATTGGCAGTTGGTGCTGTCTGCTTTTTTTATGTCTGCCAGTAGTAAAGGGGATGACATACAGGCTGATTGTGGATCAAACAATATGAACAAATTACATGGCGAATATCAGTCAATTTCTTGATCTCTGTTCTATTTTTTAACTTCTCACTTTGCAATATATTTATTTATTATTTTCCCCCTTTGCGCTAAAGTTCCTCTTTACCTCTCGCTGTGCCTCCTGCATGTGATAAAACATCAGGTGCTCCTCGCTATGATCTGATATGACGCAGCAGAAAGCTGAAAACTTTTCACCCTTAATGGCAAATACTTTTTATAGAAAAACATCTATGACAGGTTTGCCAGATCACTTCTGTGCTCTATCGTCCCCCAGTCTTTAGTACATTCGCCCCCGCAGTGTCTGGATCAGTATCACGTTTGTCACCCCGGCATACAGAGGCCTAATGGCGGTCCTGGCAGAGTCGTGTGCCCTGTGGCTCAGTGAGTCAGGCCAGAGCCAAGTGACATTATTAATATGTGCAGAAACGTGTCCCCAAGGCTGGCATGAGTCACCACAGTGACACAGGAGATATTTCTGGCTGCACAACGCTGCAGGTCGTTCCGCAATCACACCGAATTAGGCTAAATTAGCTGCTACTGAGAGCTACGGCTAACAAAAGCTACGCAGAACCGCGCAATATATACTGCAGGGGACAAAAACTACGCAGAACCGAGCAATATATACTGCAGGGGACAAAAGCTACGCAGAACCGAGCAATATATACTGCAGGGGACAAAAGGTACGCAGAACCGCGCAATATATACTGCAGGGGACAAAAGCTACGCAGAACCGCGCAATATATACTGCAGGGGACAAAAGCTGCGCAGAACCGCGCAATATATACTGCAGGGGACAAAAGCTGCGCAGAACCGCACAATATATACTGCAGGGGACAAAAGCTACGCAGAACCGCGCAATATATACTGCAGGGGACAAAAGCTGCGCAGAACCGCGCAATATATACTGCAGGGGACAAAAGCTGCGCAGAACCGCGCAATATATACTGCAGGGGACAAAAGCTACGCAGAACCGCGCAATATATACTGCAGGGGACAAAAGCTACGCAGAACCGCACAATATATACTGCAGGGGACAAAAGCTACGCAGAACCGCGCAATATATACTGCAGGGGACAAAAGCTACGCAGAACCGCGCAATATATACTGCAGGGGACAAAAGCTGCGCAGAACCGCACAATATATACTGCAGGGGGACAAAAGCTACGCAGAACCGCACAATATATACTGCAGGGGGACAAAAGCTACGCAGAACCGCACTATATATACTGCAGGGGACAAAAGCTACGCAGAACCGCGCAATATATACTGCAGGGGACAAAAGCTACGCAGAACCGCACAATATATACTGCAGGGGACAAAAGGTACGCAGAACCGCACAATATATACTGCAGGGGGCAAAAGGTACGCAGAACCGCACAATATATACTGCAGGGGGCAAAAGGTACGCAGAACCGCACAATATATACTGCAGGGGGACAAAAGCTACGCAGAACCGAGCAATATATACTGCAGGGGACAAAAACTACGCAGAACCACGCAATATATACTGCAGGGGACAAAAGCTACGCAGAACCGCGCAATATATACTGCAGGGGACAAAAGCTACGCAGAACCGCGCAATATATACTGCAGGGGACAAAAGCTACGCAGAACCGCACAATATATACTGCAGGGGACAAAAGCTACGCAGAACCGCGCAATATATACTGCAGGGGACAAAAGCTACGCAGAACCGAGCAATATATACTGCAGGGGACAAAAGCTACGCAGAACCGAGCAATATATACTGCAGGGGACAAAAGCTACGCAGAACCGAGCAATATATACTGCAGGGGACAAAAGCTACGCAGAACCGCGCAATATATACTGCAGGGGGACAAAAGCTGCGCAGAACCACGCAATATATACTGCAGGGGACAAAAGCTACGCTGAACCGCGCAATATATACTGCAGGGGACAAAAGCTACGCAGAACCGCGCAATATATACTGCAGGGGACAAAAGCTGCGCAGAACCGAGCAATATATACTGCAGGGGACAAAAGCTACGCAGAACCGCGCAAAATATACTGCAGGGGACAAAAGCTACGCAGAACCGCGCAATATATACTGCAGGGAACAAAAGCTACGCAGAACCACGCAAAATATACTGCAGGGGACAAAAGCTACGCAGAACCGCACAATATATACTGCAGGGGACAAAAGCTACGCAGAACCGCGCAATATATACTGCAGGGGACAAAAGCTACGCAGAACCGAGCAATATATACTGCAGGGGGACAAAAGCTACGCAGAACCGAGCAATATATACTGCAGGGGACAAAAACTACGCAGAACCGCGCAATATATACTGCAGGGGACAAAAGCTACGCAGAACCGCGCAATATATACTGCAGGGGGACAAAAGCTACGCAGAACCGAGCAATATATACTGCAGGGGACAAAAGCTACGCAGAACCGCGCAATATATACTGCAGGGGACAAAAGCTACGCAGAACCGAGCAATATATACTGCAGGGGACAAAAACTACGCAGAACCGCGCAATATATACTGCAGGGGACAAAAGCTACGCAGAACCGAGCAATATATACTGCAGGGGACAAAAACTACGCAGAACCACGCAATATATACTGCAGGGGACAAAAGCTATACAGAACCGCGCAATATATACTGCAGGGGGACAAAAGCTACGCAGAACCGAGCAATATATACTGCAGGGGACAAAAGCTACGCAGAACCGCGCAATATATACTGCAGGGGGACAAAAGCTGCGCAGACCCGCGCAAAATATACTGCAGGGGACAAAAGCTACGCAGAACCGCGCAATATATACTGCAGGGGACAAAAGCTGCGCAGAACCGAGCAATATATACTGCAGGGGACAAAAGCTACGCAGAACCGCGCAAAATATACTGCAGGGGACAAAAGCTACGCAGAACCGCGCAATATATACTGCAGGGGACAAAAGCTACGCAGAACCACGCAAAATATACTGCAGGGGACAAAAGCTACGCAGAACCGCACAATATATACTGCAGGGGACAAAAGCTACGCAGAACCGCACAATATATATAGCAGGGGACAAAAGCTACGCAGAACCGCACAATATATATAGCAGGGGACAAAAGCTACGCAGAACCGCGCAATATATACTGCAGGGGACAAAAGCTACGCAGAACCGCACAATATATACTGCAGGGGGACATAAGCTACGCAGAACCGCACAATATATACTGCAGGGGACAAAAGCTACGCAGAACCGCGCAATATATACTGCAGGGGACAAAAGCTACGCAGAACAGCACAATATATACTGCAGGGGGCAAAAGCTGCGCAGAACCACGCAATATATACTGCAGGGGGACAAAAGCTACGCAGAACCGAGCAATATATACTGCAGGGGACAAAAGCTACACAGAACCGCGCAATATATACTGCAGGGGGACAAAAGCTACGCAGAACCGCACAATATATACTGCAGGGGACAAAAGCTACGCAGAACCGCACAATATATACTGCAGGGGGACAAAAGCTACGCAGAACCGCACAATATATACTGCAGGGGGACAAAAGCTACGCAGAACCGCACAATATATACTGCAGGGGGACAAAAGCTACGCAGAACTGCGCAATATATACTGCAGGGAACAAAAGCTACGCAGAACCGCGCAATATATACTGCAGGGGGCAAAAGCTACGCAGAACCGCGCAATATATACTGCAGGGGACAAAAGCTACGCAGAACCGCACAATATATACTGCAGGGGGCAAAAGCTACGCAGAACCGCACAATATATACTGCAGGGGGACAAAAGCTACGCAGAACCGCGCAATATATACTGCAGGGGACAAAAGCTACGCAGAACCGAGCAATATATACTGCAGGGGACAAAAGCTACGCAGAACCGCACAATATATACTGCAGGGGACAAAAGCTACGCAGAACCGGGCAATATATACTGCAGGGGACAAAAGCTACGCAGAACCGGGCAATATATACTGCAGGGGACAAAAGCTACGCAGAACCGGGCAATATATACTGCAGGGGACAAAAGCTACGCAGAACCGGGCAATATATACTGCAGGGGACAAAAGCTACGCAGAACCGGGCAATATATACTGCAGGGGGCAAAAGCTACGCAGAACCGCACAATATATACTGCAGGGGGCAAAAGCTCAGCAGAACCGCACAATATATACTGCAGGGGACAAAAGCTACGCAGAACCGCACAATATATACTGCAGGGGGCAAAAGCTACACAGAACCGCGCAATATATACTGCAGGGGACAAAAGCTACGCAGAACCGCGCAATATATACTGCAGGGGACAAAAGCTACGCAGAACCGCGCAATATATACTGCAGGGGGCAAAAGCTACGCAGAACCGCGCAATATATACTGCAGGAGACAAAAGCTACGCAGAACCGCGCAATATATACTGCAGGGGGCAAAAGCTACGCAGAACCGAGCAATATATACTGCAGGGGGCAAAAGCTACGCAGAACCGCACAATATATACTGCAGGGGACAAAAGCTATGCAGAACCGTGCAATATATACTGCAGGGGGCAAAAGCTACGCAGAACCGCGCAATATATACCTCAGGGGGCAAAAGCTACGCAGAACCGCGCAATATATACTGCAGGGGGCAAAAGCTACGCAGAACCGCGCAATATATACTGCAGGGGGCAAAAGCTACGCAGAACCGCGCAATATATACTGCAGGAGACAAAAGCTACGCAGAACCGCACAATATATACTGCAGGGGACAAAAGCTACGCAGAACAATATATACTGCAGGGGGCAAAAGCTACACAGAACCGCACAATATATACTGCAGGGGACAAAAGCTACGCAGAACCGAGCAATATATACTGCAGGGGACAAAAGCTGCGCAGAACCGCGCAATATATACTGCAGGAGACAAAAGCTACGCAGAACCGCGCAATATATACTGCAGGGGACAAAAGCTGCGCAGAACCGCGCAATATATACTGCAGGGGGACAAAAGCTACGCAGAACCGCGCAATATATACTGCAGGGGACAAAAGCTACGCAGAACCGTGCAATATATACTGCAGGGGACAAAAGCTACGCAGACCCGCGCAATATATACTGCAGGGGACAAAAGCTACGCAGAACCGCACAATATATACTGCAGGGGACAAAAGCTACGCAGAACCGCGCAATATATACTGCAGGGGACAAAAGCTACGCAGACCCGCGCAATATATACTGCAGGGGACAAAAGCTACGCAGAACCGAGCAATATATACTGCAGGGGACAAAAGCTACGCAGAACCTCACAATATATACTGCAGGGGACAAAAGCTACGCAGAACCGAGCAATATATACTGCAAGGGACAAAAGCTACGCAGAACCGCACAATATATACTGCAGGGGACAAAAGCTACGCAGAACCGCGCAATATATACTGCAGGAGGACAAAAGCTACGCAGAACCGCGCAATATATACTGCAGGGGACAAAAGCTACACAGAACCACTCAATATATACTGCAGGGGACAAAAGCTACACAGAACCACTCAATATATACTGCAGGGGACAAAAGCTAAGCAGAACTGCGCAATATATACTGCAGGGGACAAAAGCTACACAGAACCACTCAATATATACTGCAGGGGACAAAAGCTACACAGAACCACTCAATATATACTGCAGGGGGACAAAAGCTACACAGAACCGCACAATATATACTGCAGGGGACAAAAGCTACGCAGAACTGCGCAATATATACTGCAGGGGACAAAAGCTACACAGAACCACTCAATATATACTGCAGGGGACAAAAGCTACGCAGAAACGCGCAATATATACTGCAGGGGGACAAAAACTACACAGAACCGCACAATATATACTGCAGGGGACAAAAGCTACGCAGAACTGCGCAATATATACTGCAGGGGACAAAAGCTACGCAGAACCGCACAATATATACTGCAGGGGACAAAAGCTACGCAGAACCGAGCAATATATACTGCAGGGGACAAAAGCTACGCAGAACCGAGCAATATATACTGCAGGGGACAAAAGCTACGCAGAACCGAGCAATATATACTGCAGGGGGACAAAAACTACACAGAACCGCACAATATATACTGCAGGGGACAAAAGCTACGCAGAACAATATATACTGCAGGGGACAAAAGCTACGCAGAACAATATATACTGCAGGGGACAAAAGCTACGCAGAACAATATATACTGCAGGGGACAAAAGCTACGCAGAACAATATACACTGCAGGGGACAAAAGCTACGCAGAACCGCGCAATATATACTGCAGGGGGCAAAAGCTACGCAGAACCGCGCAATATATACTGCAGGGGGCAAAAGCTACGCAGAACCGCGCAATATATACTGCAGGGGACAAAAGCTACGCAGAACAATATATACTGCAGGGGGCAAAAGTTACACAGAACCGCACAATATATACTGCAGGGGACAAAAGCTACGCAGAACCGCACAATATATACTGCAGGGGACAAAAGCTACGCAGAACCGAGCAATATATACTGCAGGGGACAAAAGCTACGCAGAACCGAGCAATATATACTGCAGGGGGACAAAAACTACACAGAACCGCACAATATATACTGCAGGGGACAAAAGCTACGCAGAACCGTGCAATATATACTGCAGGGGACAAAAGCTACGCAGAACCGCACAATATATACTGCAGGGGGCAAAAGCTGCGCAGAACCACGCAATATATACTGCAGGGGGCAAAAGCTGCGCAGAACCGCGCAATATATACTGCAGGGGACAAAAGCTGCGCAGAACCGCGCAATATATACTGCAGGGGGACAAAAGCTACGCAGAACCGCGCAATATATACTGCAGGGGGACAAAAACTACACAGAACCGCACAATATATACTGCAGGGGGACAAAAGCTACGCAGAACCGCACAATATATACTGCAGGGGACAAAAGCTACGCAGAACCGCGCAATATATACTGCAGGGGACAAAAGCTCAGCAGAACCGCACAATATATACTGCAGGGGGCAAAAGCTCAGCAGAACCGCACAATATATACTGCAGGGGGACAAAAGCTACGCAGAACCGCACAATATATACTGCAGGGGACAAAAGCTACGCAGAACCGCGCAATATATACTGCAGGGGACAAAAACTACACAGAACCGCGCAATATATACTGCAGGGGGACAAAAGCTACGCAGAACCACGCAATATATCCTGCAGGGGACAAAAGCTACGCAGAACCGAGCAATATATACTGCAGGGGACAAAAGCTACACAGAACCGTGCAATATATACTGCAGGGGACAAAAGCTACGCAGAACCGCACAATATATACTGCAGGAGACAAAAGCTACGCAGAACCGCACAATATATACTGCAGGGGGACAAAAACTACACAGAACCGCGCAATATATACTGCAGGGGGACAAAAGCTACGCAGAACCGAGCAATATATACTGCAGGGGACAAAAGCTACGCAGAACCGCGCAAAATATACTGCAGGAGACAAAAGCTACGCAGAACCGCACAATATATACTGCAGGAGACAAAAGCTACGCAGAACTGCGCAATATATACTGCAGGAGACAAAAGCTACGCAGAACCGCGCAATATATACTGCAGGGGACAAAAGCTCAGCAGAACCGCACAATATATACTGCAGGGGGCAAAAGCTCAGCAGAACCGCACAATATATACTGCAGGGGGACAAAAGCTACGCAGAACCGCACAATATATACTGCAGGGGACAAAAGCTACGCAGAACCGCGCAATATATACTGCAGGAGACAAAAGCTACGCAGAACCGCGCAATATATACTGCAGGGGGACAAAAACTACACAGAACCGCGCAATATATACTGCAGGGGGACAAAAGCTACGCAGAACCGAGCAATATATACTGCAGGGGACAAAAGCTACGCAGAACCGCGCAATATATACTGCAGGGGGGCAAAAACTACACAGAACCGCACAATATATACTGCAGGGGACAAAAGCTACGCAGAACCGCGCAATATATACTGCAGGGGACAAAAGCTACGCAGAACCGTGCAATATATACTGCAGGGGACAAAAGCTACGCAGAACCGCGCAATATATACTGCAGGGAACAAAAGCTACGCAGAACCACGCAAAATATACTGCAGGGAACAAAAGCTACGCAGAACCGCACAATATATACTGCAGGGGACAAAAGCTACGCAGAACCGCACAATATATACTGCAGGGGACAAAAGCTACGCAAAACCGCGCAATATATACTGCAGGGGACAAAAGCTACGCAGAACCGCGCAATATATACTGCAGGGGGACAAAAGCTACGCAGAACCGCGCAATATATACTGCAGGGGGCAAAAGCTACGCAGAACCGCGCAATATATACTGCAGGGGGACAAAAGCTACGCAGAACAGCACAATATATACTGCAGGGGGCAAAAGCTACGCAGAACCGAGCAATATATACTGCAGGGGGACAAAAGCTACGCAGAACCGAGCAATATATACTGCAGGGGACAAAAGCTACGCAGAACCACGCAATATATACTGCAGGGGGCAAAAGCTACGCAGAACCACGCAATATATACTGCAGGGGGCAAAAGCTGCGCAGAACCGCACAATATATACTGCAGGGGACAAAAGCTGCATAGAACCGCACAATATATACTGCAGGGGACAAAAGCTACGCAGAACCGCACAATATATACTGCAGGGGACAAAAGCTACGCAGAACCGCGCAATATATACTGCAGGGGACAAAAGCTACGCAGAACCGCGCAATATATACTGCAGGGGACAAAAGCTATGCAGAACCGAGCAATATATACTGCAGGGGGCAAAAGCTGCGCAGAACCGCACAATATATACTGCAGGGGACAAAAGCTACGCAGAACCGGGCAATATATACTGCAGGGGACAAAAGCTACGCAGAACCGCACAATATATACTGCAGGGGACAAAAGCTACGCAGAACTGCGCAATATATACTGCAGGGGACAAAAGCTACGCAGAACCGCACAATATATACTGCAGGGGGCAAAAGCTACGCAGAACCGGGCAATATGTACTGCAGGGGGCAAAAGCTACGCAGAACCGCGCAATATATACTGCAGGGGGCAAAAGCTACGCAGAACCGCGCAATATATACTGCAGGGGACAAAAGCTGCGCAGAACCGCGCAATATATACTGCAGGGGGCAAAAGCTACGCAGAACCACGCAATATATACTGCAGGGGACAAAAGCTGCGCAGAACCGCGCAATATATACTGCAGGGGGCAAAAGCTGCGCAGAACCGTACAATATATACTGCAGGGGACAAAAGCTACGCAGAACCGCGCAATATATACTGCAGGGGACAAAAGCTACGCAGAACCGGGCAATATATACTGCAGGGGGCAAAAGCTACGCAGAACCGCACAATATATACTGCAGGGGACAAAAGCTACGCAGAACCGCACAATATATACTGCAGGGGACAAAAGCTACGCAGAACCGCGCAATATATACTGCAGGGGGACAAAAGCTACGCAGAACCGCACAATATATACTGCAGGGGACAAAAGCTACGCAGAACCGCGCAATATATACTGCAGGGGGCAAAAGCTGCGCAGAACCGCACAATATATACTGCAGGGGACAAAAGCTACGCAGAACCGCGCAATATATACTGCAGGGGACAAAAGCTACGCAGAACCGGGCAATATATACTGCAGGGGGCAAAAGCTACGCAGAACCGCGCAATATATACAGCAGGGGACAAAAGCTACGCAGAACCATGTAGTATATACTGCAGGGGACAAAAGGTACGCAGAACCGGGCAATATATACTGCAGGGGACAAAAGCTGCGCAGAACCACACAATATATACTGCAGGGGGCAAAAGCTGCGCAGAACCGAGCAATATATACTGCAGGGGGCAAAAGCTACGCAGAACCGGGCAATATATACTGCAGGGGACAAAAGGTACGCAGAACCGCGCAATATATACTGCAGGGGACAAAAGCTGCGCAGAACCGCACAATATATACTGCAGGGGGCAAAAGCTGCGCAGAACCGAGCAATATATACTGCAGGGGACAAAAGCTACACAGAACCGGGCAATATATACTGCAGGGGACAAAAGCTGCGCAGAACCGCGCAATATATACTGCAGGGGACAAAAGCTACGCAGACCCGCGCAATATATACTGCAGGGGACAAAAGCTCAGCAGAACCGCACAATATATACTGCAGGGGACAAAAGCTACGCAGAACCACGCAATATATACTGCAGGGGACAAAAGCTACGCAGAACCGCACAATATATACTGCAGGGGACAAAAGCTACGCAGAACCGCGCAATATATACTGCAGGGGACAAAAGCTACGCAGAACCGCACAATATATACTGCAGGGGACAAAAGCTACACAGAACCGGGCAATATATACTGCAGGGGACAAAAGCTACGCAGAACCGCGCAATATATACTGCAGGGGGCAAAAGCTACGCAGAACCACGCAATATATACTGCAGGGGACAAAAGCTACGCAGAACCGCACAATATATACTGCAGGGGGCAAAAGCTGCGCAGAACCGCGCAATATATACTGCAGGGGACAAAAGCTACGCAGAACTGCGCAATATATACTGCAGGGGACAAAAGCTACGCAGAACCGCACAATATATACTGCAGGGGACAAAAGCTACGCAGAACCGAGCAATATATACTGCAGGGGACAAAAGCTACGCAGAACCGAGCAATATATACTGCAGGGGGACAAAAACTACACAGAACCGCACAATATATACTGCAGGGGACAAAAGCTACGCAGAACAATATATACTGCAGGGGACAAAAGCTACGCAGAACAATATATACTGCAGGGGACAAAAGCTACGCAGAACAATATATACTGCAGGGGACAAAAGCTACGCAGAACAATATATACTGCAGGGGACAAAAGCTACGCAGAACCGCGCAATATATACTGCAGGGGGCAAAAGCTACGCAGAACCGCGCAATATATACTGCAGGGGGCAAAAGCTACGCAGAACCGCGCAATATATACTGCAGGGGACAAAAGCTACGCAGAACAATATATACTGCAGGGGGCAAAAGCTACACAGAACCGCACAATATATACTGCAGGGGACAAAAGCTACGCAGAACCGCACAATATATACTGCAGGGGACAAAAGCTACGCAGAACCGCGCAATATATACTGCAGGGGACAAAAGCTACGCAGAACCGCACAATATATACTGCAGGGGGCAAAAGCTGCGCAGAACCACGCAATATATACTGCAGGGGGCAAAAGCTGCGCAGAACCGCGCAATATATACTGCAGGGGACAAAAGCTGCGCAGAACCGCGCAATATATACTGCAGGGGGACAAAAGCTACGCAGAACCGCACAATATATACTGCAGGGGGCAAAAGCTGCGCAGAACCGCGCAATATATACTGCAGGGGACAAAAACTACACAGAACCGCGCAATATATACTGCAGGGGGACAAAAGCTACGCAGAACCACGCAATATATACTGCAGGGGACAAAAGCTACGCAGAACCGCACAATATATACTGCAGGGGGACAAAAACTACACAGAACCGCGCAATATATACTGCAGGGGGACAAAAGCTACGCAGAACCGAGCAATATATACTGCAGGGGACAAAAGCTGCGCAGAACCGCGCAATATATACTGCAGGGGGCAAAAGCTACGCAGAACCACGCAATATATACTGCAGGGGGCAAAAGCTACGCAGAACCACGCAATATATACTGCAGGGGACAAAAGCTACGCAGAACCGTACAATATATACTGCAGGGGACAAAAGCTACGCAGAACCGCGCAATATATACTGCAGGGGACAAAAGCTACGCAGAACCGTGCAATATATACTGCAGGGGACAAAAGCTACACAGAACCGTGCAATATATACTGCAGGGGACAAAAGCTACACAGAACCGTGCAATATATACTGCAGGGGACAAAAGCTGCGCAGAACCGCACAATATATACTGCAGGGGACAAAAGCTGCATAGAACCGCACAATATATACTGCAGGGGACAAAAGCTACGCAGAACCGCACAATATATACTGCAGGGGACAAAAGCTACGCAGAACCGCACAATATATACTGCAGGGGACAAAAGCTACGCAGAACTGCGCAATATATACTGCAGGGGACAAAAGCTACGCAGAACCGCACAATATATACTGCAGGGGGCAAAAGCTACGCAGAACCGGGCAATATGTACTGCAGGGGGCAAAAGCTACGCAGAACCACGCAATATATACTGCAGGGGACAAAAGCTACGCAGAACCGCACAATATATACTGCAGGGGACAAAAGCTACGCAGAACTGCGCAATATATACTGCAGGGGACAAAAGCTACGCAGAACCGCACAATATATACTGCAGGGGGCAAAAGCTACGCAGAACCGGGCAATATGTACTGCAGGGGGCAAAAGCTACGCAGAACCGCGCAATATATACTGCAGGGGACAAAAGCTACGCAGAACCGCGCAATATATACTGCAGGGGACAAAAGCTACGCAGAACCGCACAATATATACTGCAGGGGACAAAAGCTACGCAGAACCGCGCAATATATACTGCAGGGGACAAAAGCTACGCAGAACCGCGCAATATATACTGCAGGGGGCAAAAGCTACGCAGAACCGCGCAATATATACTGCAGGGGGCAAAAGCTACGCAGAACCGCGCAATATATACTGCAGGGGACAAAAGCTGCGCAGAACCGCGCAATATATACTGCAGGGGGCAAAAGCTACGCAGAACCACGCAATATATACTGCAGGGGACAAAAGCTGCGCAGAACCGCGCAATATATACTGCAGGGGGCAAAAGCTGCGCAGAACCGCACAAAATATACTGCAGGGGACAAAAGCTACGCAGAACCGCGCAATATATACTGCAGGGGACAAAAGCTACGCAGAACCGGGCAATATATACTGCAGGGGGCAAAAGCTACGCAGAACCGCACAATATATACTGCAGGGGGCAAAAGCTGCGCAGAACCGCACAATATATACTGCAGGGGACAAAAGCTACGCAGAACCGGGCAATATATACTGCAGGGGGCAAAAGCTACGCAGAACCGCACAATATATACTGCAGGGGGCAAAAGCTGCGCAGAACCGCACAATATATACTGCAGGGGACAAAAGCTACGCAGAACCGCGCAATATATACTGCAGGGGACAAAAGCTACGCAGAACCGGGCAATATATACTGCAGGGGGCAAAAGCTACGCAGAACCGCGCAATATATACTGCAGGGGACAAAAGCTACACAGAACCGCGCAATATATACTGCAGGGGACAAAAGCTACGCAGAACCATGTAGTATATACTGCAGGGGACAAAAGGTACGCAGAACCGGGCAATATATACTGCAGGGGACAAAAGCTGCGCAGAACCGTACAATGTATACTGCAGGGGGCAAAAGCTGCGCAGAACCGAGCAATATATACTGCAGGGGGCAAAAGCTACGCAGAACCGCGCAATATATACTGCAGGGGACAAAAGGTACGCAGAACCGCGCAATATATACTGCAGGGGACAAAAGCTGCGCAGAACCGCACAATATATACTGCAGGGGGCAAAAGCTGCGCAGAACCGAGCAATATATACTGCAGGGGACAAAAGCTACACAGAACCGGGCAATATATACTGCAGGGGACAAAAGCTGCGCAGAACCGCGCAATATATACTGCAGGGGACAAAAGCTACGCAGAACCGTGCAATATATACTGCAGGGGGCAAAAGCTCAGCAGAACCGCGCAATATGTACTGCAGGGGGCAAAAGCTACGCAGAACCGCACAATATATACTGCAGGGGACAAAAGCTACGCAGAACCACGCAATATATACTGCAGGGGACAAAAGCTACGCAGAACCGCACAATATATACTGCAGGGGACAAAAGCTACGCAGAACCGCGCAATATATACTGCAGGGGACAAAAGCTACGCAGAACCGCACAATATATACTGCAGGGGACAAAAGCTACACAGAACCGGGCAATATATACTGCAGGGGACAAAAGCTACGCAGAACCGCGCAATATATACTGCAGGGGGCAAAAGCTACGCAGAACCACGCAATATATACTGCAGGGGACAAAAGCTACGCAGAACCGCACAATATATACTGCAGGGGGCAAAAGCTGCGCAGAACCGCGCAATATATACTGCAGGGGGCAAAAGCTACGCAGAACCACGCAATATATACTGCAGGGGACAAAAGCTACGCAGAACCGCACAATATATACTGCAGGGGACAAAAGCTACGCAGAACCGCGCAATATATACTGCAGGGGACAAAAGCTACACAGAACCGGGCAATATATACTGCAGGGGACAAAAGCTACGCAGAACCGCGCAATATATACTGCAGGGGGCAAAAGCTACGCAGAACCGCGCAATATATACTGCAGGGGACAAAAGCTACGCAGAACCGCACAATATATACTGCAGGGGGACAAAAGCTACGCAGAACCGCACAATATATACTGCAGGGGGACAAAAGCTACGCAGAACCGCGCAATATATACTGCAGGGGACAAAAGCTACGCAGAACCGTGCAATATATACTGCAGGAGACAAAAGCTACACAGAACCGCGCAATATATACTGCAGGGGACAAAAGCTACACAGAACCGCGCAATATATACTGCAGGGGACAAAAGCTACACAGAACCGAGCAATATATACTGCAGGGGACAAAAGCTACGCAGAACCGCGCAAAATATACTGCAGGGGACAAAAGCTACGCAGAACCGCGCAATATATACTGCAGGGAACAAAAGCTACGCAGAACCACGCAAAATATACTGCAGGGGACAAAAGCTACGCAGAACCGCACAATATATACTGCAGGGGACAAAAGCTACGCAGAACCGCGCAATATATACTGCAGGGGACAAAAGCTACGCAGAACCGAGCAATATATACTGCAGGGGGACAAAAGCTACGCAGAACCGAGCAATATATACTGCAGGGGACAAAAACTACGCAGAACCGCGCAATATATACTGCAGGGGACAAAAGCTACGCAGAACCGCGCAATATATACTGCAGGGGGACAAAAGCTACGCAGAACCGAGCAATATATACTGCAGGGGACAAAAGCTACGCAGAACCGCGCAATATATACTGCAGGGGACAAAAGCTACGCAGAACCGAGCAATATATACTGCAGGGGACAAAAACTACGCAGAACCGCGCAATATATACTGCAGGGGACAAAAGCTACGCAGAACCGAGCAATATATACTGCAGGGGACAAAAACTACGCAGAACCACGCAATATATACTGCAGGGGACAAAAGCTACGCAGAACCGCGCAATATATACTGCAGGGGGACAAAAGCTACGCAGAACCGAGCAATATATACTGCAGGGGACAAAAGCTACGCAGAACCGCGCAATATATACTGCAGGGGACAAAAGCTGCGCAGAACCGAGCAATATATACTGCAGGGGACAAAAGCTACGCAGAACCGCGCAAAATATACTGCAGGGGACAAAAGCTACGCAGAACCGCGCAATATATACTGCAGGGAACAAAAGCTACGCAGAACCACGCAAAATATACTGCAGGGGACAAAAGCTACGCAGAACCGCACAATATATACTGCAGGGGACAAAAGCTACGCAGAACCGCACAATATATACTGCAGGGGACAAAAGCTACGCAGAACCGCGCAATATATACTGCAGGGGACAAAAGCTACGCAGAACCGCACAATATATACTGCAGGGGGACATAAGCTACGCAGAACCGCACAATATATACTGCAGGGGACAAAAGCTACGCAAAACCGCGCAATATATACTGCAGGGGACAAAAGCTACGCAGAACAGCACAATATATACTGCAGGGGGCAAAAGCTACGCAGAACCACGCAATATATACTGCAGGGGGACAAAAGCTACGCAGAACCGAGCAATATATACTGCAGGGGACAAAAGCTACACAGAACCGCGCAATATATACTGCAGGGGGACAAAAGCTACGCAGAACCGCACAATATATACTGCAGGGGACAAAAGCTACGCAGAACCGCACAATATATACTGCAGGGGACAAAAGCTACGCAGAACCGCGCAATATATACTGCAGGGGACAAAAGCTAAGCAGAACCTCACAATATATACTGCAGGGGACAAAAGCTACGCAGAACCGAGCAATATATACTGCAGGGGACAAAAGCTACGCAGAACCGCACAATATATACTGCAGGGGACAAAAGCTACGCAGAACCGAGCAATATATACTGCAGGGGGACAAAAACTACACAGAACCGCACAATATATACTGCAGGGGACAAAAGCTACGCAGAACAATATATACTGCAGGGGACAAAAGCTACGCAGAACAATATATACTGCAGGGGACAAAAGCTACGCAGAACGGGATCAGTGAATAATGGCGCACAGCGCCTATGCATAAAAATGGCGCCGCATTAAAAAGATACGCTTATCGCTATTTATCGTTAATACTGCATAATAATGGCGCACAGGGAAAAAAGAAGAAAACCGGCACACACTAACGTTATTTATCAATAGTGGCACACACTAACGTTATTTATCAATAGTGGCACACACTAACGTTATTTATCAATAGCGCCCTACATAAGCCAAACTGCAGATGTTATTTAACTGCAAAACGGGGAATGGATTTAATGTAACACTGTCAAGGTTAGGGTTAGGCACCACTGGGGGGGTCTTAAGGTTAGGCACCACCAGGGGGGTCCTAGGGTTAGGCACCACTAGGGGGTCTTAGGGTTAGGCACCACTAGGGGGTCTTAGGGTTAGGCACCACCAGGGGGGTCTTAGGGTTGGGCACCACCAGGGGGGGGGGGGTCTTAGGGTTAGGCACCAACCAGGGGGGGGGTCTTAGGGTTAGGCACCAACCAGGGGGGTCTTAGGGTTAGGCACCACCAGGGGGGGTCTTAGGGTTAGGCACCAACAGGGGGTGGTTAGGGTTAGGCACCACCAGGGGGTGGTTAGGGTTAGGCACCACCAGGGGGTGGTTAGGGTTAGGCACCACCAGGGGGGTTTAGGGGTTAGGGATAGGTACAGAGAGGGTTCTGTGTGTTAACGGTAAATAACAATAAGGCTTTAACGTTAAATAACAATAAGGCTTTAACGTTAAATAGCGATAAACGGCAAACGGATTAGCGGCAACACCGTGCGCCATTATTCGCAGGCGCCATTTTCAGATGGATGCACGCAGAACAATATATACTGCAGGGGACAAAAGCTACGCAGAACAATATATACTGCAGGGGACAAAAGCTACGCAGAACCGGGCAATATATACTGCAGGGGACAAAAGCTACGCAGAACCGGGCAATATATACTGCAGGGGACAAAAGCTACGCAGAACCGCGCAATATATACTGCAGGGGGACAAAAACTACACAGAACCGCACAATATATACTGCAGGGGACAAAAGCTACGCAGAACTGCGCAATATATACTGCAGGGGACAAAAGCTACGCAGAACCGCACAATATATACTGCAGGGGACAAAAGCTACGCAGAACCGAGCAATATATACTGCAGGGGACAAAAGCTACGCAGAACCGAGCAATATATACTGCAGGGGACAAAAGCTACGCAGAACCGAGCAATATATACTGCAGGGGGACAAAAACTACACAGAACCGCACAATATATACTGCAGGGGACAAAAGCTACGCAGAACAATATATACTGCAGGGGACAAAAGCTACGCAGAACAATATATACTGCAGGGGACAAAAGCTACGCAGAACAATATATACTGCAGGGGACAAAAGCTACGCAGAACCGCGCAATATATACTGCAGGGGGCAAAAGCTACGCAGAACCGCGCAATATATACTGCAGGGGGCAAAAGCTACGCAGAACCGCGCAATATATACTGCAGGGGACAAAAGCTACGCAGAACAATATATACTGCAGGGGGCAAAAGCTACACAGAACCGCACAATATATACTGCAGGGGACAAAAGCTACGCAGAACCGCACAATATATACTGCAGGGGACAAAAGCTACGCAGAACCGCGCAATATATACTGCAGGGGACAAAAGCTACGCAGAACCGCACATTATATACTGCAGGGGGCAAAAGCTGCGCAGAACCACGCAATATATACTGCAGGGGGCAAAAGCTGCGCAGAACCGCGCAATATATACTGCAGGGGACAAAAGCTACGCAGAACCGAGCAATATATACTGCAGGGGACAAAAGCTACGCAGAACCGCGCAAAATATACTGCAGGGGACAAAAGCTACGCAGAACCGCACAATATATACTGCAGGAGACAAAAGCTACGCAGAACTGCGCAATATATACTGCAGGAGACAAAAGCTACGCAGAACCGCGCAATATATACTGCAGGGGACAAAAGCTCAGCAGAACCGCACAATATATACTGCAGGGGGCAAAAGCTCAGCAGAACCGCACAATATATACTGCAGGGGGACAAAAGCTACGCAGAACCGCACAATATATACTGCAGGGGACAAAAGCTACGCAGAACCGCGCAATATATACTGCAGGGGACAAAAACTACACAGAACCGCGCAATATATACTGCAGGGGGACAAAAGCTACGCAGAACCACGCAATATATACTGCAGGGGACAAAAGCTACGCAGAACCGAGCAATATATACTGCAGGGGACAAAAGCTACGCAGAACCGCACAATATATACTGCAGGAGACAAAAGCTACGCAGAACCGCACAATATATACCGCAGGGGGACAAAAACTACACAGAACCGCGCAATATATACTGCAGGGGGACAAAAGCTACGCAGAACCGAGCAATATATACTGCAGGGGACAAAAGCTACGCAGAACCGCGCAAAATATACTGCAGGAGACAAAAGCTACGCAGAACCGCACAATATATACTGCAGGAGACAAAAGCTACGCAGAACTGCGCAATATATACTGCAGGAGACAAAAGCTACGCAGAACCGCGCAATATATACTGCAGGGGACAAAAGCTCAGCAGAACCGCACAATATATACTGCAGGGGGCAAAAGCTCAGCAGAACCGCACAATATATACTGCAGGGGGACAAAAGCTACGAAGAACCGCACAATATATACTGCAGGGGACAAAAGCTACGCAGAACCGCGCAATATATACTGCAGGAGACAAAAGCTACGCAGAACCGCGCAATATATACTGCAGGGGGACAAAAACTACACAGAACCGCGCAATATATACTGCAGGGGGACAAAAGCTATGCAGAACCGAGCAATATATACTGCAGGGGACAAAAGCTACGCAGAACCGCGCAATATATACTGCAGGGGGGCAAAAACTACACAGAACCGCACAATATATACTGCAGGGGACAAAAGCTACGCAGAACCGCGCAATATATACTGCAGGGGACAAAAGCTACGCAGAACCGCGCAATATATACTGCAGGGGACAAAAGCTACGCAGAACCGCGCAATATATACTGCAGGGAACAAAAGCTACGCAGAACCACGCAAAATATACTGCAGGGGACAAAAGCTACGCAGAACCGCACAATATATACTGCAGGGGACAAAAGCTACGCAGAACCGCACAATATATACTGCAGGGGACAAAAGCTACGCAAAACCGCGCAATATATACTGCAGGGGACAAAAGCTACGCAGAACCGCGCAATATATACTGCAGGGGGACAAAAGCTACGCAGAACCGCGCAATATATACTGCAGGGGGCAAAAGCTACGCAGAACCGCGCAATATATACTGCAGGGGGACAAAAGCTACGCAGAACAGCACAATATATACTGCAGGGGGCAAAAGCTACGCAGAACCGAGCAATATATACTGCAGGGGGACAAAAGCTACGCAGAACCGAGCAATATATACTGCAGGGGACAAAAGCTACACAGAACCGCGCAATATATACTGCAGGGGACAAAAGCTGCGCAGAACCGCGCAATATATACTGCAGGGGGCAAAAGCTACGCAGAACCACGCAATATATACTGCAGGGGGCAAAAGCTGCGCAGAACCGCACAATATATACTGCAGGGGACAAAAGCTGCATAGAACCGCGCAATATATACTGCAGGGGACAAAAGCTACGCAGAACCGCACAATATATACTGCAGGGGACAAAAGCTACGCAGAACCGCGCAATATATACTGCAGGGGACAAAAGCTACGCAGAACCGCGCAATATATACTGCAGGGGACAAAAGCTATGAAGAACCGAGCAATATATACTGCAGGGGGCAAAAGCTGCGCAGAACCGCACAATATATACTGCAGGGGACAAAAGCTACGCAGAACCGGGCAATATATACTGCAGGGGACAAAAGCTACGCAGAACCGCACAATATATACTGCAGGGGACAAAAGCTACGCAGAACTGCGCAATATATACTGCAGGGGACAAAAGCTACGCAGAACCGCACAATATATACTGCAGGGGGCAAAAGCTACGCAGAACCGGGCAATATGTACTGCAGGGGGCAAAAGCTACGCAGAACCGCGCAATATATACTGCAGGGGGCAAAAGCTACGCAGAACCGCGCAATATATACTGCAGGGGACAAAAGCTGCGCAGAACCGCGCAATATATACTGCAGGGGGCAAAAGCTACGCAGAACCACGCAATATATACTGCAGGGGACAAAAGCTGCGCAGAACCGCGCAATATATACTGCAGGGGGCAAAAGCTGCGCAGAACCGCACAATATATACTGCAGGGGACAAAAGCTACGCAGAACCGCGCAATATATACTGCAGGGGACAAAAGCTACGCAGAACCGGGCAATATATACTGCAGGGGGCAAAAGCTACGCAGAACCGCACAATATATACTGCAGGGGGCAAAAGCTGCGCAGAACCGCACAATATATACTGCAGGGGACAAAAGCTACGCAGAACCGCGCAATATATACTGCAGGGGACAAAAGCTACGCAGAACCGGGCAATATATACTGCAGGGGGCAAAAGCTACGCAGAACCGCGCAATATATACTGCAGGGGACAAAAGCTACACAGAACCGCGCAATATATACTGCAGGGGACAAAAGCTACGCAGAACCATGTAGTATATACTGCAGGGGACAAAAGGTACGCAGAACCGGGCAATATATACTGCAGGGGACAAAAGCTGCGCAGAACCGCACAATATATACTGCAGGGGACAAAAGCTACGCAGAACCGAGCAATATATACTGCAGGGGACAAAAGCTACGCAGAACCGAGCAATATATACTGCAGGGGGACAAAAACTACACAGAACCGCACAATATATACTGCAGGGGACAAAAGCTACGCAGAACAATATATACTGCAGGGGACAAAAGCTACGCAGAACAATATATACTGCAGGGGACAAAAGCTACGCAGAACAATATATACTGCAGGGGACAAAAGCTACGCAGAACAATATATACTGCAGGGGACAAAAGCTACGCAGAACCGCGCAATATATACTGCAGGGGGCAAAAGCTACGCAGAACCGCGCAATATATACTGCAGGGGGCAAAAGCTACGCAGAACCGCGCAATATATACTGCAGGGGACAAAAGCTACGCAGAACAATATATACTGCAGGGGGCAAAAGCTACACAGAACCGCACAATATATACTGCAGGGGACAAAAGCTACGCAGAACCGCACAATATATACTGCAGGGGACAAAAGCTACGCAGAACCGCGCAATATATACTGCAGGGGGACATAAGCTACGCAGAACCGCACAATATATACTGCAGGGGACAAAAGCTACGCAGAACCGCACAATATATACTGCAGGGGGCAAAAGCTGCGCAGAACCACGCATTATATACTGCAGGGGGCAAAAGCTGCGCAGAACCGCGCAATATATACTGCAGGGGACAAAAGCTGCGCAGAACCGCGCAATATATACTGCAGGGGGACAAAAGCTACGCAGAACCGCGCAATATATACTGCAGGGGACAAAAACTACACAGAACCGCGCAATATATACTGCAGGGGGACAAAAGCTACGCAGAACCACGCAATATATACTGCAGGGGACAAAAGCTACGCAGAACCGCACAATATATACTGCAGGGGGACAAAAACTACACAGAACCGCGCAATATATACTGCAGGGGGACAAAAGCTACGCAGAACCGAGCAATATATACTGCAGGGGACAAAAGCTACGCAGAACCGCGCAAAATATACTGCAGGGGACAAAAGCTACGCAGAACCGCACAATATATACTGCAGGAGACAAAAGCTACGCAGAACCGCGCAATATATACTGCAGGAGACAAAAGCTACGCAGAACCGCGCAATATATACTGCAGGGGACAAAAGCTCAGCAGAACCGCACAATATATACTGCAGGGGGCAAAAGCTCAGCAGAACCGCACAATATATACTGCAGGGGGACAAAAGCTACGCAGAACCGCACAATATATACTGCAGGGGACAAAAGCTACGCAGAACCGCGCATTATATACTGCAGGGGACAAAAACTACACAGAACCGCGCAATATATACTGCAGGGGGACAAAAGCTACGCAGAACCACGCAATATATACTGCAGGGGACAAAAGCTACGCAGAACCGAGCAATATATACTGCAGGGGACAAAAGCTACGCAGAACCGCACAATATATACTGCAGGAGACAAAAGCTACGCAGAACCGCACAATATATACTGCAGGGGGACAAAAACTACACAGAACCGCGCAATATATACTGCAGGGGGACAAAAGCTACGCAGAACCGAGCAATATATACTGCAGGGGACAAAAGCTACGCAGAACCGCGCAAAATATACTGCAGGGGACAAAAGCTACGCAGAACCGCACAATATATACTGCAGGAGACAAAAGCTACGCAGAACTGCGCAATATATACTGCAGGAGACAAAAGCTACGCAGAACCGCGCAATATATACTGCAGGGGACAAAAGCTCAGCAGAACCGCACAATATATACTGCAGGGGGCAAAAGCTCAGCAGAACCGCACAATATATACTGCAGGGGGACAAAAGCTACGCAGAACCGCACAATATATACTGCAGGGGACAAAAGCTACGCAGAACCGCGCAATATATACTGCAGGAGACAAAAGCTACGCAGAACCGCGCAATATATACTGCAGGGGGACAAAAACTACACAGAACCGCGCAATATATACTGCAGGGGGACAAAAGCTACGCAGAACCGAGCAATATATACTGCAGGGGACAAAAGCTACGCAGAACCGCGCAATATATACTGCAGGGGGGCAAAAACTACACAGAACCGCACAATATATACTGCAGGGGACAAAAGCTACGCAGAACCGCGCAATATATACTGCAGGGGACAAAAGCTACGCAGAACCGCGCAATATATACTGCAGGGGACAAAAGCTACGCAGAACCGCGCAATATATACTGCAGGGAACAAAAGCTACGCAGAACCACGCAAAATATACTGCAGGGGACAAAAGCTACGCAGAACCGCGCAATATATACTGCAGGGGACAAAAGCTACGCAGAACCGCACAATATATACTGCAGGGGACAAAAGCTACGCAAAACCGCGCAATATATACTGCAGGGGACAAAAGCTACGCAGAACCGCGCAATATATACTGCAGGGGGACAAAAGCTACGCAGAACCGTGCAATATATCCTGCAGGGGGCAAAAGCTACGCAGAACCGCGCAATATATTCTGCAGGGGGACAAAAGCTACGCAGAACAGCGCAATATATACTGCAGGGGACAAAAGCTACGCAGAACCGCACAATATATAGTGCAGGGGACAAAAGCTACGCAGAACCGCACAATATATACTGCAGGGGACAAAAGCTACGCAGAACCGCACAATATATACTGCAGGGGACAAAAGCTACGCAGAACCGCGCAATATATACTGCAGGGGACAAAAGCTACGCAGAACCGCGCAATATATACTGCAGGGGACAAAAGCTACGCAGAACCGCACAATATATACTGCAGTGGGACAAAAGCTACGCAGAACCGCACAATATATACTGCAGGGGACAAAAGCTACGCAGAACCGCGCAATATATACTGCAGGGAACAAAAGCTACGCAGAACAGCACAATATATACTGCAGGGGACAAAAGCTACGCAGAACCGCACAATATATACTGCAGGGGACAAAAGCTACGCAGAACCGCACAATATATACTGCAGGGGACAAAAGCTACGCAGAACCGCACAATATATACTGCAGGGGACAAAAGTTACGCAGAACAGCACAATATATACTGCAGGGGACAAAAGCTACGCAGAACCGCACAATATATACTGCAGGGGACAAAAGCTACGCAGAGCCGCGCAATATATACTGCAGGGGACAAAAGCTACGCAGAACCGCGCAATATATACTGCAGGGGACAAAAGCTACGCAGAACCGCACAATATATACTGCAGTGGGACAAAAGCTACGCAGAACCGCGCAATATATACTGCATGGGACAAAAGCTACGCAGAGCCGCGCAATATATACTGCAGGAGGACAAAAGCTACGCTGAACCGCGCAATATATACTGCAGGGGACAAAAGCTACGCAGAACCGCGCAATATATACTGCAGGAGGACAAAAGCTACGCTGAACCGCGCAATATATACTGCAGGGGACAAAAGCTACGCAGAACCGCACAATATATACTGCAGGGGACAAAAGCTACGCAGAACCGCGCAATATATACTGCAGGGGACAAAAGCTACGCAGAACCGCACAATATATACTGCAGGGGACAAAAGCTACGCAGAACCGCGCAATATATACTGCAGGGGACAAAAGCTACGCAGAACCGCACAATATATACTGCAGGGGACAAAAGCTACGCAGAACCGAGCAATATATACTGCAGGGGACAAAAGCTACGCAGAACCGCACAATATATACTGCAGGGGACAAAAGCTACGCAGAACCGCGCAATATATACTGCAGGGGACAAAAGCTACGCAGAACCACGCAATATATACTGCAGGGGACAAAAAGCTGTGCGGAATCGCGCAATATATACTGCAGGGGGACAAAAGCTACGCAGAACCGCACAATATATACTGCAGGGGACAAAAGCTACGCAGAACCGCACAATATATACTGCAGGGGACAAAAGCTACACAGAACCGCACAATATATACTGCAGGGGACAAAAGCTACACAGAACCGCACAATATATACTGCAGGGGACAAAAGCTACACAGAACCGCACAATATATACTGCAGGGGACAAAAGCTACGCAGAACCGCGCAATATATACTGCAGGGGGACAAAAGCTACGCAGAACCGCGCAATATATACTGCAGGGGACAAAAGCTACGCAGAACCGCACAATATATACTGCAGGGGACAAAAGCTTCGCAGAACCGCACAATATATACTGCAGGGGACAAAAGCTGCGCAGAACCGCACAATATATACTGCAGGGGACAAAAGCTACACAGAACCGCGCAATATATACTGCAGGGGACAAAAGCTACGCAGAACCGCACAATATATACTGCAGGGGACAAAAGCTCAGCAGAACCGCACAATATATACTGCAGGGGACAAAAGCTACGCAGAACCGCGCAATATATACTGCAGGGGGCAAAAGCTACACAGAACCGGGCAATATATACTGCAGGGGACAAAAGCTCAGCAGAACCGCGCAATATATACTGCAGGGGGACAAAAGCTACGCAGAACCGCGCAATATATACTGCAGGAGACAAAAGCTCAGCAGAACCGCACAATATATACTGCAGGGGACAAAAGCTCAGCAGAACCGCGCAATATATACTGCAGGGGACAAAAGCTACACAGAACCGCACAATATATACTGCAGGGGACAAAAGCTACACAGAACCGCACAATATATACTGCAGGGGACAAAAGCTCAGCAGAACCGCGAAATATATACTGCAGGGGGACAAAAGCTACACAGAGCCGCACAATATATACTGCAGGGGACAAAAGCTACGCAGAACCGCACAATATATACTGTAGGGGGCAAAAGCTACGCAGAGCCGCACAATATATACTGCAGGGGACAAAAGCTACGCAGAACCGAGCAATATATACTGCAGGGGACAAAAGCTACGCAGAACCGCGCAATATATACTGCAGGGGACAAAAGCTACGCAGAACCGCACAATATATACTGCAGGGGGACAAAAGCTACACAGAACCGCGCAATATATACTGCAGGGGACAAAAGCTACGCAGAACCGCACAATATATACTGCAGGGGGACAAAAGCTACGCAGAATTGCGCAATATATACTGCAGGGGGCAAAAGCTACGCAGAACTGCGCAATATATACTGCAGGGGACAAAAGCTGCGCAGAACTGCGCAATATATACTGCAGGGGACAAAAGCTACGCAGAACTGCGCAATATATACTGCAGGGGACAAAAGCTACGCAGAACCGCGCAATATATACTGCAGGGGGACAAAAGCTACGCAGAGCCGCACAATATATACTGCAGGGGACAAAAACTACACAGAGCCACGCAATATATACTGCAGGAGGACAAAAGCTACACAGAACCGCGCAATATATACTGCAGGGGACAAAAGCTACGCAGAACCGCGCAATATATACTGCAGGGGACAAAAGCTACGCAGAACCGCTCAATATATACTGCAGGGGACAAAAGCTGCGCAGAACCGCGCAATATATACTGCAGGGGACAAAAGCTACACAGAACCGCGCAATATATACTGCAGGGGACAAAAGCTACGCAGAACCGCGCAATATATACTGCAGGGGACAAAAGCTACACAGAACCGCGCAATATATACTGCAGGGGACAAAAGCTACGCAGAATCGCACAATATATACTGCAGGGGGACAAAAGCTACACAGAACCGCGCAATATATACTGCAGGGGGACAAAAGCTACGCAGAACCGCGCAATATATACTGCAGGGGACAAAAGCTACGCAGAACCGCACAATATATACTGCAGGGGACAAAAGCTACGCAGAACCGAGCAATATATACTGCAGGGGACAAAAGCTACACAGAACCGCGCAATATATACTGCAGGGGACAAAAGCTACGCAGAACCGCACAATATATACTGCAGGGGGACAAAAGCTACACAGAACCGCACAATATATACTGCAGGGGACAAAAGCTACGCAGAGCCGCACAATATATACTGCAGGGGACAAAAGCTACGCAGAACCGCGCAATATATACTGCAGGGGACAAAAGCTGCGCAGAACCGCGCAATATATACTGCAGGGGGACAAAAGCTACGCAGAACCGCGCAATATATACTGCAGGGGGACAAAAGCTACACAGAACCGCGCAATATATACTGCAGGGGACAAAAGCTACGTAGAACCGCGCAATATATACTGCAGGGGACAAAAGCTACGCAGAACCGCGCAATATATACTGCAGGGGGACAAAAGCTACGCAGAACCGCGCAATATATACTGCAGGGGGACAAAAGCTACGCAGAACCGCGCAATATATACTGCAGGGGGACAAAAGCTACGCAGAACCGCGCAATATATACTGCAGGGGGACAAAAGCTACACAGAACCGCGCAATATATACTGCAGGGGACAAAAGCTACGCAGAACCGCGCAATATATACTGCAGGGGACAAAAGCTACACAGAACCGCGCAATATATACTGCAGGGGGACAAAAGCTGCGCAGAACCGCACAATATATACTGCAGGGGGCAAAAGCTACGCAGAACCGCACAATATATACTGCAGGGGGCAAAAGCTACGCAGAACTGCACAATATATACTGCAGGGGACAAAAGCTACGCAGAACCGCGCAATATATACTTCAGGGGACAAAAGCTACGCAGAACCGCACAATATATACTGCAGGGGACAAAAGCTACGCAGAACCTCGCAATATATACTTCAGGGGACAAAAGCTACGCAGAACCGCACAATATATACTGCAGGGGACAAAAGCTACGCAGAGCCGCGCAATATATACTGCAGGGGACAAAAGCTACGCAGAACCGCACAATATATACTGCAGGGGACAAAAGCTACGCAGAACCGCACAATATATACTGCAGGGGACAAAAGCTACGCAGAACCGCGCAATATATACTGCAGGGGACAAAAGCTACACAGAACCGCACAATATATACTGCAGGGGACAAAAGCTACGCAGAACCGCGCAATATATACTGCAGGGGACAAAAGCTACGCAGAACCGCACAATATATACTGCAGGGGACAAAAGCTACGCAGAACCGCGCAATATATACTGCAGGGGACAAAAGCTACACAGAACCGCGCAATATATACTGCAGGGGACAAAAGCTACACAGAACCGCGCAATATATACTACAGGGGACAAAAGCTACGCAGAACCGCGCAATATATACTGCAGGGGACAAAAGCTACGCAGAACCGCGCAATATATACTGCAGGGGACAAAAGCTACACAGAACCGCGCAATATATACTACAGGGGACAAAAGCTACGCAGAACCGCGCAATATATACTGCAGGGGACAAAAGCTCAGCAGAACCGCACAATATATACTGCAGGGGACAAAAGCTCAGCAGAACCGCACAATATATACTGCAGGGGACAAAAGCTCAGCAGAACCGCACAATATATACTGCAGGGGACAAAAGCTACGCAGAACCGCGCAATATATACTGCAGGGGACAAAAGCTACGCAGAACCGCACAATATATACTGCAGGGGACAAAAGCTACGCAGAACCGAGCAATATATACTGCAGGGGACAAAAGCTCAGCAGAACCGCACAATATATACTGCAGGGGACAAAAGCTCAGCAGAACCGCACAATATATACTGCAGGGGGCAAAAGCTCAGCAGAACCGCACAATATATACTGCAGGGGACAAAAGCTACACAGAGCCGCACAATATATACTGCAGGGGACAAAAGCTACGCAGAGCCGCACAATATATACTGCAGGGGACAAAAGCTACGCAGAACCGCACAATATATACTGCAGGGGACAAAAGCTACACAGAACAGCACAATATATACTGCAGGGGACAAAAGCTACGCAGAACCGCGCAATATATACTGCAGGGGACAAAAGCTACGCAGAACCGCGCAATATATACTGCAGGGGACAAAAGCTACGCAGAGCCGCACAATATATACTGCAGGGGACAAAAGCTACGCAGAACCTCGCAATATATACTGCAGGGGACAAAAGCTACACAGAACAGCACAATATATACTGCAGGGGACAAAAGCTCAGCAGAACCGCACAATATATACTGCAGGGGACAAAAGCTCAGCAGAACCGCACAATATATACTGCAGGGGACAAAAGCTACACAGAGCCGCACAATATATACTGCAGGGGACAAAAGCTACGCAGAGCCGCACAATATATACTGCAGGGGACAAAAGCTACGCAGAACCGCACAATATATACTGCAGGGGACAAAAGCTACGCAGAACCATGCAATATATACTGTCACAGACCGCGAGCCGGTCTGCGGGTGGGGTAAATCGATCAGCGTCAGAAATCCTCTTACACGGTCATTTGTTCATCACGAAGGGTAACCCGCATTCGCAATTTGATGAACTGACTCGCGAAGGGAGCGTTCTGATACCAACCGAATCACTCCACACACATCTACAATTCAAAGATCTGCCACCAAGCGAGTTACACAGCCCGCTACTGTAATTTTACTAGGACTTCGAGAACACTTTAGTAACCCCTAGCAGTATGCAAGAATCTGGGCCAGATCGTTATGTCTGGGCCGGGTTCTCGCATACGGGTTATGAATGTATACTTCTATTAAACACAGGGTAGCGAGTTCAGGAGAATAGGTACGATTGTGTATGTTCAGCAACAGGTCATAACCGCTAAACGATTTTTAAACGTTTAATAACACAAATGCATTACATACAGTTATATACACCTATTAACATATAAAACACAGAGCTTAAAAATAAAAGGAATAAAACAGAAAGTTCTTACTTAGTTAGCTGAGCAGTCCATTTGAATCATGAAGAAAATAGTCCAGTTTAAACGTAGGCATTCAGCTTAAAAGTCCTTTGTACACAACATGCGCCCGGTTCTTCCGTGAGCACATGTCTGGACTTCCCTAGTCGATGTAAATTGAAGAACTGGGTGGAGTTCCTTGCAAACGCTTTTTACTGACCAGAGTTTTGGGGCGGTCACTACCTGGAAAGTAGGTGTGTTTGAGGCAGGGTTACCTCCTGGCAAGTCAGGTTACCACCCACAGACTTGGAGCAAGGAATGTACCAATTATTAATAATTTGTATAATTCCGCCCCAGATGGGTGCATCGCAGATCCGAGACCATATTCATAAGCAGCATGCGACTCTGTATTAAATGAAACTATACACGCCAAGTCTGTCGCACTCGCTCTACGCAGGCCGGATCAAGTGGATTCTCTGTTGATTCCTGATAGCCAGAAAATTATAAATCATGTGAGTGATAGAACTGATTTCTGGGTATCAGGAAATGTGTTTGTTGTCTTTCTGTGCCAAACCCATCTTGAATTATTAATAATGTAAAGGTTCTCATTGTGTGAAGCTATGAGCTTGGAGGGAAAATGTGAGTCTCAACCAGTTTGAGCTGGTTTGGTGGAACATGAGCTATGTGACCAAATGGCTGCTCGGCAGGGAAGCTAGCCACGTGTGAATTCTGTCCTGACCTGAACAGGATGTGGGGGAGGTTACTGTTCTCAGTAAGGGAGAGGGAAATTGACATCTATTGTGCATTTACCCAAGACTGACAGGGACTGCGCACGACTATTGCGAAAATCGTTGGCGTTTACGCGCACGACTTTCGCAATATCCGTCACATCTCTCCCCTACCAGACGGACGCACAGAGTGGGTCTGCATGACCCGCTCTACGTGCCGCGTAGCTACTGAACGGGTTCTCCGCAGCGCGACAGACCGTCGGCATTCTGGTGCCGACTCCCCGCCTTATGCTGGATTGTGAAGTCATACTGCTGCAGGGACAGACTCCAACGCATGAGTTTGCCATTGGTTCCAGCAGCACGATTCAGCCAGGTAAGGGGGTTGTGATCCGTGATGATCGTGAAAGAGCGACCGTACAGGTACGATTGTAGTTTATGTAGGGCCCATACAATCGCCAAGCACTCTTTCTCGGTGGTTGAATACGCTACCTCTCGGGGAAGCAGCTTCCTGCTCAGGTAGAGGATAGGGTGTTCCCCGCCCTTCTCGTCTACCTGGCTGAGAACTGCCCCGAGTCCGTAGTCAGAGGCGTCGGTTTGCACCAGGAACCGACGTCTGAAGTCCGGGGCTTGAAGCACAGGAGCGCTGACTAGCGCCTGCTTCAAGGCCTGGAAAGCGGCCTCACACTCCGGGGTCCAACTGACTACCTTGGGGTGCTTTTTACTAGTGGCATCGGTCAGGGGCTTGGCCAGGGTACTATAGGCTGGGACAAACTTCCTATAGTAGCCTGCTGTGCCTAGAAAGGCCTGGACCTGCTTCTTGGTGATAGGCCGAGGCCATGCTAGGATGGCGTCAACCTTCCCAATGTCAGGTCTCAGGGTGTTGCCTCCCACCCGGTGTCCTAAATACTGTACCTCTGTCATGCCAACTTGGCACTTACTGGGTTTAACTGTCAAATTGGCAGAGGACAGCCTCTCTAGAACCTGCGACAAGTGATTGAGATGTTCATCCCAGGTGGTACTGAACACGGCAATATCGTCCAGGTAGGCTACGGCAAAGTCTTGCATCCCTGCCAGCAGGTCGTTTACAGCCCGCTGAAACGTGGCAGGCGCATTTTTCATGCCAAACGGCATCACCGTGAACTCGAAGAGGCCGAATGGCGTGACAAATGCAGATTTTTCCCGCGCGTCGGGTGCAAGAGGAATTTGCCAATACCCCCGGCTCAGGTCCATGATCGTTAGATAGCTCGCAGCAGCCAGCTTATCCAACAATTCATCGATGCGAGGCATGGGGTAGGCGTCAGTGGTGGTGATGGCGTTCAGCCTTCGGTAATCCACGCAGAACCGAGTTGTCTTGTCCTTTTTGGGGACGAGGACAACTGGGGCAGCCCATGCACTGCAGGATTTCTGAATCACCCCTAACTCTAACATCTCCTCTATCTCTCTCTTCATATCTGCCTGTATCTCAGGAGAGATGCGATAGGCAGATTGCCGGAGGGGCGGATGGGCTCCTGTGTCTACTCTGTGAACAGCGAGATTGGTTCGCCCGGGGGTACTGGTGAACGTCGGGCCATGCCTTCCTAACACCTCTTGCAGCTGCGCTTTCTGTGAAGGGGTGAGTTGGGGGTTGACATTGACCCCACCTTCGAACCCCCGTGTGTCGGCCAGTAAATCTAAAAGGGGATCTGTCTCTCCTGGTTCCAGCTGGCTACACACTGGCAAAGCATACTGCGTTCTGTCTCTGTGGGCCTTCAACATGTTCACGTGGAAGCTGTTTTGCCTTCTACCTCCCATGTTCACTAGATATGTAACAGGGGTCACCCGCTTCACTACAGTGTACGGTCCCTCCCATGCGGCGTGCAGCTTATTATGCTTTACCGGGAGTAACGCATACACTTTGTCATTTACCTCATATGCTCGGTCTCTGGCATTGCGGTCATACCACATTTTTTGATTGGCCTGTGCCCGGGCCATGTTTTCCGTTACCACCTCCATGAGTGATTCCATTTTGTCCCTGAATTTAAGGACATAATCAATCACGGACGAGTCGGTGGGGTCACCTTTTCCTTCCCACGTCTCCCGGATCAGCTTCAAGGGACCTCTGACATTCCTTCCGTACAGGAGTTCAAAGGGTGAGAACCCGGTGGACTCCTGTGGCACCTCTCGGTACGCAAATAACAGGTGAGGCAAATATCGCTCCCAGTCCCCCCCTTGCGACTCGACGAACGTTGAAAGCATCTGCTTCAGCGTCCCGTTGAATCGCTCGCAGAGGCCGTTGGTCTGCGGATGGTAGGGGCTGGAGACGATGTGCGTCATTTGGATTTTTGTACAGAGAGCCCCCATAAGGTCAGACATGAATTGTGGTCCCTGGTCTGAGAGCATCTCAGCAGGGAACAGCAGTAGGAGAACAGAGGCGCCAGCAGGATAAAAGTGGATAAAAACTTTAAAATTTGCTGGGAGGAAGTGGTGGACTTACCTCCATAAAGCAGACACGAAAGACTGTCTGAATAGTAGTCACATTTATTAATTAGTACCCCAAAACAGTGCAACGCGTTTCGCAGGCCCAGCCCGCTTCATCAGGCAATAAAAATGGGGACAAGACTGTAGACAAGAGACAGTACATTATGCTATAGTAAATTCTGCAAATTTGCATATTAATATATTGCATATCATAAAGAATACCATATGAAATAAATAGCTTCGTGGAGATGGCATAAAAGAGTTGGGTGTGCAAGTAGACAATAGGGGGTAGAGGCTATGGTGCTCGTGATAGTAATGGGCTATGGGGTGTTATTTTACACAGATTTGCAATGAGTGGTATTGGTAATGGAAAAGGGTATATGTCAGCAAGAGTAATGGGTAATAGAGCATTGAGAAGAGAACAGGGGGCCAGAAATACAGGGTAAAGTGTGCAAATAAAATAACATAAAGAACTCACCAGAATTTCAGCAATAGCAGGTGTAGCGCCTCAGTGAAGTGGTGAGGACGCTCAGCTCCTTATATATACAGGTTCTTGCTAAAAGGGCCAATTAGATGTATGGGAGGTATTTGGTGGGCGGGGTTAGGGTGAGTGTGCGAGCAGCCAATGGGCTCTCGCCACCTGTGTTCAGTGAATTGGGTTTTTGGGAAGGGTGGGTGGGGTTAGGGCGGGCTTGTGAGTAGCCAATGGGCTCTCGCCACCTGTGTTCGGTGTATTGGGTAGTTGGGGGGCGGATACAGGTATCATGGTTACCAAATGTGCAGCTGAATAGTGTACTAGCTGAATAGAGTACTGGTTAAGGGCACTGCCTTTGACATGGGAGACCAGGGTTCAAATCCCGGCCGGGGCATTATCTACTCATTGGTGTTTGGATGCTGTAAATGGGCAAAATAATAAATTAAGTAAAAAAGAATATGCAAAGGTCTTTTTCAAGATTTAAATAAATATAATGATTCGATCCAGTGGGAATAAAATTAGTATATTTGACAGAGGGATTGATGTGTAAAAGTATTTAGCTGCCATCTAGTGGACCAAAAAGTTATGACCCGGTCCTAAGACACAAGCATCAATAGACATGTAAGAGCAACATAAAAATTAATAGAATAAATAGACATGTAAAAGCACCATAAAAATTAATAGAAACATAAATATAATATAAAAAATAACCAAATATGGATCAACTTAGTAGTCCTGGACAATTGTAGCAACTGGTAAAAAAGCACATAACAATCAAACCAAATTACACTTTTTGACATAAAAATATGTAGAATAATAATCAAGCCAGAGGTGTAGTTGTAAAAATGGACGGTTACACTAAAACTTATTGGGACAAATAAAATAAAATACAATAAATAAAAAGTCATGAAACAAGACAAAAAAAGGGTAAAAGAGAGCGGCCAAGATAAAAGAAAAATGGTACAGGAGGTATTTTAGTAAATTTTTTCCAGAACTTCATTCAGGCCCTCAGGGCTGAGGGTTCTTATAGTTTGTATCCAGAACATTTCAAATTTTTTTAGTTTTTCGAATGCGTTTAACGAACTTGCATCAATTGAGTCAATTAGTGTAATGTTGAAGAATTGTGGGTTATTGGCGTGGTGAGTGCAGAAGTGCCGTGATACGCTGTGAAGGGGGAATTTTTTAGTGATGTTTCTTTTGTGTTGTCCGATTCTGCTTCGGGCCAACTGTGTAGTCCTCCCCACGTACTGGAGTCGACAGGGACATGAAATGAGGTAGATGACAAATTTAGATTCGCAGGTGAGGTGTTTTTTTATGGGATATTGAATACCGGTACTGGAGGACACAAAGAATGTGCAGGTGTTGATGAATTGACAGGCTGTGCAACGGTTTTTGTTGCAAGGGAAACAACCAGGCTCCTGTGTTTGAAGGGTGGTGGGTTGGTTTGGTATACGTAATTTGCTTGGCGCTAAGAGATTGCGGAGATTTGGTGCTCTCCTATATGTAATTGATGGTGTTGTGGGTAGTATAGGTCGTAGATAGGGGTCTTGCATAAGGATGTCCCATCGTTTTTTTAGGATATTGCGGATGGACAGATGTTGGGCATTGTAACGAGTGATGAATCTGGGGGGGCATGTAGTATTAGTCGGTTGTTTGGTAGTGGTATGAGGGTTGGGATGTTTGGCTCTGTATCTTGCATCTTTGATCAGTTTTTTGGGGTAATGGCGGTCTGTGAATTTTTTGGTAAGGATCTCTGATTGAATATCAAATTGTGATTGGTCCGTGCAGTTCCTATGTATTCTTCTGTATTGACTGTAGGGGGTGTTAGTAATCCAAGGGTGGTGGTGAAAGCTATTGAAATGTATGTAGTTGTTGGCATCGACTGGTTTGAAGTATGTTTTTGTCATAATGTGATTCGATTCTATGTATAAAGTGAGATCAAGGAATTCAATGGAGGAAATGTGGTGGTGGTGTGTGAATTGGAGTCCTGCTGTATTAGAGTTGAGGTAACTGACAAAATGTGGAATGCGTGAAGCGTCGCCTTTCCAGATGAAGATTAGGTCGTCAATATACCGCTTGTATAGTACTATGTTGTCGGAAAACGGATGATGTGTGGATAGTTTAAGTACTTCCAGGAGCCCCATTGTAAGATTGGCATACGAGGGGGCGAACGAGCTCCCCATCGCGGTCCCACTCGTCTGATGGTAAATTTTATCATTAAATGTGAATATGTTGTTTTTTAAGATGAATTCTGCACATTCAATATCCCATAAAAAAACACCTCACCTGCGAATCTAAATTTGTCATCTACCTCATTTCATGTCCCTGTCGACTCCAGTACGTGGGGAGGACTACACAGTTGGCCCGAAGCAGAATCGGACAACACAAAAGAAACATCACTAAAAAATTCCCCCTTCACAGCGTATCACGGCACTTCTGCACTCACCACGCCAATAACCCACAATTCTTCAACATTACACTAATTGACTCAATTGATGCAAGTTCGTTAAACGCATTCGAAAAACTAAAAAAATTTGAAATGTTCTGGATACAAACTATAAGAACCCTCAGCCCTGAGGGCCTGAATGAAGTTCTGGAAAAAATTTACTAAAATACCTCCTGTACCGTTTTTCTTTTATCTTGGCCGCTCTCTTTTACCCTTTTTTTGTCTTGTTTCATGACTTTTTATTTATTGTATTTTATTTTATTTGTCCCAATAAGTTTTAGTGTAACCGTCCATTTTTACAACTACACCTCTGGCTTGATTATTATTCTACATATTTTTATGTCAAAAAGTGTAATTTGGTTTGATTGTTATGTGCTTTTTTACCAGTTGCTACAATTGTCCAGGACTACTAAGTTGATCCATATTTGGTTATTTTTTATATTATATTTATGTTTCTATTAATTTTTATGGTGCTTTTACATGTCTATTTATTCTATTAATTTTTATGTTGCTCTTACATGTCTATTGATGCTTGTGTCTTAGGACCGGGTCATAACTTTTTGGTCCACTAGATGGCAGCTAAATACTTTTACACATCAATCCCTCTGTCAAATATACTAATTTTATTCCCACTGGATCGAATCATTATATTTATTTAAATCTTGAAAAAGACCTTTGCATATTCTTTTTTACTTAATTTATTATTTTGCCCATTTACAGCATCCAAACACCAATGAGTAGATAATGCCCCGGCCGGGATTTGAACCCTGGTCTCCCATGTCAAAGGCAGTGCCCTTAACCAGTACTCTATTCAGCTAGTACACTATTCAGCTGCACATTTGGTAACCATGATACCTGTATCCGCCCCCCAACTACCCAATACACCGAACACAGGTGGCGAGAGCCCATTGGCTACTCACAAGCCCGCCCTAACCCCACCCACCCTTCCCAAAAACCCAATTCACTGAACACAGGTGGCGAGAGCCCATTGGCTGCTCGCACACTCACCCTAACCCCGCCCACCAAATACCTCCCATACATCTAATTGGCCCTTTTAGCAAGAACCTGTATATATAAGGAGCTGAGCGTCCTCACCACTTCACTGAGGCGCTACACCTGCTATTGCTGAAATTCTGGTGAGTTCTTTATGTTATTTTATTTGCACACTTTACCCTGTATTTCTGGCCCCCTGTTCTCTTCTCAATGCTCTATTACCCATTACTCTTGCTGACATATACCCTTTTCCATTACCAATACCACTCATTGCAAATCTGTGTAAAATAACACCCCATAGCCCATTACTATCACGAGCACCATAGCCTCTACCCCCTATTGTCTACTTGCACACCCAACTCTTTTATGCCATCTCCACGAAGCTATTTATTTCATATGGTATTCTTTATGATATGCAATATATTAATATGCAAATTTACAGAATTTACTATAGCATAATGTACTGTCTCTTGTCTACAGTCTTGTCCCCATTTTTATTGCCTGATGAAGCGGGCTGGGCCTGCGAAACGCGTTGCACTGTTTTGGGGTACTAATTAATAAATGTGACTACTATTCAGACAGTCTTTCGTGTCTGCTTTATGGAGGTAAGTCCACCACTTCCTCCCAGCAAATTTTAAAGTTTTTATCCACTTTTATCCTGCTGGCGCCTCTGTTCTCCTACTGCTATACCGTGTCCACCCCTGGTGGAGGGGTGATCTACCCCCTTTCGCATCTACAGAGAGCGACTTCTTATCCCTGAGTGAGGACAGGTCTAATCTCCTCACCTGCCTATACAGTGGTTGCCTGTGTGGTAACCCATGTTTGTGAGTATAATTTTCTCACGATAACCTTTACTTCATTTATGCTTAACATACTACACTATATTGGGCTCTCGGTTTCTCTACACTTTATCTCAGCAGGGAAGCCTACTCGTGAAAAAATGCCAAGTAGTGCATCTGCCACTTTGTCTGCCCTTAGGGAGGAGAGTGCGGCAGCCTCTGGATAGCGGGTGGCATAATCCACCACCGTCAAGATGTATTTTTTCCCAGAGCTGCTTGGAATGGGCAGGGGTCCTATTATGTCAACTGCCACCCTCTGGAAGGGTTCACCAATGACTGGCAGCGGACAAAGAGGAGCCCTGCAGGTTCTTCCCTTCTTAACCTTCTGGCACACCGCACATGACCGGCAATAATTAGTCACATCGGACCGAACTCCAGGCCAGTAGAAATGCCGTTGAATGCGGTCAAATGTTTTGTGGATCCCTAAGTGTCCTGCCAGGGGAATGTCATGTGCAGCTTTCAGCACATGCCCTCGGTAGGCCCTTGGTACCACAAGCCACTTGGCATCCAGGCCTGTCTCCTCTGTGGTGGGCTGTATCGGTTCACTATACAGCTTCCCACCTTCCCAGTACACTTTAAAACTGGCACCGTCTGCGAGTGGCTCAGAGGCCTGCCTTCTGAGCGACTCCAGACTGGGATCGTCCCTCAGTGCCTGAACAAAACCGTTAGTCTCAGCCAGCTGGCCTGTGGTATAGGTGACCAGCTGTTGAGGGGTGCTATCCCTGGGGTTGGAGCAAGGAGGGGGGGCTGCAGCGCCTCCTGCTTGCTCCGAGCTCAGGCGCTTAGCAGTGCTGCTGCGAGTCACTGCTAACACAGGTATAACATCATCACCATCATTGTCATCATTTACATTAGTTACACATATATTGAGAGCATCATTGTCAAGTTCTGTAGTAGAAAAGCCAGGATTGGATGGCTGTACATTCAAACCCAGTACCTCCGTAGAAGGTACTACCACATCCCCTCCCCTCTCCCGTTCAGTCCCAAGGGTGCACAGTACCTGAGGGTTGGCAGGGGTTTCCTGTTGGCTGGCGGCAGGCTCATAATACGACACTAACCTGCCCAGGTCAGTTCCCAGCAACACGGGAACAGGGATATCCCAGATGCCGACTACTTTCTCTTGGGGGCCTACACCCCAGTCGATCTCCACACGAGCCTGGGCAATGTGGGAAAGGGTGCCCCCCACTCCTGTGAGGGTGAGGCGCTTGTCAGGGATAATGTCCCTCTCCGCAACAAGGTGGGAACGAATCAAGGTGATGTCGGCGCCGGTATCTCGGAGGCCAGTGACAATCTGGTCGTTCACCCGTACAAGCTGATGGTTATCGGAGCTGCGATGGGTGCCCTCCTGGCCGACAACCAGAGCCGATGGGGAGGAAAAGGGGTTGCTAGGCAGCCTCTGACTGGGCCCTGGCGCTGTCATCTTTGCCTTTGGACAGGCGGACTTGAGGTGTCCTCGATCCCCACACTGGTAGCACTTGGGAACATAGGTCGCATCTGACGAATGAGCAGCAGGTGTAGCCCCCGGCCTCTGTGGCTGTGGGACCCGGTTCCCACGGTTCGCAGGGGGAGGAGAGCTGGGTTGCATAGGTCTCCCCCCTCTCCAGCTCTGGGCTGGAGGTTTGCGGCTGTCCGGCACACGGGTGGCCACAAAAGTGTCTGCAAGTTCTGCGGCAGCTTTGGCGGATTCAGGCTTCCGCTCCAAGACAAACTGCCGAACATCTGGAGTGCAGCAGTTCAGCAACTGCTCCTGTACGATGAGGTCCTCCAGACCTTGGTGAGAGTCTTTTTTGAGGCCCCGCGACCACTGCCTGAACACAGTCAGCAGGCGACTCTCCAGGTCGGTGTAAGAGTCAGTGTGGCCTTTCTGCAGGGAGCGAAACTTTTTGCGATAGACCTCTGGGGTCAGCTGGTATTTGGCGATAATTGCAGCTTTTATCGCCTCATAGTCATTGTCCTTGTCAGCGGGTAAGTCCACAAACGCCTCAAGCGCTTTGTCCCGCAAGTTGGGTGTCAGATATCTCGCCCACTGCTCCTGGGGCAGATGATGCTGACGACAAGTCTTTTCAAAGGAGTGTAAATAAGTGTCCGGGTCGGTTCCCTTCTCCATTTCTGGGAATTTAAACTTTGGAGTCCCAAACGGGCCTGCTGTGGGCCGGGGTTCCGGAGCACTTTGCGAGGGATTTTGGCCTTGCGCTCGCAGGTTGGCCATTTCAAGGTCATGTCTGCGTGCGGCTGCTCTCTCCTCTCTTTCCGCTTCTCTCTCAGCAAGCCACCGGCGCTCTGCCCATTCCGCTTCTCGCTCTGAGGCTTCCATTTCCGCCTGGCGTTCCGAGGCTTCCCGTTCCGCCTGGCGTTCTGCACGGTCAGCATTTTCTCTGACAATCTGCATGTACAGCTCAGGATTTGTATCCGCCAGTCTTTGTAAAGCATGCTGCATTCCAGCCTCAGGAACACAGGAACGGTTGGCATGGGCGGGCTCCTGCCGGCCACCATGCTCCTCAGCAGTTACAGCGACCGGTTCAGACGCGGTACCGTTTTCCTCTGGGTCTGGAAGTGGGTTGCTTTGCTCCAACCGCTCACTTTCCTCTGCCCCAGTTACAGCACCGTCTGAACCAGGAGTGTGCTCTCCCAGCATCTGCTCCGGCTGGGTATCCAGTCGCAATAAGTCGTCGATCAATTGCGCTTTCTTTTTTCTATACGTCATAATGCCTTTTTCCTCACACAAGTTTGCTAGGTCTGCCACTGACATTTTCTTGTATCTTGCTGCAGCCATTTTTGCCAAATAAAAGATAGGATAGCAAAAGAGATTGGGGGGGGAACTCTGTGCTACACGTTTAGTCTATATAAATGGTAATGCACCGGTTATCGACCACAGATTTTTGATCTGTTCTGGCAGGTTAATCAAATAACGTTGCCGTTGATGTTCTGAACATACACAAATCCCAAAAAGCTGCCAAACAAATGTCACAGACCGCGAGCCGGTCTGCGGGTGGGGTAAATCGATCAGCGTCAGAAATCCTCTTACACGGTCATTTGTTCATCACGAAGGGTAACCCGCATTCGCAATTTGATGAACTGACTCGCGAAGGGAGCGTTCTGATACCAACCGAATCACTCCACACACATCTACAATTCAAAGATCTGCCACCAAGCGAGTTACACAGCCCGCTACTGTAATTTTACTAGGACTTCGAGAACACTTTAGTAACCCCTAGCAGTATGCAAGAATCTGGGCCAGATCGTTATGTCTGGGCCGGGTTCTCGCATACGGGTTATGAATGTATACTTCTATTAAACACAGGGTAGCGAGTTCAGGAGAATAGGTACGATTGTGTATGTTCAGCAACAGGTCATAACCGCTAAACGATTTTTAAACGTTTAATAACACAAATGCATTACATACAGTTATATACACCTATTAACATATAAAACACAGAGCTTAAAAATAAAAGGAATAAAACAGAAAGTTCTTACTTAGTTAGCTGAGCAGTCCATTTGAATCATGAAGAAAATAGTCCAGTTTAAACGTAGGCATTCAGCTTAAAAGTCCTTTGTACACAACATGCGCCCGGTTCTTCCGTGAGCACATGTCTGGACTTCCCTAGTCGATGTAAATTGAAGAACTGGGTGGAGTTCCTTGCAAACGCTTTTTACTGACCAGAGTTTTGGGGCGGTCACTACCTGGAAAGTAGGTGTGTTTGAGGCAGGGTTACCTCCTGGCAAGTCAGGTTACCACCCACAGACTTGGAGCAAGGAATGTACCAATTATTAATAATTTGTATAATTCCGCCCCAGATGGGTGCATCGCAGATCCGAGACCATATTCATAAGCAGCATGCGACTCTGTATTAAATGAAACTATACACGCCAAGTCTGTCGCACTCGCTCTACGCAGGCCGGATCAAGTGGATTCTCTGTTGATTCCTGATAGCCAGAAAATTATAAATCATGTGAGTGATAGAACTGATTTCTGGGTATCAGGAAATGTGTTTGTTGTCTTTCTGTGCCAAACCCATCTTGAATTATTAATAATGTAAAGGTTCTCATTGTGTGAAGCTATGAGCTTGGAGGGAAAATGTGAGTCTCAACCAGTTTGAGCTGGTTTGGCAGAACATGAGCTATGTGACCAAATGGCTGCTCGGCAGGGAAGCTAGCCACGTGTGAATTCTGTCCTGACCTGAACAGGATGTGGGGGAGGTTACTGTTCTCAGTAAGGGAGAGGGAAATTGACATCTATTGTGCATTTACCCAAGACTGACAGGGACTGCGCACGACTATTGCGAAAATCGTTGGCGTTTACGCGCACGACTTTCGCAATATCCGTCACATATACTGCAGGGGACAAAAGCTACGCAGAGCCGCACAATATATACTGCAGGGGACAAAAGCTACGCAGAACCGTGCAATATATACTGCAGGGGACAAAAGCTACGCAGAACCGCACAATATATACTGCAGGGGACAAAAGCTACGCAGAACCGCGCAATATATACTGCAGGGGACAAAAGCTACGCAGAACCGCACAATATATACTGCAGGGGACAAAAGGTACGCAGAACCGCACAATATATACTGCAGGGGACAAAAGCTACGCAGAACCGCACAATATATACTGCAGGGGACAAAAGTTACGCAGAACAGCACAATATATACTGCAGGGGGCAAAAGCTACGCAGAACCGGGCAATATGTACTGCAGGGGGCAAAAGCTACGCAGAACCGCACAATATATACTGCAGGAGGACAAAAGCTACGCAGAACCGCACAATATATACTGCAGGGGACAAAAGCTACGCAGAGCCGCACAATATATACTGCAGGGGACAAAAGCTACACAGAGCCGCACAATATATACTGCAGGGGACAAAAGCTACGCAGAACCGCACAATATATACTGCAGGGGACAAAAGCTACGCAGAACCGCACAATATATACTGCAGGGGACAAAAGCTACGCAGAACCGCGCAATATATACTGCAGGGGACAAAAGCTACGCAGAGCCGCACAATATATACTGCAGGGGGACAAAAGGTACGCAGAACCGCACAATATATACTGCAGGGGACAAAAGCTACACAGAACCGCGCAATATATACTGCAGGGGACAAAAGCTACGCAGAACCGCGCAATATATACTGCAGGGGACAAAAGCTACACAGAGCCGCACAATATATACTGCAGGGGACAAAAGCTACGCAGAACCGCACAATATATACTGCAGGGGACAAAAGCTACGCAGAACCGCACAATATATACTGCAGGAGGACAAAAGCTACGCAGAACCGCGCAATATATACTGCAGGGGACAAAAGCTACGCAGAGCCGCACAATATATACTGCAGGGGACAAAAGCTACACAGAGCCGCACAATATATACTGCAGGAGACAAAAGCTACGCAGAACCGCACAATATATACTGCAGGGGACAAAAGCTACGCAGAACCGCACAATATATACTGCAGGGGACAAAAGCTACGCAGAACCGTGCAATATATACTACAGGGGACAAAAGCTACGCAGAGCCGCACAATATATACTGCAGGGGACAAAAGCTACACAGAGCCACACAATATATACTGCAGGGGACAAAAGCTACGCAGAGCCGCACAATATATACTGCAGGGGACAAAAGCTACACAGAGCCACACAATATATACTGCAGGGGACAAAAGCTACGCAGACCCGCACAATATATACTGCAGGGGACAAAAGCTACGCAGAACCGCGCAATATATACTGCAGGGGACAAAAGCTACGCAGAGCCGCGCAATATATACTGCAGAGGACAAAAGCTACGCAGAGCCGCACAATATATACTGCAGGGGACAAAAGCTACGCAGAACCGCACAATATATACTGCAGAGGACAAAAGCTACGCAGAGCCGCACAATATATACTGCAGGGGACAAAAGCTACGCAGAACCGCGCAATATATACTGCAGGGGACAAAAGCTACGCAGAACCGCGCAATATATACTGCAGAGGACAAAAGCTACGCAGAGCCGCACAATATATACTGCAGGGGACAAAAGTTACGCAGAACCGCACAATATATACTGCAGAGGACAAAAGCTACGCAGAGCCGCACAATATATACTGCAGGGGACAAAAGTTACGCAGAACCGCGCAATATATACTGCAGAGGACAAAAGCTACGCAGAGCCGCACAATATATACTGCAGGGGACAAAAGTTACGCAGAACCGCACAATATATACTGCAGAGGACAAAAGCTACGCAGAGCCACACAATATATACTGCAGGGGGACAAAAGCTACGCAGAACCGCGCAATATATACTGCAGGGGACAAAAGCTACACAGAGCCGCACAATATATACTGCAGGGGACAAAAGCTACGCAGAACCGCACAATATATACTGCAGGGGACAAAAGCTACGCAGAGCCGCACAATATATACTGCAGGGGGACAAAAGCTACGCAGAGCCGCACAATATATACTGCAGGGGACAAAAGCTACGCAGAACCGCACAATATATACTGCAGGGGACAAAAGCTACGCAGAACCGAGCAATATATACTGCAGGGGACAAAAGCTACGCAGAACCGCGCAATATATACTGCAGGGGGCAAAAGCTACGCAGAACCGCGCAATATATACTGCAGGGGACAAAAGCTACGCAGAACCGCGCAATATATACTGCAGGGGGACAAAAGCTACGCAGAGCCGCACAATATATACTGCAGGGGGACAAAAGCTACGCAGAACCGCGCAATATATACTGCAGGGGACAAAAGCTACGCAGAACCGCACAATATATACTGCAGGGGACAAAAGCTACGCAGAACCGAGCAATATATACTGCAGGGGACAAAAGCTACGCAGAACCGCGCAATATATACTGCAGGGGACAAAAGCTACGCAGAACCGCACAATATATACTGCAGGGGACAAAAGCTACGCAGAACCTCGCAATATATACTGCAGGGGACAAAAGCTACGCAGAACCGCACAATATATACTGCAGGGGACAAAAGCTACGCAGAACTGCGCAATATATACTGCAGGGGACAAAAGCTACGCAGAACCGCACAATATATACTGCAGGGGGACAAAAGCTACGCAGAGCCGCACAATATATACTGCAGGGGACAAAAGCTCAGCAGAACCGCACAATATATACTGCAGGGGACAAAAGCTACGCAGAACCGCGCAATATATACTGCAGGGGACAAAAGCTACGCAGAGCCGCACAATATATACTGCAGGGGACAAAAGCTACGCAGAACCGCGCAATATATACTGCAGGGGACAAAAGCTACGCAGAACCGCGCAATATATACTGCAGGGGACAAAAGCTACGCAGAACCGCGCAATATATACTGCAGGGGACAAAAGCTACGCAGAGCCGCGCAATATATACTGCAGGGGACAAAAGCTACGCAGAACCGCGCAATATATACTGCAGGGGACAAAAGCTACGCAGAGCCGCGCAATATATACTGCAGGGGACAAAAGCTACGCAGATCCGCACAATATATACTGCAGGGGACAAAAGCTACGCAGAACCGCGCAATATATACTGCAGGGGACAAAAGCTACGCAGAACCGCGCAATATATACTGCAGGGGACAAAAGCTACGCAGAACCGAGCAATATATACTGCAGGGGACAAAAGCTACACAGAACCGCGCAATATATACTGCAGGGGACAAAAGCTACGCAGAACCGCGCAATATATACTGCAGGGGGACAAAAGCTACGCAGAACCGCGCAATATATACTGCAGGGGACAAAAGCTACGCAGAACCGCGCAATATATACTGCAGGGGGACAAAAGCTACGCAGAACCGCACAATATATACTGCAGGGGACAAAAGCTACGCAGAACCTCGCAATATATACTGCAGGGGACAAAAGCTACGCAGAACCGCACAATATATACTGCAGGGGACAAAAGCTACGCAGAACTGCGCAATATATACTGCAGGGGACAAAAGCTACGCAGAACCGCACAATATATACTGCAGGGGGACAAAAGCTACGCAGAGCCGCACAATATATACTGCAGGGGACAAAAGCTCAGCAGAACCGCACAATATATACTGCAGGGGACAAAAGCTACGCAGAACCGCGCAATATATACTGCAGGGGGACAAAAGCTATGCAGAACCGCGCAATATATACTGCAGGGGACAAAAGCTACGCAGAACCGCACAATATATACTGCAGGGGACAAAAGCTACGCAGAACCGCGCAATATATACTGCAGGGGACAAAAGCTACGCAGAGCCGCACAATATATACTGCAGGGGACAAAAGCTACGCAGAACCGCGCAATATATACTGCAGGGGACAAAAGCTACGCAGAACCGCGCAATATATACTGCAGGGGACAAAAGCTACGCAGAACCGCGCAATATATACTGCAGGGGACAAAAGCTACACAGAACCGCGCAATATATACTGCAGGGGACAAAAGCTACGCAGAACCACGCAATATATACTGCAGGGGGCAAAAGCTACGCAGAACCTCGCAATATATACTGCAGGGGGCAAAAGCTACGCAGAACCGCACAATATATACTGCAGGGGACAAAAGCTACGCAGAACCGCGCAATATATACTGCAGGGGACAAAAGCTACGCAGAACCGCGCAATATATACTGCAGGGGACAAAAGCTACGCAGAACCTCGCAATATAAACTGCAGGGGGACAAAAGCTACGCAGAACCATGCAATATATACTGCAGGGGACAAAAGCTGCGCAGAACCGCGCAATATATACTGCAGGGGACAAAAGCTACGCAGAACCGCGCAGTATATACTGCAGGGGGACAAAAGCTACGCAGAACCATGCAATATATACTGCAGGGGGACAAAAGCTACACAGAACCGCGTAATATATACTGCAGGGGACAAAAGCTACGCAGAACCGCACAATATATACTGCAGGGGGACAAAAGCTACACAGAACCGCGTAATATATACTGCAGGGGGACAAAAGCTACGCAGAACCGCGCAATATATACTGCAGGGGGACAAAAGCTACGCAGAACCGCACAATATATACTGCAGGGGACAAAAGCTACGCAGAACCGCGCAATATATACTGCAGGGGGCAAAAGCTCAGCAGAACCGCGCAATATATACTGCAGGGGACAAAAGCTACACAGAACCGCGCAATATATACTGCAGGGGACAAAAGCTACGCAGAACCACGCAATATATACTGCAGGGGGCAAAAGCTACGCAGAACCTCGCAATATATACTGCAGGGGGCAAAAGCTACGCAGAACCGCACAATATATACTGCAGGGGACAAAAGCTACGCAGAACCGCGCAATATATACTGCAGGGGACAAAAGCTACGCAGAACCGCGCAATATATACTGCAGGGGACAAAAGCTACGCAGAACCTCGCAATATAAACTGCAGGGGGACAAAAGCTACGCAGAACCATGCAATATATACTGCAGGGGACAAAAGCTGCGCAGAACCGCGCAATATATACTGCAGGGGACAAAAGCTACGCAGAACCGCGCAGTATATACTGCAGGGGGACAAAAGCTACGCAGAACCATGCAATATATACTGCAGGGGGACAAAAGCTACACAGAACCGCGTAATATATACTGCAGGGGACAAAAGCTACGCAGAACCGCACAATATATACTGCAGGGGGACAAAAGCTACACAGAACCGCGTAATATATACTGCAGGGGGACAAAAGCTACGCAGAACCATGCAATATATACTGCAGGGGGACAAAAGCTACGCAGAACCGCGTAATATATACTGCAGGGGACAAAAGCTACACAGAACCGCGTAATATATACTGCAGGGGGACAAAAGCTACACAGAACCGCGTAATATATACTGCAGGGGGACAAAAGCTACGCAGAACCATGCAATATATACTGCAGGGGACAAAAGCTACGCAGAACCGCGCAATATATACTGCAGGGGACAAAAGGTACGCAGAACCGCGCAATATATACTGCAGGGGACAAAAGCTACGCTGAACCACGCAATATATACTGCAGGGGACAAAAGCTATGCAGAACCGCGCAATATATACTGCAGGGGACAAAAGCTATGCAGAACCGCGCAGTATATACTGCAGGGGGACAAAAGCTACGCAGAACCGCGCAATATATACTGCAGGGGGACAAAAGCTACGCAGAACCGCGCAATATATACTGCAGGGGGCAAAAGCTAAGCAGAACCGCGCAATATATACTGCAGGGGACAAAAGCTGCACAGAACCGCGCAATATATACTGCAGGGGACAAAAGCTACGCAGAGCCGCGCAATATATACTGCAGGGGACAAAAGCTACACAGAACCGCGCAATATATACTGCAGGGGACAAAAGCTACGCAGAACCGCACAATATATACTGCAGGGGACAAAAGCTACGCAGAGCCGCGCAATATATACTGCAGGGAACAAAAGCTACGCAGAACCGCGCAATATATACTGCAGGGGGACAAAAGCTACGCAGAACCGCGCAATATATACTGCAGGGGACAAAAGCTACGCAGAGCCGCGCAATATATACTGCAGGGGACAAAAGCTACACAGAACCGCGCAATATATACTGCAGGGAACAAAAGCTACGCAGAACCGCACAATATATACTGCAGGGGACAAAAGCTACGCAGAGCCGCGCAATATATACTGCAGGGAACAAAAGCTACGCAGAACCGCGCAATATATACTGCAGGGGGACAAAAGCTACGCAGAACCGCGCAATATATACTGCAGGGGACAAAAGCTACGCAGAGCCGCGCAATATATACTGCAGGGGACAAAAGCTACACAGAACCGCGCAATATATACTGCAGGGAACAAAAGCTACGCAGAACCGGGCAATATATACTGCAGGGGACAAAAGCTACGCAGAGCCGCGCAATATATACTGCAGGGGACAAAAGCTACGCAGAACCACGCAATATATACTGCAGGGGACAAAAGCTACGCAGAACCGCACAATATATACTGCAGGGGACAAAAGCTACGCAGAACCGCGCAATATATACTGCAGGGGACAAAAGCTCAGCAGAACCGCACAATATATACTGCAGGGGACAAAAGCTACGCAGAACCGCACAATATATACTGCAGGGGACAAAAGCTACGCAGAACCGCGCAATATATACTGCAGGGGACAAAAGCTACGCAGAGCCGCGCAATATATACTGCAGGGGACAAAAGCTACGCAGAGCCGCGCAATATATACTGCAGGGGACAAAAGCTACGCAGAACCGCGCAATATATACTGCAGGGGACAAAAGCTACGCAGAGCCGCGCAATATATACTGCAGGGGACAAAAGCTACGCAGAGCCGCACAATATATACTGCAGGGGACAAAAGCTACGCAGAGCCGCGCAATATATACTGCAGGGGACAAAAGCTACGCAGAACCGCGCAATATATACTGCAGGGGACAAAAGCTACGCAGAGCCGCGCAATATATACTGCAGGGGACAAAAGCTACGCAGACCCGCACAATATATACTGCAGGGGACAAAAGCTACGCAGAACCGCGCAATATATACTGCAGGGGACAAAAGGTACGCAGAACCGAGCAATATATACTGCAGGGGACAAAAGCTACGCAGAACCGAGCAATATATACTGCAGGGGGACAAAAGCTACGCAGAACTGCGCAATATATACTGCAGGGGACAAAAGCTACGCAGAACCGCACAATATATACTGCAGGGGACAAAAGCTACGCAGAACCGCGCAATATATACTGCAGGGGACAAAAGCTACGCAGAGCCGCACAATATATACTGCAGGGGGCAAAAGCTACGCAGAGCCGCACAATATATACTGCAGGGGACAAAAGCTACGCAGACCCGCGCAATATATACTGCAGGGGACAAAAGCTACGCAGAGCCGCACAATATATACTGCAGGGGACAAAAGCTACGCAGAACCGCGCAATATATACTGCAGGGGACAAAAGCTCAGCAGAACCGCACAATATATACTGCAGGGGACAAAAGCTACGCAGAACCGAGCAATATATACTGCAGGGGACAAAAGCTCAGCAGAACCGCACAATATATACTGCAGGGGACAAAAGGTACGCAGAACCGCGCAATATATACTGCAGGGGACAAAAGCTCAGCAGAACCGCACAATATATACTGCAGGGGACAAAAGCTACGCAGAACCGCGCAATATATTCTGCACGAGACAAAAGCTACGCAGAACCGCACAATATATACTGCAGGGGACAAAAGCTACACAGAGCCGCACAATATATACTGCAGGGGGACAAAAGCTCAGCAGAACCGCACAATATATACTGCAGGGGACAAAAGCTACGCAGAACCGCGCAATATATACTGCAGGGGTACAAAAGCTACGCAGAACCGTGCAATATATACTGCAGGGGACAAAAGCTACGCAGAGCCGCACAATATATACTGCAGGGGACAAAAGCTACGCAGAACCGCGCAATATATACTGCAGGGGACAAAAGCTACGCAGAACTGCACAATATATACTGCAGGAGACAAAAGCTACGCAGAACCGCGCAATATATACTGCAGGGGACAAAAGCTACGCAGAACCGCGCAATATATACTGCAGGGGACAAAAGCTACACAGAGCCGCGCAATATATACTGCAGGGGACAAAAGCTACGCAGAACCGCGCAATATATACTGCAGGGGGACAAAAGCTACGCAGAACCGCACAATATATACTGCAGGGGACAAAAGCTACGCAGAACCGCGCAATATATACTGCAGGGGACAAAAGCTACGCAGAACCGCACAATATATACTGCAGGGGGACAAAAGCTACGCAGAACCGCGCAATATATACTGCAGGGGACAAAAGCTACGCAGAGCCGCGCAATATATACTGCAGGGAACAAAAGCTACGCAGAACCGCGCAATATATACTGCAGGGGGACAAAAGCTACGCAGAACCGCGCAATATATACTGCAGGGGGACAAAAGCTACGCAGAGCCGCGCAATATATACTGCAGGGGACAAAAGCTACGCAGAACCGCGCAATATATACTGCAGGGGGACAAAAGCTACGCAGAGCCGCGCAATATATACTGCAGGGGACAAAAGCTCAGCAGAACCGCGCAATATATACTGCAGGGGGCAAAAGCTACGCAGAACCGCGCAATATATACTGCAGGGGACAAAAGCTACGCAGAACCGCGCAAAATATACTGCAGGGGACAAAAGCTACGCAGAACCGCGCAAAATATACTGCAGGGGACAAAAGTTACGCAGAGCCGCACAATATATACTGCAGGGGACAAAAGCTACGCAGAACCGCACAATATATACTGCAGGGGACAAAAGCTACGCAGAAGTGTATATATATATATATATATGCAAAATTGAAGATTATGGGGTAGCACTAACCCCACTATAACTGTCTTCAATATTTTCCTTATAGTTTTTTCACAAAACAGTGTAAATGTTCTGACTGCAATTCCGCTTGTTGGAGGCTCACAAAATGAATGTTGTGAGACTGCCACTTTCAGCCTCTGGGGGGCGGTGTGCAATGTGACATTACTGTCTGCTGCCTTGATGTGGGCGGGGTTTACCTGTCCTTAGAAACTCTCAATAGATTTTTCACATCCTGGAAAGGAGGGGGCAGACAGCAGCAATAATCTGACTGAGGGAGCAATAATCTCTTTCCCACCAGCCACTGAGCCAAAATGCAGCACAAATGATCACCCCTCAGTGAGAGGCTGCTACACAAACAGCTTTAAAGCTGAATGATCGCAAATATCTTCTGTTATAAGAAGGCAACTTATATTGAGCATCGCTTTTTGTAAAGAGGGCTTTACGGTCTTTCTTAGGCCATTATCATACCCCAACTTCTTGAGATGAGAAAGAGGGACACTTAAGCCACACCCTTGCCACACCCCTAATCACGCCCCGTCACATCCCTAGTCACGCATATAATAGAGATTTCATAGGAAAAATATGTTATTTTATAATTCAAACCACACTGGTCCTATCTATCCTGGTTCATTTTCCTTTATTTTAACATTTTAAAATTAAGTAATTTATCAATTTAAAGGATGGGAATAAAGTTTACAGTCAATCAAACACATTTTTAGTAGAGAAATATATGTATTTACATAGAAAGAGGGACAAAGTCCTGAAAGAGGGACAAATGAGGAGGAAACAGGGACAGAGGGACAGGGCTCCCAAAAAGCTATGCATTATACTTTCCTAGTGGTTCTGGGTCAATTATCTGGTTATTCAATGTCTAAAATAAAACTGTAAACTTTTTGAGACGTACTGTAGTGTTTGACAAGTGCACCCTCTGGCTTGAATCCTCTCTGAATCCCTCACCTGAGGCAAGCATTGCAGATGGACCAGGTGATTTGACTTCCCTGATCCGCCTGCTCTCATGCAAGGTGTGCTTCAGGAAAGTCAGCGAAGCCATCTCCCGCCTTTCTGTCTCTAACAGGTGCTCATTTTCACCTCATTAGCTTTATGTAATGACACAGCCATCATTATGCAAACCTGCACTCTTGCTCACCCAGTAATCCAGCTATCTTCTTCCTCCACAATCCTGCAAGTCCTGGCTTGACGATTCTGCTCGAAAGGACGTGATCTACCTGCGGAATAATTAGGGATTTACAGCTCTGCCTCTTCTGATCTCACAGAGAGCTCACGTTTGATTCCGCAGGATTGAATGTCCCACGCTGGACTCCAGCTATGGAGGATTGATAGGATCAGCACCCCTCAGTAGGCCGCTAAGGACATGTGGATGCAGTGAGATCAGCGCCCCCAGCACCCCTCAGTAGGCCGCTAAGGACTTGTGGTTGCAGTAAGATCAGCACCCCCAGCACCCCTCAGGAGGACGCTAAGGACTTGTGTATGCAGTAAGATCAGCACCCCTCAGTAGGCCGCTAAGGACTTGTGGTTGCAGTGAGATCAGCACCCCCAGCACCCCTCCCAGCATCTAGCTATGGAGGATTGATAGGATCAGCACCCCTCAGTAAGCCGCTATGGACTTGTGGATGTGGGCAGATCAGGCTTGGATAGAATCGTAAATTCGCTGTCATATCGGATTCATATTTATGGTTCTGGCTCACATGGAACTTTGCATGTAAGTTTGGTTATCCTACAAGGAACGTGCAGGATTCAGGCAGAAGGTAAGTCCCTGCTCCATTAGCTCTGTTGAGGTTATTTTATTTTGAGTAGCTATTACTACTATTGTTGTTTTTTGTAGTTATCTGTTTGTATAGCTCTGCCTCAATTTCTGCAATGCTTCACAGAGGACAAAGGACAATCCGTGTCACTGGTCCTTCACTATCTAATGCCACCAATCTAGCAGAGATTAATTAAAGGACCACTGTCGCAAAAAAGTAGGCAGTTAAAATCGGACAGAACTGACAAGGTTTGAGCCAGTCCACCTCCTCATGGGGGATTCTCAGGGTTTTCTTTGTTTTCAACAGCATTTTCTGAAATGCTGTCAGTTCTGTCAGATTTTAAAGAGGAACTCCAGTGAAAATAATGTAATAAAAAAAAGTGCTTCATTTTTACAATAATTATGTATAAATGATTTAGTCAGGGTTTTCCCATTGTAAAATCTTTCCTCTACCTGATTTACATTCTGACATTTATCACATGGTGACATTTTTACTGCTGGCAGGTGATGTCAGTGGAAGGAGATGCTGCTTGCTTTTTAGGCATTTGTAAACAGCTGTTATTTCCCACAATGCAACAAGGATCCCACAGTGTGATGTCAAGACCTCAGTGCTGTGAGGTGCTGACATCACCCTTCGGGAGGGGTTTCACCACAATATCAGCAATACAGCGCCCCCCTGATGATCCGTTTGTGAAAAGGAAAAGATTTTATATGTAAAAGGGGGTATCCGCTACTGATTGGGATGAAGTTCAATTCTTAGTCACGGTTTCTCTTTAACTGTCTACTTTTTTGTGATAGTGGTCCTTTAAGATGTAATGATGCCCTAAGCAAGGTAGTAGATTTGACCCCGCCCCCCCCTGGGGTCCTTTTGGTAAGCTAAAGTGGAGAGAGGTCAGAGAAGGTGACTGGTGGGCCCCTTGACACCCACTAGGCCCCAAGCACCTGCCTAGGTTGCCTGGTGGATGATCCTGCTCTGCAATCTAGGATCACGTGTGGAGGAAGTCGATGCAGTCTGGATGTTAGAATATACTGTGCAAGCAGTGGTATAGGAATAGGGGTTGCAGACATTGTCAGTGCACCAGGGCCCCTGCTGCAGAGGGTTCACTTAGGGCCCTGCAGCTATGCTGACTCTTTATTGATATTAAAGAAGCACTGTAAGGACATGTAGCAGAATGTAATAAATTATTCAGGATAACCAGTGGCGTAGAAATGGGGGTGCAGAGGACCGCACGCACCAGGGTGCATGAACCAGAGGGGTCCACTAGGGACTCTCCTTCAGCCATCTTATTAGCTTTTCATTAGTGCTGTGCTGGTAATGATCACCTCTATAGGTGCATAGTGGTAATCCTTAACAAACTGTACTCTGTTACACCTCTCTCATACTGTAGCTTTCTCCTCCCCTGCTTACAGCTCTCTGACACTGCACTGTCCCCTCCCCTGCTTACACCTCTCTGACACTGCAGCTGTCCCCTCCCCTGCTTACACCTCTCTGACACTGCTGCTGTCCCCTCCCCTGCTTATACCTCTCTGACACTGCTGCTGTCCCCTCCCCTGCTTACACCTCTCTGACACTGCAACTGTCCCCTTCTCTGCTTACACCTCTCTGACACTGCAGCTGCCCCCTCCCCTGCTTACACCTCTCTGACACTGCAGCTGTCCCCTCCCCTGCTTACACCTCTCTGACACTGCAACTGTCCCCTTCTCTGCTTACACCTCTCTGACGCTGCAGCTGCCCCCTCCCCTGCTTACACCTCTCTGACACTGCAGCTGTCCCCTCCCCTGCTTACACCTCTCTGAAACTGCAGCTGTCCCCTCCCCTGCTTACACCTCTCTGACACTGCAGCTGCCCCCTCCCCTGCTTACACCTCTCTGACACTGCAGCTGTCCCCTCCCCTGCTTACACCTCTCTGACACTGCAGCTGTAGCCTCTCCTGCTTACACCTCTCTGACACTGCAGCTGTCCCCTCCCCTGCTTACACCTCTCTGACACTGCAGCTGTCCCTATCCCCTGCTTACACCGCTCTGACACTGCAGCTGTCCCCTCCCCTGCTTATACCTCTCTGACACTGCTGCTGTCCCCTCCCCTGCTTACACCTCTCTGACACTGCAGCTGTCCCCTCCCCTGCTTACACCTCTCTGACACTGCAGCTGTCCCCTCCCCTGCTTATACCTCTCTGACACTGCAGCTGTCCCCTCCCCTGCTTACACCTCTCTGACACTGCATCTGTCCCTATCCCCTGCTTACACCTCTCTGACACTGCAGCTGTCCCCTCCCCTGCTTACACCTCTCTGACACTGCAGCTGTCCCCTCCCCTGCTTACACCTCTCTGACACTGCAGCTGTCCCCTCCCCTGCTTACACCTCTCTGACACTGCATCTGTCCCTATCCCCTGCTTACACCTCTCTGACACTGCAGCTGTCTCCTCCCCTGCTTACACCTCTCTGACACTGCAGCTGTCCCCTCCCCTGCTTACACCTCTCTGACCCTGCAGCTGTCCCCTCCCCTGCTTATACCTCTCTGACACTGCTGCTGTCCCCTCCCCTGCTTACACCTCTCTGACACTGCAGCTGTCCCCTCCCCTGCTTACACCTCTCTGACACTGCATCTGTCCCTATCCCCTGCTTACACCTCTCTGACACTGCAACTGTCCCCTTCTCTGCTTACACCTCTCTGACACTGCAGCTGCCCCCTCCCCTGCTTACACCTCTCTGACACTGCAGCTGTCCCCTCCCCTGCTTACACCTCTCTGACACTGCAGCTGTCCCCTCCCCTGCTTACACCTCTCTGACACTGCAGCTGCCCCCTCCCCTGCTTACACCTCTCTGACACTGCAGCTGTCCCCTCCCCTGCTTACACCTCTCTGACACTGCAGCTGTAGCCTCTCCTGCTTACACCTCTCTGACACTGCAGCTGTCCCCTCCCCTGCTTACACCTCTCTGACACTGCAGCTGTCCCCTCCCCTGCTTACACCTCTCTGACACTGCAGCTGTCCCTATCCCCTGCTTACACCGCTCTGACACTGCAGCTGTCCCCTCCCCTGCTTATACCTCTCTGACACTGCTGCTGTCCCCTCCCCTGCTTACACCTCTCTGACACTGCAGCTGTCCCCTCCCCTGCTTACACCTCTCTGACACTGCAGCTGTCCCCTCCCCTGCTTATACCTCTCTGACACTGCAGCTGTCCCCTCCCCTGCTTACACCTCTCTGACACTGCAGCTGTCCCCTCCCCTGCTTACACCTCTCTGACACTGCATCTGTCCCTATCCCCTGCTTACACCTCTCTGACACTGCAGCTGTCTCCTCCCCTGCTTACACCTCTCTGACACTGCAGCTGTCCCCTCCCCTGCTTACACCTCTCTGACCCTGCAGCTGTCCCCTCCCCTGCTTATACCTCTCTGACACTGCTGCTGTCCCCTCCCCTGCTTACACCTCTCTGACACTGCAGCTGTCCCCTCCCCTGCTTACACCTCTCTGACACTGCATCTGTCCCTATCCCCTGCTTACACCTCTCTGACACTGCAGCTGTCCCCTCCCCTGCTTACACCTCTCTGACACTGCATCTGTCCCCTCCCCTGCTTACACCTCTCTGACACTGCAGCTGTCTCCTGCCCTGCTTACACCTCTCTGACACTGCAGCTGTCCCCTCCCCTGCTTATACCTCTCTGACACTGCTGCTGTCCCCTCCCCTGCTTACACCTCTCTGACACTGCAGCTGTCCCCATCCCCTGCTTACACCTCTCTGACACTGCAGCTGTCTCCTCCCCTGCTTACACCTCTCTGACACTGCAGCTGTCCCCTCCCCTGCTTACACCTCTGACCCTGCAACTGTCCCCTCCCCTGCTTATACCTCTCTGACACTGCTGCTGTCCCCTCCCCTGCTTACACCTCTCTGACACTGCAGCTGTCCCCTCCCCTGCTTACACCTCTCTGACACTGCATCTGTCCCTATCCCCTGCTTACACCTCTCTGACACTGCAGCTGTCCCCTCCCCTGCTTACACCTCTCTGACACTGCATCTGTCCCCTCCCCTGCTTACACCTCTCTGACACTGCAGCTGTCTCCTCCCCTGCTTACACCTCTCTGACACTGCAGCTGTCCCCTCCCCTGCTTACACCTCTCTGACCCTGCAGCTGTCCTTGGTAGGTTTTGGGGCTCCATATCAATCGAGTGCTTGGGGCCCCATGTAAAACTCACACTGGAGCCCCAAGCTCCTTAGTTAGGCCACTGAGAATACCCGATTTTATGGTAATTTTCCTGGTTTCAGTATCAGAAACACCTACTATAAATTCCTGTACGTTGGTATGTAGCCCCATCCTCCCAGTGATGCTTAGCCTAGGCTGTTTAGCTATGTGGAATTTTCCTCCCAGAGCAATTCCAAGAGATCAGGCATTATTGTGAAAATTCTAAGACACAAACACTCTGCAGAGATCACCTGGCAGAACTAGAGATGTCACAATCTGTAATACGTTTCAGAATATAAATCGGGGGAGAGGAAAGATTTTGCAACAGGGCAACGCCAACTATATGATTTATCAATTAATATTTTAAAGGTTAAAATGGGTTGGGTGGAGGGAGAGAGAGGAATAAGGGGCCACAGAGATGGAGGCTCTTGGTGAGACAATTTGCATAGTGGAGGAGGGAGTTGGGGGCAGGTGTGACTTTTTACTGGGGCCTCCGACTCTGTAGCTACCCAGCCTCCAAACTAGATAATGACCTGCCCCAGGCAAAGCAGAACTTAAAATGCATATTTTTTTTAAAAACCTATGACCTTCTGATGTTGATTTCGAAACAAGGGGGTTATGTACGGTTTCCTGTTGCTGCAACTCACCTACATCATGCAGAGCACATGGCAGGAAGCCTGCTGTAACAAGTCCGACCTCTTCAGCCTTCCAAACAGGAAGTGACATCACAGGGCTCCTTTTATAAAGAGCACAGATTCTGAGATTTGATCCTTTTTTTTTTTTTCACTTTTTCTAAATCTTGTTCACCAGTTTATTTAGGGTACATGAAGGAGAGAACAAGCATTTTTTATGGGTTAAAGTGAACCTTAACTAAGTTCTAAGAAAAAAAGTTTCATTTACCTGCAAAACATCCTTTCCCATGCGGTCACTCACCGGTCACCTGATCCCCCGCCGTGGCTCAGTTTCAGCCAGTCCTGGAGCCAGTGCACCTGCCCGGCCCTGGCTATGCGTGTCCTCGATGGCGCACTACACGTACCCAAGTTTAAAGTATGCATACTGCACATGCCCAGGTCGGCCACAGGGAGGGACGGGAGTGCGATCGAGGACGCGCATGGCCAGGGCCGCGCAGGTGCACTGGCTCGGGGACTGGCTGAAACTGTGCCACGGCGGGGGATCGGAAGATCATGGAGTGACGGCATGGGACAGGATGTTTGCAGGGGGCTGGGGGAAGCCACAAGTAAAAAAACTTTGTGGAACAGCTTGCAAGACCGCGACTTCTAAGAGATCCGCAAAAATGCTTACAATATAAAGAAACGCTTCAAAATATTCTCTCTTTTGGTACAAAATCACACGTCAAAACATCGGGGAGTTTCACCAACCTCCGAGTCTTTTCAACTAGAAGCCTAACTGGAAAACATAGGGCCCCCAGCAAAACCTTTAATGGGGCTACTTTCTCCCCCCCCCCCCCCCCCCCCCAACATTCCCACCCCTCTGATGACCTCTGCAGCCTGAGGCCCACCTGCCAGGGCCCATCATGACTTCCCCATAACAATTATGGCTACAAGAGCCCCTTGTTGGGACCCCCACAGCGCAGGGCCCTCCTGTGACTGCAGGCGCTGCTCTCCCAGTAGGGTACGCCTTCAACCCTTTCCAATATTTTTTCATCCACATCCTCCCCAAAACGTATTTTTTAAATTTCAACGTAATTTTTTTTCCAGTGTGCTGGGAGGGGGTGCGTTTCATGGGCCATTGGTATTTGCTGTGGCAGCCGTGATCTGGAGGGTCTGTATCTCCTCCCACTGGAGCAGGGAAGTGACCTGACATCTGTGGCCGGAGGCAGGGCCAGAGCCAGCTTGCGTGCTGCAGGTCCCGCCCTTTGCATGTGCGCCAGAATAATTTTGTTATTACGCGGAGACTGTGTGGTGCTGGAGAGGTTTGACATAGTCTGTGCCAAACTAGATCTGGCAATGGTGTCCATAGGGATTAGCCCAAATGTACACATAATCCTACCTAATACGAGACAAGTGTCGCTGCATACACTGTCTCTGTGTCCCTGGGTCCATACTTTTTGTTGCTACGCATGTGCGCAGCACGGACCGTTGGGACAGGAGGACTGGGCCAGTCAGCTGGGTGGGTGTGTGCGCGGGTGGACGGGTGCGCATGTGCAGCGGGTGCGCGTGTGCACGTGCGGCGGTAATACGCTAAAGCCCTAGGCTAAGGTGGCTAGTATATACTGTATATATTACGCGACACATCAGCGGGAGATGAGGCTTGCGGTGATTAGAGTGTTGTACACAGGGCTGCTCATCAGGATTCCGGATATCCGGGTAACCCGGATATCCAAACTTTTTTACGCTATCCAATTCGGATAGCGTAATATAGCGGATATTTGGGCGCATAACGCGGATATTGCAGATATCCGGATCCGAAATACTGTAACTAAGGAGATGACGTCCTGGAGCCAATCAGAGGGCTCCCAGCAGAAGCCCTAGCAACCAATCACAGAGGGGAACCCTGGCCAGCCCCACCTGACCTCATTGAGCCAATCAGAGGGCTCCCAGCCTAAACCCTGGCATCCAATCACAGAAAGGAACACTGACCAGCCCCCCTGTATAATAAGGAGGGCTGCCATGATGAGACATATCGTCTTAGCTTGCTGAAGGCTCACTGAGAGACATGCTCCAGTGCTGGTGGCCTAGCAAGGGGGCTGTACACAGTTATAAACCTAAAGCTGTTCAGTGATTAACCCTTTCACTACTATCACTACACTATTGTTAAATCGTTAATTAGCTTGAGTGATGTCATTGTATGACAGTCAGAGTGTGTGCTCCAGTGCTGCTGGGCCAAGGGCTGTACACAGTGATAAGCTGTTCAATTATTAACCCCTTCACTACTATCACTACACTATTGTTAAATCGTTAATTAGCTTGATTGATGTCATTGTATGACAGTCAGAGTGTGTGCGCCAGTGCTGCTGGCCTAGCAGTGATAAACCGAAAGCTGTTCAGTGATTAACCCCTTCACTATCACTACACTATTGTTAAATCATTAATTAGCTTGATGTTATTTGTGTAACAGTCAGAGTGTGTGCTGCAGGCAGCTGCTACATGTCTGTGTGTGTGCTGTGCACAGACCAGGCCAGCTGCTGCCTGCTGGCCAGCTATTAACCTTAGGTATAGGTTAGGTTAGGGATTAGGGGATAGGATTACTGTGCTATTGTGTAGTTAGTACTGTAGTACTGCAGTCAGTGCTAGTAGTTGTTAGAGTAGTAGTACTACTGTGTTAGCTTTCTACAGAACTGCTGTGCTGTGAGCAGTACCAGTGTGACAGTTAGTGTGCACTAGTGTCTTCTCCCCTGCTGTCTGACTTTCGCTCGGCACTTGGCACGTGTCACATGTCACTTGGCACGTGTCACGTGTTAAGTGCCAATTGCCACGTGTTACGTTACACCTGCTGCTGCTGCATTGCCCTGCTCCTGCTGCCTGTGCAGCTCCCACCGCCAGGCCAGGGTGCCATAGGCCACTGATACCACCTATATTCAACCCAAAACACAATTGCTGCGTAATTTTTTGGAGGTGTCTTGGCTGAAGACTGTCATGACTGACACAATGTGGGCTGCACGACCGCTGTCTGGAACCTAGGCCATTTTTTTTTTTTAGGGGGGGGTTTTAAGTCCCCACATCATCAATTAGTGTTCCCCTTTACAAAATAATGATGCTACATGCCTCATTTACCCTAAAAAATGTTTTTAAAGCAATTTAGGCTGGTTTCACAGTGGGACATTAAAGTCCCACGTTACAGCAGCCAGTAACACAGCCTAACTCACAGCACTGTAACATCAATGGGCTGTTCACAGTGCACACCTTGCCTTACATAGTAACACAGCACGTTTACACAAAGTGCTCCATGCTGTACGTTATACTGGGCTAAGCCATGTTAGACTGTTTGCACATGCTCAGTAATGTTGGAGGAGGAGGTCTCCCCTCCTCCTCCACAGCCAGCCACATGGCTAATTAATATTCACTGCACTGTGGTGACTCTTGGTGGGACTGTAGTGTTGTCCGGATCATGAACGAATCGTTCATTTGATCCGGATCTTTTTTGTGAGTCAAATCATCCGGATCATCACAGTGAAAGATTCGGTTCACAGTGGATGTCTGTCTGGAAGAAACAGGAACATACAGAATGTACAGTGCAAGGAAAGTCCTGTCCTGCTAGTCATTTCACCCCCAGTCTGCTTCCCTAGTAAAATGATTCAAATGATTTGGTTCAAAGATCCGGATCTTTTCAATGATTTGATTCAAATGATCCGAATCCTTAAAAAGATCCGGACTTCCTATCACTAACCTGGAGCGGCTGCTTTGAGAGCTGCATAACGCAGCTCAATCTGACGTCCAACTTCAACACCACCATGCGTTGCGTTAGGGGCATGTTATGCGACCATAACGTCCCCTAAAACGCAAAGTCTTGGTGGGAAAGTAGCCTTAAAAGCCACTTCCGTTTTTTCTATCCAGATATCCGAATCCGGCCGGATATCCCGGATACTGAGGTCGGATATCCGATTCGGATCAGAACATTTTGAACTCGAATATCCGACCCGGATCGGATATATCTGGGTATCGGATCCGGATTTTGAAAAGGGGTATTCGAGCAGCACTAGATGCACATAGTCCGGCCCTTTGATCCGAAGAGGAAGTCTTTGTGCGGGATGACCCTATGCCAGATCCGAAAACAGCTCCATCTAGCAGCTGCCGATTTTCCTATGTTGGACGGTGTTTGACACAGTCCGATATTAAAAAGGGTTAATTCTGGCATTACTTCTATCTAATGTTTAACGACGTAGCGTCACCCCACATGTGATTCCTTAGATCAGTGGTTCCCAACCTTTTTGGAGTTGTGACACATCAAACCAAACGTTCAGATCTCTGTGACACGTAGACTAAATGCATGTAATGAGAGACAGCGTTTCCCCACTAAATGCACATAAGAGACAGCGTTTCACCAGTAAATGCAGGTAATGAGAGACAGCGTTTCCCCAGTAAATGCACATAATAAGAGACAGCTTTTCACCAGTAAATGCACATAATAAGAGACAGCTTTTCACCAGTAAATGCACATAATAAGAGACAGCTTTTCACCAGTAAATGCACATAATGAGAAACCTCTTTTCACCAGTAAATGCACATAATAAGAGACAGCTTTTCACAAGTAAATGCACATAATGACAAACAGCCAGTTGTGCCCAGTATATGTAGCCAGGGATATATGTGCCCAGTATATGTAGGCAGGGGTATATGTGCCCAGTATATGTAGGCAGGGGTATATGTGCCCAGTATATGTAGGCAGGGGTATATGTCCCCAGTATATGTAGCCAGGGTGTATATGTCCCCAGTATATGTAGTCAGGAGTATATGTCCCCAGTATATGTAGTCAGGAGTATATGTCCCCAGTATATGTAGGCAGGGGTATATGTCCCCAGTATATGTAGCCAGGGTGTATATGTCCCCAGTATATGTAGTCAGGAGTATATGTCCCCAGTATATGTAGGCAGGGGTATATGTCCCCAGTATATGTAGGCAGGTGTATATGTCCCCGGTATATGTCCCCAGTATATGTAGCCAGAGGTATATGTCCCCAGTATATGTAGGCAGGTGTATATGTCCCCAGTATATGTAGCCAGAGGTATATGTCCCCAGTATATGTAGGCAGGTGTATATGTCCCCAGTATATGTAGCCAGGGATATATGTGCCCAGTATATGTAGCCAGGTAGCCAGGTGCCCCCCCCCCCCCAGGAGGAGAGAGCGAGGGAAGGAGAGCGGCACCTCAGGGTGCTCTCCCCTCCGGAATGAAGTGCGGTGGCTGGCAGTGGGGCGGAACTTACCTTCCGTGTCTCTGTCTGGTCTCGTCGCCGGCACGGGATGATTTGCCACTACTCTGGCCTGATCCAGACTAGTGTTGGGCGAACAGTGTTCGCCACTGTTCGGTTCTGCAGAACATCACCCTGTTCGGGTGATGTTCGAGTTCGGCCGAACACCTGATGGTGCTCGGCCAAACCGTTCGGCCACATGGCCGAACTAAGGGCACATGGCCGAACGTTCCCCGAACGTTCGGCTAGCGCTGTGATTGGCCGAACGGGTCACGTGGTTCGGACCCCGAACGCGCTCTGATTGGCCGAACAGGTCACGTGGTTCGGCCCGAACGCGCTCTGATTGGCCGAACGGTCACGTGGTTCGGGTAAATAAATACCCGAACCACGTCATATCTCCGCCATTTGTCTGTGGGTTTAGCTTTGGGTAGGCAGGCAGGGTAGTTCGCGCTCCAGCCACGCTAGCCAGGGTCCCCCCAGTCATTGTGTGTCGCTGCTGGGAACAGTAGTACACCGCTCGCTCAGCCACACTATATAGCATTGTGTGTACTGCCACTGTGTACCTCGCTCAGCCACGCTATATATAGCATTGTTTACTGCCACTCTGTGTACACGGCTCACCCAGACTATATAGCATTGTGTGTACTGCCACTCTGTGTACACGGCTCAGCCAGACTATATAGCATTGTGTGTACTGCCACTCTGTGTACACCGCTCAGCCAGACTATATAGCATTGTTTACTGCCACTCTGTGTACACCGCTCAGCCAGACTATATAGCATTGTTTACTGCCACTCTGTGTACACCGCTCAGCCAGACTATATAGCATTGTGTGTACTGCCACTCTGTGTACACCGCTCAGCCAGACTATATAGCATTGTATGTACTGCCACTCTGTGTACACCGCTCAGCCAGACTATATAGCATTGTTTACTGCCACTGTGTGTACACGGCTCAGCCAGACTATATAGCATTGTGTGTACTGCCACTCTGTGTACACCGCTCAGCCAGACTATATAGCATTGTTTACTGCCACTCTGTGTACACCGCTCAGCCAGACTATATAGCATTGTGTGTACTGCCACTCTGTGTACACCGCTCAGCCAGACTATATAGCATTGTGTGTACTGCCACTGTGTGTACACCGCTCAGCCAGACTATATAGCATTGTTTACTGCCACTGTGCGTACACGGCTCAGCCAGACTATATAGCATTGTGTGTACTGTCACTCTGTGTACACCGCTCAGCCAGACTATATAGCATTGTGTGTACTGCCACTCTGTGTACACCGCTCAGCCAGACTATATAGCATTGTTTACTGCCACTCTGTGTACACCGCTCAGCCAGACTATATAGCATTGTGTGTACTGCCACTCTGTGTACACCGCTCAGCCAGACTATATAGCATTGTTTACTGCCACTCTGTGTACACCGCTCAGCCAGACTATATAGCATTGTTTACAGCCACTGTGTGTACACGGCTCAGCCAGACTATATAGCATTGTGTGTACTGCCACTCTGTGTACACCGCTCAGCCAGACTATATAGCATTGTGTGTACTGCCACTCTGTGTACACCGCTCAGCCAGACTATAAAGCATTGTTTACTGCCACTGTGTGTACACGGCTCAGCCAGACTATATAGCATTGTGTGTACTGCCACTGTGTGTACACCGCTCAGCCAGACTATATAGCATTGTTTACTGCCACTCTGTGTACACCGCTCAGCCAGACTATATAGCATTGTGTGTACTGCCACTCTGTGTACACCGCTCAGCCAGACTATATAGCATTGTGTGTACTGCCACTGTGTGTACACCGCTCAGCCAGACTATATAGCATTGTTTACTGCCACTGTGTGTACACGGCTCAGCCAGACTATATAGCATTGTGTGTACTGCCACTCTGTGTACACCGCTCAGCCAGACTATATAGCATTGTGTGTACTGCCACTCTGTGTACACCGCTCAGCCAGACTATATAGCATTGTTTACTGCCACTCTGTGTACACCGCTCAGCCAGACTACATAGCATTGTGTGTACTGCCACTCTGTGTACACCGCTCAGCCAGACTATATAGCATTGTTTACTGCCACTCTGTGTACACCGCTCAGCCAGACTATATAGCATTGTGTGTACTGCCACTCTGTGTACACCGCTCAGCCAGACTATATAGCATTGTTTACTGCCACTCTGTGTACACCGCTCAGCCAGACTATATAGCATTGTTTACTGCCACTCTGTGTACACCGCTCAGCCAGACTATATAGCATTGTGTGTACTGCCACTCTGTGTACACCGCTCAGCCAGACTATATAGCATTGTTTACTGCCACTCTGTGTACACCGCTCAGCCAGACTATATAGCATTGTTTACTGCCACTCTGTGTACACCGCTCAGCCAGACTATATAGCATTGTGTGTACTGCCACTGTGTGTACACTGCTCAGCCAGACTATATAGCATTGTGTGTACTGCCACTGTGTGTACACCGCTCAGCCAGACTATATAGCATTGTGTGTACTGCCACTGTGTGTACACCGCTCAGCCAGACTATATAGCATGACGGCCACTTTGGACGCACGAGTGAGGCGGATGAAAGGAGCCGCCCCCCCGCCCGCTGATAGGCTCTGACATCAATGAGCCACATTTAAACAGCAGGTCCGGGACACCATGACAACGAGGCGCCAGGTGTTACCCGGACCTAATGCTGGTAAGTGGATGATTGTTTTTTACTACACCGTGTCAGATTAAGCTAATGATTCTCAATACTCTCCCTACTATTTCCAGCCGAGTCCTACATGGACCATAACACGCACGGAGCACACCCTTCCCTCTCTCCCATTTCTACCCCGCACACCATAGCATTTTAATGGCATAAGAAACATACTACTCCCTCACACATCCCATACCCCTAATGCTTCACGTCCTTAAGCTGAGGTCACCCGGGGATTGTCCCCTCTTTTTTCCCCCCTCTTTTAATAATAATGGACCACTAACCCTGGCATCCCCCCATAAACACTTTATACTATTCATCCCCTAAACCAAAAAACGAAATATATCTGTAATCACGAAAATACCACTAAGTTTCCTTAAACCCCCAAACTTCTTAACTCTCATCCTTTTACAGCATACCCCATCCCCCTATCCATACCAGCATCGGATACTATATATGCTAGCACATATGTTCTTTTTTATATATGTATAGATAAATATACGCATATTTAAGTGATCTCACCCTGTACTTGCTATACTTGCTTATATTGTAGACACCGTATATTCGTTCTATTTACTCTGTACCAATTACCACTACTCTGTCTGTTATATTCGCCTTTGTATATGTCTGGGAATATACACCAACTATGCCTCTTGTCCACAGTTGTGTACTCCGTCCACTATTGCCTGATGAAGCGGGCTTTTGCCTGCGAAACGCGTTGCGACTGCCCCCCGGAGTGTACCAATAAATTTATTTTGCACTAAATACACAGCTTGTTGTGTCTGCTTGCTGGAGGTAAGTCCACCACTGCCTCCTCAGCAATTTTTAACCTTTTTAAATATTGGTTTTATGCTTTTGGCGCCTCTGTCTTTGACATATCGAATATCCACCCTGGGTGGAGGGGGATACCCCATTTCTCCTGCCTACAGAGAGCGACTTCTTAATCCTGAGTGGGGACAGGCTAATCTCCTCACCTGCTTATATAGTGGTTACCTGGAGGTAACCCGTGTTTGTGAGTATATTATTGTACTCTGCTTTAATTTCCCATTATCAAAACCTACTACACTATATTTTGGCTCTCGGTTCTTCTCTCCACATATATAGCATTGTTTACTGCCACTCTGTGTACACCGCTCAGCCAGACTATATAGCATTGTGTGTACTGCCACTCTGTGTACATACACGGCTCAGCCAGACTATATAGCATTGTTTACTGCCACTGTGTGTACACGGCTCAGCCACACTATATAGCATTGTGTTTACTGCCACTCTGCGTCTGCTGGGAACAGTAGTACACCGCTCACCCGCCACTGTATAGCATTGTGCTCTGTGTCGCTGCTGGCAATAGTGGTACACCGCTCACCCACCACTGTATAGCATTTTTGTACTGCCACTGTACTGCTGCCAGTCAGCGTGTACTTTAAGGATAAGTGAAATGAGGAAGAAATCCGGTGAAAGAGGGAGGGGCAAGGGAAGAGGTGTTTCCCCTGACGGTTCACGTACAGGCCACAGGGGAGCACCCAAGAAAACCCACTCAATACCGCCCATGTTGTCCAGGACAACAACCCTCACAGATCCAAAAGAACAGGACCAGATAATTACTTGGATGACCTCTCAAGCGTCCAGCAGTGGGTTAAGCAGCACCAGCACATCACGCACGAGGTCCGAGTCCTCAGCCAGCTACAAGGAGCCAGTGGGCACAAAGCTGACACAACCGGCAGCGACACCACGCACACAACTGCCAGATAACCAGTCCGATGAATTACCTCAGGACACAATGGGGTATTCGCAGGAGCTATTCCCAGGCCAACAAACTTCCACCTTTGAAAGGTCAATGGAGGAACAGCCAGAAATGTTGTGCCCGGATTCACAACCATTAACTGTGGGAAATGCACCGGGCACTGAAATGCAAGGCGAGTCCGAGGACTTTGAAACCCAAATCCCAGAGCAAGTTGGGCAGGAGGGGTTGCAATTGCACGAGGTCGGCCGAGAAGCTCTGGAAGACGACATTGGAGTGAGCTGCGCAGAGGTTGTTCTAGGGAGCTCTACTCCACGGCGGCGGCCCCCCACAATGACATATGACGAGTTTGAGGAGATGGAAGAGGAGGGTATGGACAATGTGGACATGGACCCAGATTTTGTTTGTGAACGAGAACATCGCCGTCGTAGCAGCAGCACAGATGAGTCTGTTGAAGAACCCACTGCTGCACGAGTTCGCCTTGTGCCACAAGGTAGGCGGCGCGCAATTTCAGGCACCACAAGCGTGGAAGTTCAAGTGAGAGGCAAAAGAGGCGCAAACAGAAATCGCCAGCAAGGCAGGTGCTCCAAAGTCTGGGCTTTCTTTGAAGACTGCACTGAGGATGTTACCATGGCGATTTGCAAGGTGTGCAAGACCCGCCTGAGCAGGGGGAAAAGTATTAACAACCTCTCCACCACCAGCATGAGCCGCCACATGCTATCCAAACATCCCACTCTGTGGGCAAACTCGACAGGACAGGGTACCAGCAACACTGCCTCCCTTGGGTTCACCAGACTCACCACCAGACCTGCCTCAGCAGCAGCAGTAGCCCAGCCATTGCGTGGTTCACAACATTCACAAACATCAGACGACGCTGACACTGTCACTTTCCGGAGTAGTGCTCTTGAGGTCTCCCAGTGTTCATCAAACACAACAACCAACAGCCCTTCAGTGTGCAGCCCTACGGTTCAGTTGTCTGTCTCGGAGATGTTTGAGCGCAAGAGGAAATTGCCAGCAAATGACCCCCGGGCCGTGGCAGTAACAGCCAGCATAGCCAAGCTTCTGGCCTGCGAAATGCTGCCATATCGAGTGGTGGAGACAAACAGCTTCAAGGGCATGATGTCAGTGGCCATCCCACGTTACGTGGTTCCCAGCCGCTACCACTTTGCGCGCTCTGCAGTGCCTGAGTTGCATGAGCACGTGGTCAGCAAAATAACCCGAAGCTTGAAGAATGACGTTGCCTGCAAGGTTCACCTCACCACTGACACCTGGACGAGTGCGTTCGGCCAGGGTCGATACATCTCCCTTACCGCGCACTGGGTGAACCTTGTGGAGCCTGGCAGCGATTCCTCACCTGCTACGGCGCGGGTGTTGCCCACGCCGCAAACAGCTGCACCGCCGTCCCTCCCACTGGATAACAACAGCAGCACCTACCTCTCTGACTCCTTCTCCTCCAACGCATCTCAAAGCTGTACCTCATCCGGAAACGCGAACCCAGCACCAGCAGCAGTAGGATCGTGGAAGCAGTGCAGCACAGCTGTTGGCATGCGTCAGCAAGCGTTGCTGAAGCTGATCTGCCTTGGGGATAAGCAGCACACAGGGGAGGAAATTTGGAGGGGAATAACGGAACAGACGGATTTGTGGCTGGCACCGCTGGACCTGAAACCGGGCATGGTTGTGTGTGATAATGGGAGTAATCTCATTCGCGCTTTAAGGTTGGCTAAGCTGACACACATCCCTTGCCTGGCGCACGTGATGAACCTAGTAGTTCAGCGGTTCCTGAAGACATACCCAGGCGTGGCCGATCTTCTGTTGAAGGTGCGACGAGTGGCCAAACATTGTAGAAATTCAAGTACTGCTTCGGGGGCACTCGCCAAGATGCAGGAGCGCTTCAATCTCCCCCACCATCGCTTGCTGTGTGATGTCCCTACGCGCTGGAATTCTACGCTGCACATGCTAGCCCGCTTTTGCGAGCAGAAGAGTGCAGTGGTCCAGTACATGACGGCGCAGTACCGAGGCACATCCGGACAGCTGCCAAGCTTCTGTGGATCCGATTGGGCCAACATGTTGGACCTCTGCCAAGTCCTCCAAAATTTTGAGCAATCCACGTTGCTTGTGAGCAGTGACAACTCTTCAGTCAGCATTACCATACCACTGCTGTGTTTACTGAAGAGGTCAATGTTGAAAATCAAGGAAACAGCTGTCATGATGCAACTGGGGGAATCTGAAGGAGAAAACGATCAGCGTGATGGTACCAACATCAGGCCATCCGCCTCAGGAAACGCTGGCCCCAGCAGCTATGACGAAGAAGAGGAGGAGGAACAGCTGGAGTTGGAGCAGGAATTTCCTGCCACCACTGACGAGGGCCAGAGCGGTGCACGTTGGACTTCCACAATTCAGCGCGAATGGTCAGCAGAAGCAGACCAGGAAGAAGGTGACGACTATGATGCATCACAACAACTATCACAACGCTCACAAGAGGATGATGAGGATTCTGGTAGGACTCTGGCACACATGGCTCAATTCATGCTAGACTGCATTGAACGCGACCCACGCATTGTGCGCATTCTGGACAACACCAATTACTGGGTTTATACCCTTCTGGATCCACGGTACAAACACAATGTTCCAAAACTGCTTGAAGAAAGAGTCAGACAGGTCAAAATGGAAGAATACCAGCAGGCCCTTGTGCAGACTTTAGAGAGGAGATTGACATCCTCCCCCTCCTCTAGCCAGTTGTACGCCGACAGACTGACTTCCGCAAACCCAGGACGACCAGGAGGGCAGCAAACAACACAAGCCGCAGCTAGTGCCCAAAAGGGAATGGTATCGGCAGTGTCCTTGGAGTGGGAAAATTTTCTGACACCCATGCAGCAGCAGCCCACTGAACAGCAAGCGTGCAGATCCACCTCCAACACCGATCGCCTGGAGAAGATGGTCAAGGACTACATGTCAGATGGCGTAGCTGTGTCTAACAATCCATCTGCACCATTCAACTATTGGGTATCGAAGCTAGACACCTGGCACGAACTGGCAATGTACGCAATAGAGGTGCTGGCTTGCCCGGCAGCCAGCGTTATGTCGGAACGCTGTTTCAGTGCTGCCGGAGGCATCGTCACAGATCGGCGTATCCGCCTCTCCACAGAAAATGCAGACCGTCTGACTCAAATTAAAATGAATCAATCCTGGATTGGAAACGACTACGCAACACTCCAGGACCCCAACCAAGTAACATGACCAATGAACATCTGGGATGGTTTAGCGTTTCCGGTCCCTGTTTATTAAACCTCTCATCTGTATTACATTTATGACTGCATGGCGGCAAAAAGCATTGCTGCTATATCCGCACGCTTTTTGTCCTCATGCAAGGCCTGGGTTGTTGTGTCTCAAAAAGCATGGCCTTCTCCTCCTGCGCCTGCTCCTGTTCCATCACGTGTGCTGCTGCTGCTGGGTTAGCGTTACCGGTCCCTGTTTATGGAACCTCTTCTCTTTATTTCATTTATGACTGCATGGCGGTAAAAAGCATGCTATCCGCACGCTTCTTGTCCTCATGCAAGGCCTGGGTTGTTGTGTCTCAAAAAGCGTGGCCTTCTCCTCCTGCGCCTCCTCCTGTTCCATCACGTGTGCTGCTGCTGCTGCTGGGTTAGCGTTACCGGTCCCTGTTTATGGAACCTCTTCTCTTTATTACATTTATGACTGCATGGCGGTAAAAAGCATGTTACCTGTGCAAAGAAACATGACATTTTCAGCATTTAAAAGACAGTTTTTCCTTTGAAACTTTACAATCAATTTTCTCAAAAACTATAAGCTCTTTTTCAAATATTTTTTTTTCCTCTTGTACCCACTCCCAAGGTGCACCTACCCTGCTAATTTGGGGTATGTAGCATGTAAGGAAGCTTTACAAAGCACGAAAGTTCGGGTCCCCATTGACTTCCATTATGTTCGGAGTTCGGCGCGAACACCCGAACATCGCGGCGATGTTCGGCGAACGTTCTCGAACCCGAACATCTAGGTGTTCGCCCAACACTAATCCAGACCAGAGCAGCGGCTGCAGAACCAGAACTTCCGGACTGCGCTTGGAGCGACACGGAAGGTAAGTCCCGCCCGCTGCCAAGCGCCGCCACACTTAGAATCGGAGGGGAGAGCGAGGGAGGCAGAGCACCCTAAGGTGAGAGAAGGGGGGGAGATGGCCCCCTTCTCCGCCGCTGCCCACAGCTCTCCCTCCACTGCGCTGTTCCCCTCCGAGAGAGCCGCGACACATACCCGAAGCTGCCGCGACACATGGGTTGGGAACCACTGCCTTAGATGAAAAGTGTCTGTAAATTCTTCTAAAACCGTAGCATGTGTGACATTGTAGCAAATTAACACATCCCGTTATCAGTGCGCAGCGTGACGATCAGTGCGCGGTGTGACGATGAGAACCTTCCAGCTGAACCCGGGTAATAGCAGAACGTTACAGTGGGAGCTGTTCTTGGATCGGCTCTGAGTGTTCAGCACAAAAACTCTTTTGATAAACATTCCTCCAGATTGATTCTGCAGTCTAGCGAGGGCGTGCGAGGCACAAGGGATGCCGAGGGATTGAGGCAGAGACGGACAGCGGAAAAACAAGAGCAAAACAACTGCAGGGGTGGTCACAGTCAATGCGTTCCTTATGGCAGAATTATAGAAAAAATAAATAAAGAATTCAAAATACTACCGTCCTGTGTTTTTTGTTTTGTTTGTTTGGTTGTTTTTTTTTATTTCAGTAAATCAACTTAAAGTGTAAAACTAATTATATGAAATACATACAGGCAAACAGAGCTGCCAAAAGGATAAAAGTCGATAAGAAGGGGAGGCCGAGGTGGATTTCCCTCCTCCAAGTAGACACAACAAACTGTTTTAATTATTCACATACTCCAGAAAGTGCAACGCGTTTCGCAGGCATATCCCGCTTCCTCAGGCTATGAACAGAGCATAAATCTCATGTAGGTCTAGTACAAAACAAAGCGCCTCTGTTTGCCTGTACATCTGTATATATATAAAATCGTGTGTGTGTGTGTGTGTGTGTGTGTATGTATGTATGTATGTATGTATGTATGTATGTATGTGTGTATGTGCCGCTATCACGCAAAAACGCCTTGACCGATTTGAACGAAACTTGGTACACAGATCCCTTACTACCTGGGATGATAGGTTCTGGGGGTCTCACGGCCGGTAACAGTAAATTCGGGCGCCTGAGGCAAGTGGACAAATCGGGCGCTGCCATTCACTCCCATAATAAATATCGTTTAATGGGCGCCCGACAGGAAAAAAGGGCGCCGGAGAAAAATAACGTTTTATAAGCAGCGCCCGGAGACTTTTACTGTTTTATAACTGCTTCTCATGATTACACATTATTTTATGATTTATAATTTTTTAAACATTATTTTTAAACGAAAAACAGTACAATCTTTTTTAAAACATTATTTTTAAACGAAAAACAGCACAATATTTTTTTCACACGTTATTAATGCTTATCACAGGGGGGTCTTAGGTTTAGGCACCCCCAGGGGGGTCTTAGGTTTAGGCACCACCAGGGGGGTCTTAGGTTTAGGCACCACCAGGGGGGGTCTTAGGTTTAGGCACCAACAGGGGGGTCTTAGGTTTAGGCACCAACAGGGGGGTCTTAGGTTTAGGCACCATCAGGGGAGTCTTAGGTTTAGGCACCATCAGGGGAGTCTTAGGTTTAGGCACCACCAGGGGGGTCTTAGGTTTAGGCACCAACACGGGGGTCTAGGGGTTAGGGGTAGGTACAGGGAGGGTTACTTACTATTTTTTTTTAAACGTTATTATACGTTTCACTTTTTAAACGGAAGATTAACGTTTTCACAATTGCCAATTTCATGCACATTATTTAATGATTTATAACTTTATAAAACATTATTTTTAAACGAAATATAGTACATTATATTTTTAAACGTTATCCATGTTTATCGTTTAAAACCCGGCGCCCTTTTTTCCCAGCGCCCCTTTTTAACGTACGCCTCACGGCCCCCCTGCACACCTGGGCGGAGCTACAAACAGCAAATCAGATTTCACCCATTCATGTCAATGGAAAAAATGGAAAAGGCTGCCATTCTCACAGTAATCAAGCCAGAGTCCCCACATTTGGCACAGTTGGTCACTTGGTGACCATGTTTCCAAACCCAGGAAAAGTGGGCGGAGCATAAAACAGCCAATCAAATTGCAGCCATTTATTTTAATTGGGAAAATGTAAACTGCAGCCATTCTTAGACTGTTAATCGCAGGGTTTTCAAACTTGGCACACTTGGTCACTGGGTAAATGAGATTAAGATTCAGGAAAGTGGGTGGAGCCTACAACAGCAAATCAAAATTCACCTATTGATTTTCAAGGGGAATATTTAAACTGCTGCCATTCTTACACTGTTTATGGCAGAGGCTTCAGACTTGCTGCAGTCGGTCATTGGGTGAATGGGGTCCAAATTCACTAAAGGGGTGGGGCCACATACAGCCAATCAGATTTCCTTGGTGGATAAACTGCTTCCATTCACACATTCTTGATGTCAGGAACCTGAAAGCTCACAAACTTGGTCATTGAGTGACTGTGTGTCAAGGTCACAAAAAGTGGGTGGAGCCAAAAACAATTTTTTTACGGGGAAAATATAAACTGCAGCCATTCTTACACTGTTAATGGCTGGGTTGTCAAACGTTGCACAGTTTGTCCCTGGGTGAATGAGATTAAGATTTTGGAAAGTGGGTGGAGCTTACAACAGCCAATACAAATTCACCTTTTGATTTTCAAAGGGAAAATTTAAACGGCTACCATTCTTATACGGTTAATAGCAGATGCCTCAAACCTGGTATAGTTGGTCACTGGGGTTCAAATTTGGAAAGGTGGTGGAGCCACAAACAGCCAATCAGATATACAAAGTATTGATACCAAGGACCCCAAAGCTGATAGACTTGGTAATTGAATGACTGTGTGTCAAGGTTAGAAAAAGTGGGCGGCGCCAGCAACTTAATTTTTCACATGGCAGGGCTCCCAAACTTGACACAATTGGCCACTGGGTGACTGGGATTATTATTCAGAAATGTGGGTGGAGTCTACAACAGCCAATCAAAATTCACCTATTAATTTTCAAGAGGAATATTTACGTTGCTACCATTCTTACACTGTTAATTGCAGAGGCCTCAAACCTGATACAATCAATAATTGGCTGACTGGGGTCCAAATTCACAAAAGGGGGTGGAGCCACAAACAGCCAATCAGATTTGTTAGATTGATTTCAGCCATTCTGTTATTGGCAGGGTTCTCAAACTTGACGCAGTTGGCCACTGGGTGACTGGGACTAATATTCAGAAAAGTGGGTGGAGCCTACAGCAGCCAATCAAAATTCAACTTTCATACACTCTTAATGGCAGAGGCCTGAAATCTGGTACAGACAGTCACTGGAAGACTGGGGTTTAAATGCTGAAAAGGGAGTGGGCCAAAAACAGATTTGTTTAATTGCAATGGGAAAATGCAAATTATTGATGCCAAAGACCCCACATCTCATAAACTTGGTCATTGAGTGACTGCATGTGAAGGTTAGACACAGCCAAACACAACTAACTTTTTACATGGGAAAATATAAACTGCAGCTATTCTTACACTGTTAATGGCAGGGTTCTCAAACTTGACACAGTTGGCCACTGGGTGACTGGGATTAATATTCAGAAAAGTAGGTGGAGCCTACAAGAGCCAATCAAAATTCACTTATTGATTTTCAAGGGGAATATTGAAACTGCTGCCATTCTTACACTAATGCCAGAGGCCTCAAACCAGCTACAGTCGGTCATTAAATGACTGTGGTTCAAATTCACTAAAGGGGTGGAGCCACAAACAGTCACATTTCTTTTCTGGATAAACTGCTTCCATTAGCACAATTTTGATGCCAGGAACCCGAAAGCTCACAAACTTGGTCATTGAGTGACTGTGTCAAGGTTACAAAAACTGGGTGGAGTCAAAAACAGATTTCTCTGGGAAAATGTAAACTGCAGCCCTTCTTCACTGTTAATGGCAGGGTTCTAAAACGTTGCACAGCTGATTACTGGGTGACTCGGATTATTATTCAGAAAAGTGGGTGGGGCCTAAAAATGCCAATCAAAATTCACCTGCTGATTTTCAAGGGGAATATTAAAATTGCTGCCATTCTTGCACTGTTGGTCATTGGCTTACTGGGGTTCAAATTCAGAAAAGGGGACAGAGCCACAAACTTGATTTGTTTCATTTCACTGGGAAAATACAAATTATTGATGCTAAGGACTCAAAGCTCGCAAACATGGTCATTGAGTGACTGTGTGTCCAGGTTACAAAAAGCAGGCGGAGCCAAAAACAAATTTCACTGGGAAAATATAAACTGCAGCCTTTATTCACTGTTAATGGCAGGGATCTCAAACTTTACCCAGATGGTCACTGGGTGACTGAGATTAATATTCAGGGAAGTGGGTGGAGCCTATAATAGCCAATCAAAACAAATACAGATTTCACTGGGAAAATGTAAACTGCAGCCATTCTTACACTGTTAATGACAGGGATCTCAAACTTTGCACAGTTGGTCACTGGGTGACTGGGTTTAATATTCAGAAAAGTGGGTGGAGCCTACAAAAGTGAATCAAACTTCACCTATTGCTTCTCAAGGGGAATATTTAATTGCTGCCATTCTTGCACTGTTAATGGCACAAGCCTCAAACTTGGTGCAGTTGGTCATTGGGTCACTGGGGTTCAAATTCAGAAAAGGGTGTGGAGCCATAAACAGCCAATCAGATGTTTTTCATTTCAATGCAAATTATTGATGCCAAAGACCACAATGCTCACAACATTGAGTAATTGTGTGTTAGGGTTAAAAAAAAATAAAGTAGGCGGAGCCAACACCAGCCAAATACCTACCCGGGCAACGCCGGGCAATCAGCTAGTATTTCATATAATTCATTTTACACTTTAAGTTGATTTACTGAAATAAATGGACTTTTGCAAGATATTCAAATTTTTTGAGTTTCACCTGTATAGCCCACGTACCAGCACTTACAGCCATCCCCTCCCCCCCCCCCCTCCCCACTTTACCCTGGCAGTCACATGCAGCCTTTCTCCCCTTGGCAGTCACTGGCAGCCCCTTTTGTCCCCTGCAGTCGCAGGCAGAGAAGTCCCCCTCTTGTCAAGGCTGACGCTACCGTAGAGGAAAAGGGGCAACTTCCCCAGGGCCCCTGAGCACTGCCACTCCCCCCCCCCCCCCTCATGTCTCTTCCTGACTTGTGCTCCCCAGGGGCCCCTGAACCATTTTTGTTAGAATATCAACTCACCTGTCCCGGCGCACTGCTCCGCCCCTGCTCCCCGACTTCATCCGTGCTGGCTGCCCCTTCTGGATGCCGCATCAGATGACATTACACAATAACATGTGCCGGGTCACTGAGGAGAGGCAGCCAGCGGGAACGAAGATGGAATCGCACGGACTGGAGCCGGGACAGGGGAGTGGCTTCACTGGCAAAAACAGCGCAGGGCCCCCGAGGAGCACAGTAAAGTTGGCGGAGGGGGAGCCGGTTTGAAGGCCCTGTGGGGTGAAATATGGTGCGGGCAGGTGGGAGTGGCAGGTAAATTATCCACCGGGGCCCCATTGTGGCTCCAACCGGCCCTGACCACTCTCCCTCACAACACACACCTCCTCAAGCAGGATTAAAACTGGCATCTTTACGAGAAAACAAGTAGACACAGGAGTAAAAGCATCCACTCATACAACTGACCCATACTTGGCTTACAGTCTGCCCTGGGATGCCTGAGGGACTATTGTATCCCCGATACACGTCAGATGTATCTGTGGATGTTTTTGTTCCTGTGTCTGCTTATTCTGTAATAAAGATACCATTTTAGATCCTCACGTGAGCCTGCGGGTCTGCTCCTTTTGCTTTGGATAAGAGTGTGGCCCATCCAGCAGAACCAGTGAGTGTTATGGCCCATACTCACGGGCTACAAATGTCGCCGCAACACGCGGTGCGCGCATGTTGCGGCGACAGGTCGCCCGTGAGTATGGGCCGTCGCACGAGCGCGCACCCCGAACTGTCGCCCGCCGTTGATGTCGCCGGGCGATTGAAACTTTCAATCGCCTGGCGACAGTCGCCGCCGCAACTCCGCCGCAACTGTCGCTAGTCCGCGTGAGTACGCGGACTAGCGACAGCAACCTCCATTGAGGTATATGGAGCTTCCGGCGAGGGGAGGAGGAACGTCGGCGACAGCTTCCGTCTCGCCGCTGGTCCCTCTTTCGCGTGTGTACGCGGAGGGACCTGGAGAGAAGCTGTCGCCGGCCTGTCGCCCACACGCTCACGTGTGCTGGCGACAGGCCACTTTTGCAGCCCGTGAGTACGGGCCATTATAGAGGGGGGTGAGCGTCTGCTTCTCTTCCTATCTCTATCTCTGGAGTCACATGACTCCCTTGTGAACAGCAGCCGTAATAAATGGGTGAAGCAGAGCTTATTGTAAAGCAAATGACATGCTAATACTTCCATCTGCATGCATATTAAAGGATACCACAACTGACATGTGGCATAATGAGATAGACATGGGTATGTACAGTGCCTAGCACACAAATAACTATGCTGTGTTCCTTTTTTTCTTTCTCTGCCTGAAAGAGGTAAATATCAGGTATGTAAGTGGCTGACTCAGTCCTGACTCAGACAGGAAGTGACTACAGTGTGACCCTCACTGATAAGAATTTCCCCCTTTTTTATCTCTTTCTTGCTCTCAGAAACCATTTTCTTCTAGGAAAGTGTTTTATAGTTGGAATTTCTTATCAGTGAAGGTCACACTGTAGTCACTTCCTGTCTGAGTCAGGACTGAGTCAGCCACTTACATACCTGATATTTACCTCTTTCAGGCAGAGAAAGAAAAAAAGAAACACAGCATAGTTATTTGTGTGCTAGGCACTGTACATACCCATGTCTATCTCATTATGCCACATGTCAGTTGTGGTATCCTTTAAATACACGAGGCATGTGACCTGGAACTGGGCCAATTACAACCACTTCCTGTGCATTCTGATTGGCCGGTGTCCAAGCTGTATACAACATGCATTATAATTACATTCAAGCTGGGAATATTTGCATCTCATTAACCATCTCTATTCTAGAAAGCACCATCGCTGAGCCCCGCTGAGATCGCTTAAATAACTAAGCTCAGCGTTTCTTCTCTGTTCTAAAAGATTAGCCACAACATGATAACCTATGGGGGAAAAAAACTTCATTACAATTTATGGGAATCCTAAAAAAAAAACCTTGAAATTTTAAATGGTTTCACTTTTGCAGAAGGCACTGAAAGGGGTTAAAAGTATCCAAGCAGCTTTTTCTTCTGCAGTTTGTCCTGGATTCTAATAGCTGTAGGAGCTGCCATGGCCCCCTCCCCTTCCCCTCTGCCCTTATTTATCAAGGGGAAGGTGTGAATGTAATCAAGTGTGACTCTCTAAACTGTTTGAAGTACAGTGTCCTATCCACCCCATCCCTTACTGATGAAAGCTTTTGTTTGCTCATTGCTACTGTTAATTACAGCAGTCCCCATCTGCCTGCTCTTGCTGTGCTGTGGAAGTAGGGCAATAAAAGCCTCTAACAAACATTTACATGTAAAAAGAAACAGGGTAACCAAGCAGCTCGGGGTGACCCAAACCACTAGGAATGCATAGGGGGATAAAAGAGACCGAAAAGCCCTCCTACTAATAAGCAATGCTTGGTGTAATTTACCTTCTTAAAACAGAAGGTAATTTGCAATAATTCAGCTGTAAGTGAACATTTGTGGATACCCACAATGCACCACTACTGAATATGCAAATGATCCCTTTTCGCCCCTGTAAGCTAGACAAGCATCCAGAACCGTCCAAAACAGGCTGTCTACATGTGGGGTTGGTGTGGCTGTGTAATATTTAAAGCTATAGGCTTGCGTTACATCAGCGGTTCTGGATGCTTGCCTTGCTTACAGGGGTGAAAAGAGATAATTTGCATATTCAGTAGCAGTGCATTGTGGGTAACCACAAATGTTCACTTATAGCTGAATTATTGCAAATTTCCTTTTGTTTTAAGAAGGCAAATTTCCTCAAGCATGTAAAAAGAAGAGATAGAATGGAATTTTTGTTAGAAATGAGCCACATTGTTAACATACAATTTTTAATATGCTACTGAGATGCCCTGGAGGCTAAAAAAGCTGCTTGGTTCACTTTAAGCCTCAGTATTTACTATCTGGAGAGCTGCCTAGGCAGACACTGTGATCAGCCTAAACAAACACAGAGAAATGAATTTCTTCAGCAACAATAGGTGTAATGAAAACTTTTCATTGTGTGCTTTGGAAGAGTTCGGGTCTGCTTTAACAATGATTTTAGGATACAAAATAAAGTATTTGGAACAAATATTTTTTTCTTATCAGCCTATAAGATCCTGGCGCAGAGGGAAAAAAAAGCAAAGATGAAAAAACTTGTAGCAGGAAATTTGGGCGCCTGCGGCTAAGGCTATGTGGGTGCCCCAAAAGCGCTCATGCAAATATCGTTAATACGACACCCAAAGCAGAAATTTGGGTTCCTGATAAAAATCGTTTTCAACATTAGTTTTTGAAATATGATTATTTTTTTTTAACTTGCAACATTACAGTTTTTGTAATATTATTTCGTTTGTATGTACACATTTTGTTATCAAATATTTTATTGTTTGTATGTACAAAGTTTGTAAGGGTGTTTGTGCAGGGGGAACATTATGGTTAGGCGTCAGTGTTTTTCCTGCTCACAAAATAGTTTATAAACCATACGTTGACTTTGAGAAAAAGTTTGGTAACAGCTTAAAAACTGATAATTAAGCATTTTTTTTTCTCAGTACTAATTTAACTTTGTGTAAAAGCTCCATTTTAATGGATATTTAAAGCTCCCTAATTCCAGTAATAATGTCCGCGGAGAGATTTGTCAGCAGCTCCGGCCGTTTGCTATAATGAAGAATTAATTGATCGAGTTTACAAAGGCATCAAATCTGGGTTTGTAAATAAGACGGGATTTTAATACCACAAAGAAGGGATGAGTTTATTTCCAAATACAGCTGAACGGTGAGATGTCCGTGTTTCCAAGCCACTCGGAAGCGAGCCTGAGCGATAGCCATGGAATATTCGACGATGAAGTAGATAACCAGAGGTCGCCCTCGATAAAAACTGCCTAGCAGAACAATGTTTGTTCCAGAGCTAAATGCAGGAGAGTTATATGCAAATGAGTACTGTTGCTTTACGGTGTGTACACACGGACAATTTCATCTCAGAGGAATCGAACTGGAACGCGGTCTTGCAGGAGACACTGTGGGATCCCATTACTGTACAGACATGTCACGGAACAGCCGAGCGATGCGTTCTATGCCCAGAGGAGGGGTGACAGCGTCAGGAACAATGGAGCGGCTTCCGAAAGGAGGGGTAAGAAGGTCTATGAACTGCAGCACGCACCTGGAGCGATTCTGATGCATGCTCGCATTCCGGCTCAGTGGAAACCGGTCCTTAGATATAGAGGATCAGTAGGGCAGCCAGGCAATGTGGATTGTTTAAAAGGAAATATATTTGTCTGCCTCCATGTGTCTCTAAACTCAGGAACCCTTTAAGGGCGAGGCAGAGCATTGCTTGACTTTCAGAGACAAAGGTTTTGTTTACATGTCTGTTTCTACTTTGCATTATTTTATTCATGAATCATGAGGTGTGTATAACACATCCACAGAGTATAATCAGCCCGCCGATGAGATTTTACACTTTTGCTAAGTGTTTTCTGTGACTCTTGAAGTAAAAAAAGTCATTGTCAGTTTTCAGGAGCACTGCCATATAAAACTGCTGCAATCATTAGCTATTAGAGCGAACCTACGAGGAAGAAAATCTGACAACCCCCCAACTCCAAAACACCCCCCTAACACCTCCCTAATATATAACTCACCCCTCCCCCAATCGAAAATCCCTTCCTGTTACCCAATCCTAAACTCGTTCCTAACATAAACACCTTCCTGATACCTAAACTTCCCCTCCCCCAACATAAATTCCACGCTTCCAGATACCTAACCATAACCCCCTCCTAACATAAACCTGTTCCTGGTGTCTAACCCTCCCCCAACATAAACCCCACCCTCCCTGATCCCTAACCCTCCCCTCCCCTCCCCCAACATACACCCCACCTGTCAGAATCCGCTCTGCTGGCCTTGATTCCCTGGACAGTTTTGTTTCCTATGCAGGTTGCATAGTTCAGTCCAGAGAAAAGAGGCCTTTTTGTCAGTTTGCAAGGCTGACTGAATTGCATCTACTTATCTTGCAATCTGCTTGTCTGCTTCCTTTGAAGGTTTCCAGCATAAATGTCACTTCCTCCCAGAATTCCTTGCTCGTCATAGCTCCTGTTTAGAGAGACTAACCTTAGAGCCTCAGCATCTTGTTACTTTATTCTAGTGTAGTTAATTATTTGGGAGTGCTCCTTGCATTCCTATTAGTGCAGTCAGGTTGTGTATAATTTGTACTGCCTATTCTGTCTTGTCTTGTCCGTGCGATTGTACTGTCGCCAGCGGTGGCTGACAGTGAATCGTTCTGTCCTGTTCCTAGATCGCATTCGCCCTAGCGTTAGAGGCGGTGGATCTCCCTTGTCTGAATCTTGGAGTATAACCTTAGCTGCGGTTGCTACTGGTTACTCCTTCTGTCTGTCTTGTCTGGAAAGAACGCTTGCTGTTGTCTGGTGTGAGGCAACCGATTAGCAAGCGTTCTCCTCTTGTCTGTATCTTGGAGTATAACCTTAGCTGCAGTTGCTACTGGTTACTCCTTCAGTCTGTCTTGTCTGGAACAAACGCTTGCTGTTGTCTGGTGTGAGGCAACCGATTAGCAAGCGTTCTCCTCTTGTCTGTATCTTGGAGTATAACCTTAGCTGCGGTTGCTACTGGTTACTTCTTCTGTCTGTCTTGTCTGGAACGAACGCTTGCTGTTGTCTGGTGTGAGGCAACCGATTAGCAAGCGTTCTCCTCTTGTCTGTATCTTGGAGTATAACCTTAGCTGCGGTTGCTACTGGTTACTTCTTCTGTCTGTCTTGTCTGGAACGAACACTTGCTGTTGTCTGGTGTGAGGCAACCGATTAGCAAGCGTTCGCGTTATCTGTTTGTTTTCATTCTCTGTGTTCTTTGGTAGTCAGGGTTGGTACGTTTTGTCACTGTTGCGCTTAACGTGCGGTGACCGTGTTTAGCTAGTTCTTTTGTTATTTTCCTTGGCGTTCAGATTGTAGTTATTTGCCGTGTCTTCCTTACTCAATTCATGCTCTGTCTTTGCTCAGTCTTGTGTTGCTGATAGCAATCGCCTCTCTTGCGATTAGCTTTCTCTTTCTGGTCTGTTGTGATGTGATATGTCTACCGTCGCTGGGTGGCGACTGGATTGGTAGACATTTATATACTCTGACTCTGTTCTTGCTTTCTTCTGAGTTGCTACTTTGTTTTTCATTGCCCAGCGTTGCTTAATCGTGCAATTTCAATCTGGCATCTGTGGCTGTACAGAGGACTTATTCCTCTATACTCCACAGCTCCACCTGCTGGTTGGAATTGCCCTCTACCAATATATACTGGGTACTCTGCTTCTGTGACTGTGGGGATTTCCTTCTGCTTCAGCGCACGTGATATTTATCCCAAATCCCTCCTCCTACATAAACCTCTGTCTGTCACCTAATCCTAACATTCAGGGAGTGCTCAATGAGGGACACACCCACAACCAGAATCCAGAGGCGTGGCTGTGGGGGGCAAGGGGAACATATGTCCCCAGGCGCATCACAATTAGGCACATGCCCCGACAGCCAGGATCCAGAGGTGTAGCTATGGGCGGGCAAGGGTGGACATATGTTGCCTGCAGCACTGTGAGGGAGAAGCCCAGATAGCCAAGATCCAGAGGCGTAGCTAGGGGGGGGGGGGGGGGCAAGAGGGGACATATGTTGCCCGCAGCACTGTGAGGGACATGCCCGGGTAGCCAGGACACAGAGGCGTAGCTATGGGGGGGGCAAGAGGGGACATATGTTGCCCGCAGCACTGTGAGGGACATGCCCGGTTAGCCAGGACACAGAGGCGTAGCTATGGGGGGGCAAGAGGGGACATATATTGCCCGCAGCACTATTATTCTGCCCGCAGCATTATTCTGGGCATACATGGTAAATTTATGCGCCGTATCGAGCCAGCGGCACCACTCGTCCGCGGGTGCTCGCAGATCGATTTCCACTCGTCCCCGCCGGCATACCTTATCAGCCGCTCGATTCCCCGCTATTGTCCGCCCACAGGAATCGAGCGTAGAATCTATCCGGCGGGTCATCGGACTTGTCGGATATTATCAATCGAGCCATCAGCGGCTCGACTGATAAGGAAAAAACTTACCATGTATGCCCAGCATAAGACTATGGTAGGATTAGATTGTGAGCTCCTCTGAGGACAGTCAGTGACATGACTATGTACTCTGTAATGTGCTGCAGAAGAGGTCAGTGCTATATAAATACATAATAATAATATGGTAGGACATTACACTATGACTATGGTAGGATTAGATTGTGAGCTCCTCTGAGGATAGTCAGTGACATGACTATGTACTCTGTAATGTGCTGCAGGAGATGTCAGTGTTATATAAATACATAATAATAATATGGTAGGACATTAGACTATGACTATGGCATGATTAGTGTGAGCTCCTCTGAGGACAGTCAGTGACATGACTATGTACTCTGTAATGTGCTGCAGAAGATGTCAGTGCTATATAAATACATAATAATAATATGGTAGGACATTAGGCTATGACTATGGTAGGATTAGAGTGTGAGCTCCTCTGAGGACAGTCAGTGACATGACTATGTACTCTGTAATGTGCTGCAGAAGATGTCAGCGCTATATAAATACATAATAATAATATGGTAGGACATTAGACTATGACTATGGCATGATTAGTGTGAGCTCCTCTGAGGACAGTCAGTGACATGACTATGTACTCTGTAATGTGCTGCAGAAGATGTCAGTGCTATATAAATACATAATAATAATATGGTAGGACATTAGACTATGACTATGGTAGGATTAGATTGTGAGCTCCTCTGAGGACAGTCAGTGACATGACTATGTACCCTGTAATGTGCTGCAGAAGATGTCAGTGCTTTATAAATACATAATAATAATATGGTAGGACATTCGACTATGACTATGGTAGGATTAGAGTGTGAGCTCCTCTGAGGACAGTAAGTAACATGACTATGTACTTTGTAATGTGCTGCAGAAGATGTCAGTGCTATATAAATACATAATAATAATATGGTAGGACATTAGACTATAACTATGGCAGGATTAGATTGTGAGCTCCTCTGAAGACAGTCAGTGACATGACTATGTACTCTGTAAAGTGCTGCAGAATATGTCAGTGCTATATGAATACATAATATTAATATGGTAGGACATTCGACTAGGACTTTGAGCTCAGGACAGTCAGTGACATGAGTATGTACTCTGTAATGTGCTGCATAAGATGTCAGTGCTATATAAATACATAATAATAATATGGTAGGACATTAGACTATGACTATGGTAGGATTAGATTGTGAGCTCCTCTGAGGACAGTCAGTGACATGACTATGTACTCTGTAATGTGCTGCAGAACATGTCAGTGCTATATAAATACATAATAATAATATGGTAGGGCATTAGACTATGACTATGGTAGGATTAGATTGTGAGCTCCTCTGAGGACAGTCAGTGACATGACTATGTACCCTGTAATGTGCTGCAGAAGATGTCAGTGCTTTATAAATACATAATAATAATATGGTAGGACATTAGACAATGACTACGGTAGGATTAGAGTGTGAGCTCCTCTGAGGACAGTAAGTAACATGACTATGTACTTTGTAATGTGCTGCAGAAGATGTCAGTGCTATATAAATACATAATAATAATATGGTAGGACATTAGACTATAACTATGGCAGGATTAGATTGTGAGCTCCTCTGAAGACAGTCAGTGACATGACTATGTACTCTGTAAAGTGCTGCAGAATATGTCAGTGCTATATGAATACATAATATTAATATGGTAGGACATTCGACTAGGACTTTGAGCTCAGGACAGTCAGTGACATGAGTATGTACTCTGTAATGTGCTGCATAAGATGTCAGTGCTATATAAATACATAATAATAATATGGTAGGACATTAGACTATGACTATGGTAGGATTAGATTGTGAGCTCCTCTGAGGACAGTCAGTGACATGACTATGTACTCTGTAATGTGCTGCAGAACATGTCAGTGCTATATAAATACATAATAATAATATGGTAGGGCATTAGACTATGACTATGGTAGGATTAGATTGTGAGCTCCTCTGAGGACAGTCAGTGACATGACTATGTACCCTGTAATGTGCTGCAGAAGATGTCAGTGCTTTATAAATACATAATAATAATATGGTAGGACATTAGACAATGACTACGGTAGGATTAGAGTGTGAGCTCCTCTGAGGACAGTAAGTAACATGACTATGTACTTTGTAATGTGCTGCAGAAGATGTCAGTGCTATATAAATACATAATAATAATATGGTAGGACATTAGACTATAACTATGGCAGGATTAGATTGTGAGCTCCTCTGAAGACAGTCAGTGACATGACTATGTACTCTGTAAAGTGCTGCAGAATATGTCAGTGCTATATGAATACATAATATTAATATGGTAGGACATTCGACTAGGACTTTGAGCTCAGGACAGTCAGTGACATGAGTATGTACTCTGTAATGTGCTGCAGAAGATGTCAGTGCTATATAAATACATAATAATAATATGGTAGGACATTCGACTATGACTACGGTAGGCTTAGAGTGTGAGCTCCTCTGAGGACAGTCAGTGACATGACTATGTATTCTGTAAAGTGCTGCAGAATGTCAGTGCTATATGAATACATAATAATAATATGGTAGGACATTAGACTATGACCAAGGGCGTAACAATAGACCCTGCAAGGGTTGCAGCTGCAGGGGGGCCCAGAAGCCACAGGGGGCCCCATCCTGAGAGACTGACAACTAAGGGCAAGGAGAGAAATAAACTTTCTGCTCTCTGCACAATTGTTCTAATGACTGCATCTGCTCAGCCACTAATAAGGAATCATACAAAGTTTTGCAGAAAAAGATTTGTAGACAGTCCCTATTAAGTGTGTAGCAGTACAACGTCCAGCCCCCAGCCTCTCTACCTCTCCCCGAGTGCTCTGTCCTGGCGGAAGGGGGCCCCATCCAAAGTTTTGCAGGGGGGCCCAGTGGTTTCTAGTTACGACCCTGACTATGACTATGGTAGGATTAGATTGTGGGCTCCTCTGAGGACAGTCAGTGACATGACTATGTACTCTGTAAAGTGCTGCAGAATATGTCAGTGCTATATGAATACATAATATTAATATGGTAGGACATTCGACTAGGACTTTGAGCTCAGGACAGTCAGTGACATGACTATGTACTCTGTAAAGTACTCTGGGTACATCCTGTGTGCTGGTTATGCGCTCAGCATGGAGATGGTCACATCCTCTGTTTTGTATTCCACAATGCATCGTCTATTATCCCAGATAAGTCATCAAGCTAGTATCTCATTACAATTAATGTGCCTGTTTATTAGCAGCATGTTCTATGGTAATGACCGGCCATTTACAGAAATCTCCTCTCCCCGCTATCAGAGTGGCAGCTACCGTATGGCTGTGTTGTTGAATTATGGCTCTTCCAAGGACAAACTCCTCATGAGTGAGGAAATTGAGGTCCCATGTAGCCAGGAATCCATCAGGATTGGGCGAGGGACCATGTTATTTTCAAGGGCGTCCTGATAATGACTGTGCTGTGCTGTAATAGGAGCATTTCATGATCACAAACTGAAGGAGACATGTCATTTCTAGGGGCATGCCTGATCATTCGTTTCAAATCTGGACAATCGGTTTGTTCTGTATGCCCATCTACACGGAGGGACATTGTAGCGATCCGGCGGCTCGATTAGCCGCCGGATCACCTCTTCCACGTGCCCGCCGCGTCCCCGCTCGCCGCGCGTGCGCCGCATTCGATTCCCCGCTCGTGCCCGCTCGTCCCCGCCGGCGCCGCTTATCTCCCGCACGATTCCCTGCCATTGTCCCCTCGCGAGGATCGAGCAGGGAATCGGCGGTACGGAGATCCGTCCTGTTGGATCTTATCAATCGAGCCGCATCGCGGCCGCATCTACTCTAAAGCCCCATCTACACCTTGGGACATTGTAGCGATCCGGCGGCTCGATTAGCCGCCGGATCACCTCTTCCACGTGCCCGCCGCGTCCCCCGCATTCGATTCCCCGCTCGTCCCCGCCGGCGCCGCTTATCTCCCGCACGATTCCCTGCCATTGTCCCCTCGCGAGGATCGAGCAGGGAATCGGCGGTACGGAGATCCGTCCTGTTGGATCTTATCAATCGAGCCGCATCGCGGCCGCATCTACTCTAAAGCCCCATCTACACCTTGGGACATTGTAGCGATCCGGCGGCTCGATTAGCTGCCGGATCGCCTCTTCCGCGTGCCCGCCGCGTCCCCGCGCGTGCGCCGCATTCGATTCCCCGCTCGTGCCCGCTCGTCCCCGCCGGGGCCGCTTATCTCCCGCACGATTCCCTGCCATTGTCCCCTCGCGGGGATCGAGCAGGGAATCGACGGTGCGGAGACCTGTCCTGTCGGATCTTATCAATCGAGCCGCATCAGCGGCTCGATTGATAAGGAGCATCGCGGCCGCATCTACGCGTGTAGATGCGGCTTAAAGTCTGTATGCTGGCTTTATGGGTGGATATCACTGCCTTTGTCTGGATTCAGCTATTTTTGTTGCTAAATCCATAAAACAACATTACACTATCTCACTTGAAGCACGGATGTTTTCCAAGATCAGTCTAGACACTCAGGTACAGAGCTTGTTTTTGTCTGTTTAGAAACGTTTGGATTAGCTGACATCCATGAGATCGCCTGGCCAGGCGCTGGCTACTTCCTATACCACAGACCATCATTGCTGCAGTCTGCAATCTTCTCACAGAGATTAGTCTGTGCTGTGCCCCTCCCCTTTGCAGTCTCAACAACAGGATGAGGCAATCCAAGCAGCAGCAATGGCCAGTTAGATGTTTCTGGTCAGGGGAAGGTGAACCAGCAGTTCTCCACCATGCAGGGCCGGTTTAAGCAACAATGGGGCCCCAGGGCAAAATAAACCAGGGGGGCCTCCAACATATACCCCGGAACAAAAATCGGCATTAGGGGACCTTTTTTGCAGCTGGTATAGTCAGGGTGTGAAGTCCCAATCGGTCAGAGCTCCACATTCTGGCTATCCCAGCCTGCATGGGGGACAAGGGGTTAAAAAGTTTCAGGAGGGGGGACCCTACATAATTTAAAAAAAAAAAAAAATTCCCACACTCTAAACATAAAAAAAAATTGGGAAAATAGGAAAAAATGCCAGGGATCTTCATACAGCCATATTGCGCTGTATAGCGATCCCTGGCCAAAGCGCTGCGGCTGCGTATAGACCCCCTGGAAACCCTGTCAGGAAATTTATTGCGCTTTCGTTTGGTGCATGTAAAATTACACTACCATTAGGCTTGCTACTAAAAGTGACATTTACCGCATTTAAAACTATACTTTTTTCCTTCTAAGCTTTAAAATCGATTTTCTCAAAAACTATAAGGTCTTTTTGAAAAATTGTTTTTCCCTCTTATTCCTAATGATCTCCTTAACATATCCTGCAAATTTAGGGTTTCTAGCATTTAAGGTGGATTTGCTATTAACCATTAAAGTGGCAGGTTTTTAAATGTGTTTGTTTTTCCTTTGAAACTTTAAAATCGATTTTCTCAAAAACTATAAGGTCTTTTTGAAAAATTGTTTTTCCCTCTTATTCCTAATGATCTCCTTAACATATCCTGCAAATTTAGGGTTTCTAGCATTTAAGGTGGATTTGCTATTAACCATTAAAGTGGCAGGTTTTTAAATGTGTTTGTTTTTCCTTTGAAACTTTAAAATCGATTTTCTCAAAAACTATAAGGCCGATTTAAAAAATTTGTTTTCCCTCTTGTAGCCACTGGGGGCCCCTACAAGCTCTGGGGCCCTGGGGCAGCTGCCTCCTTTGCCTTAATGGTAGCGCCGGCCCTGCCACCATGAAATCTTCAGAGAATATTGGATGGCAATCTTGTAAAAAATGTAGCCCAATGACAATGACCAATATCGGGCATTTTGCCTGATCCATCTGGTGCATTAACTCAGATGACTTTTGGGCAGATGTTATGCAGGTCACATGTGTACATTGTTGATTTAAAGAAAATGTTCCACAGATTGCACATGCCATGAATAATGTAATTTCTGCTTGCAAACTGGACAAGATTACCAGGCAATCTTTTGAAACTTTACATTTCTTCTGCAGGCATAGTAGAAGCAGTAGAGCATTGTACCATCTTAGCCATCAGTAAAAGCAAGGAGTTTTGAATCAGGATGATACCATTTATTGGTTAACTTAGAGATGAATAGACAGTGAGCTTTCTATATATATAAAATCGGATGTATGTGTGTGTGTGTGTGTGTGTGTATGTGTGTGTGTGTGTGTGTATGTGCCGCGATCACGCAAAAACGGCTTGACCGATTTGAACAAAACTTGGTACGCAGATCCCTTACTACCTGGGATGATACGTTCTGGGGGTCTCGCGTCCCCCCTGCACACCTGGGCGGAGCTACAAACAGCAAATCAGATTCCACCCATTCATGTCAATGGAAAAAATGTAAAAGGCTGCCATTCTCACAGTAATCAAGCCAGAGTCCCCACACTTGGCACAGTTGGTCACTTGGTGACCGAGGTTACAATTCCAGGAAAAGTGGGCGGAGCATAAAACAGCCAATCCAATTTCAGCCATTCTTTTTAAATGGGAAAATCTCAACTGCAGCCATTCTTACACTCGCAGGGTTTTCAAACTTGGCACACTTGGTCACTGGGTGACTGGGATTAATATTCAGGAAAGTGGGTGGAGCCTACAACAGCCAATCAAAATTCACCTATTGATTTTCAAGGGGAATATTTAAACTGCTGCTATTCTTACACTTTTTAATGGCAGAGACTTCAAACTTGCTACAGTCGGTCATTGGGTGACTGGGGTCCAAATTCACTAAAGGGGCGGGGCCACATACAGCCAATCAGATTTCCTTGGTGGATAAATTGCTTCCATTTACACAAATTTGATGTCAGGAACCTGACAGCTCACAAACATGGTCATTGAGTGACTGTGCGTCAAGGTTACAAAAAAGTGGGCGGAGCCAAAACAGCTTTTACAGGGAAAATATAAACTGCAGCCATTCTTACACCGTTAATGGCAGGGTTCTCAAACTTTGCACAGTTGGTCATTGGGTGACAGATTAAGATTTTGGAAGGTGGGTGGAGCCTACAACAGCCAATAAAAATTCACCTTTTGATTTTCAAAGGGAATATTTCATCTGCTACCATTCTTTTATACTGGTAATAGCAGATGCCTCAAACCTGGTACAGTTGGTCACTGGGTGACTAGGGTCCAAATTCAGGAAGGGGGCAGAGCCACAAACAGCCAGATTTGTTTATTTTTCAATGGGTATATAGAAAGTATTGATACCAAGGACCCCAAAGCTGATAAACTTGATAATTGAGTGACTGTATGTCAAGGTTAGAAAAAGTGGGCAGTGCCAACAACTTTATTTTTTACATTGCAGGGTTCCCAAACTTTACACAATTGGCCACTGTGTGACTGGGATGAATATTCAGAAATGTGGGTGGAGCCTACAACAGCCAATCAAAATGTACCTATTGATTTTCAAGGGGAATATTCACATTGCTACCATTCTTACACTGTTAGTGGCATAGGCCTCAAACCTGATACAGTCAGTCATTGGGTGACTGGGGTCCAAATTCATTAAAGGGGTGGAGCCACAAACAGCCAATCAGATTTGTTAGATTGATTTCAGCCATTCTGCTATTGGCAGGGTTCTCAAACGTGACACAGTTGGCCACTGGGTGACTGGGACTAATATTCAGAAAAGTGGGTGGAGCCTACAGCAGCCATTTAAAATTCACCTTTTGATTTTCAAGGGGAATATTTACATTGCTGCCATTCATGCACTCTTAATAGCAGAGGCCTAACATCTGCTACAGTCAGTCACTGGGAGACTGGGGTTTAAATTCTGAAGGGAGCGGGCCAAAAACAGCCAATCAGATTTGTTTAATTTCAATGGTAAAATGCAACTTATTGATGCCAAAGACCCCAAAGCTCATAAACTTGGTCATTAAGTGACTGTATGTCAAGGTTAGAAATAGTGGGCGGAGCCAAAAACAACTAACTTTTTACATGGGGAAATGTAAACTGCAGCTTTTCTTACACTGTTAATGGCAGGGTTCTCAAACTTCACACAGTTGGTCACTGGGTGACTAGGATTAATATTTGGAAATGTAGGTGGAGCCTACAACAGCCAATCAAAATTCACCTATCGATTTTCAAGGGGAATATTAAAACTGCGGCCATTCTCACACTGTTAATAGCAGAGGCCTCAAACCTGCTACAGTCGGTCGTTAAGTGTTTGGGGTTCGAATTCAGTAAAGGGGCGGAGCCAAAAACAGCCAGATTTCTTTGCTGGATAAACTGCTTCATTAGCACAATTTTGATGCCAGGAACCCAAAAGCTCACAAACTTGGTCATTGAGTAGTGACTGTGTGTCAAGGTTACAAAAAGTGGGTGGAGTTAAAAACAGATTTTTTTGGGAAATTGTAAACTGCAGCCCTTCTTCACTGTTAATGGCAGGGTTCTCAAACTTAGCATAGCTGGTTACTGGGTGACTGGGATTAATATTCAGAAAAGTGGGTGGAGCCTAAACATGCCAATCAAAAATCACATGTCACTTTTCAAGGAGAATATTAAAATTGCTGCCATTCTTGCACTGTTAATGGCACAAGCCTCAAACCTGGTACAGTTGGTCATTGGGTCACTGGGGTTCAAATTCAGAAAAGGGGACAGAGCCACAAACAGTGAATCAGATTTGTTTCATTTCATGGGAAAATACAAATTATTGATGCCAAGGACCCCAAAACTCACAAACTTGGGCATTGAGTAGTGACTTTGTGTCCAGGTTACAAAAAGTGGGCGGAGCCAAAAACAATTTTCACTGGGAAAGTGTAAACTGCAGCCTTTCTTACACTGTTTATTTCAGGGTTCCCAAACTTTGCCCAGATGGTCACTGAGTGACTGAGATTAATATTCAGGGAAGTGGGTGGAGCCCATAATAGCCAATCAAAATTCACCTGTTGATTTACAAGTGTAATATTTAAATTGCTACCATTTTTACACTGTTAATAGCAGATGCCTCAAACCTGCTACAGTTGGTCATTGGGTGACTGGGGTTCAAATGCTGGAGAGGGGCGGAGCCACAAACAGCCTATCTGATTTGTTTAATTTCTATGGGAATATACAAATTATTGATGCCAAGGACACCAAAGCTCACAAACTTGGTCATTGAGTGTTTGTGTGTTAGGGTTAGAAAGTGGGCGGAGCCAACACCAGTCAAATACATACCCGGGCAACGCCGGGTCATCAGTGGGTGGAGACAAATACAAATTTCACTGGGAAAATGTAAACTGCAGCCATTCTTACACTGTTAAGCGCAGGGTTTTTAAACTTTGCACTGTTGGTCATTGGGTGACTGGGATTAATATTCAGAAAAGTGGGTGGAGCCTACAAAAGTGAATCAAACTTCACCTGTTGCTTTTCAAGGGGAATATTTAATTGCTACCATTCTTGAACTGTTAATGGCACAGGCCTCAAACATGGTACAGTTGGTTATTGGGTGACTGGGGTTCAAATTCAGAAAAGGGGGTGGAGCCACACACAGCCAATCAGATTTGTTTCATTTCAATGCTGATTATTGATACCAAAGACCGCAAAGCTCACAAACTTGGTCATTGAGTGTTTGTGTGTTAGGGTTAGAAAACGTAGGCGGAGCCAACACCAGCCAAATACATACCCGGGCAACGCCGGGCAATCAGCTAGTCAGCTTATAAAAAAGCCTTTGTCAGACTTTATAAGCCAAAAGCTCACTGTTTATTCATCTCTAAGTTAGCCAATAAATGGTACTATTTCAGTGGCGTAGCTAGAAACCTCTGGGCCCCGATGTGGAATCTGGATGTGCCCCCCCCCCCCCCCCTTCTTGGCAACAACAGCCCCCCCCCCTGCAACACCCGAAGCGCACACATATCCGAATCCCTATAGCTGTGCATGGCATGGCTATATCAGTTCAGCTTTGCAGCAGCATGGCTGCCACGTTCAATTTGGAAACATAAGCAGCACCCAGAGGAAATAGGGCAATTAGTAGCAAGATGCCAGTCTGAAGGAAAATCATCGTTATGTGCGCAGCATTCACCAGATAATAATCGTTATGTGCGCAGCATTCACCAGATAATAATTGTTATGTGCGCAGCATTCACCAGAAAATAATCGTTATGTGCGCTGCATTCATCAGAAAACAATCGCAATGTGCGCTGCATTCATCAGAAAATAATCATTATGTGCGCTGCATTTATCAGAAAATAATCGTTATGTGTGCAGCATTCACCAGAAAATAATCGTTATGTGCGCTGCATTCATCAGAAAATAATCGTTATGTGCGCAGCATTCATCAGAAAATAATCTCTATGTGGGGAGCATTCACCAGAAAATAATCGCAATGTGGGGAGCATTCACCAGAAAATAATCGTTATGTGCGCAGTATTCACCAGAAAATAATCGTTATGTGCGCAGTATTCACCAGAAAATAATTGCAATGTGGGAGCATTCACCAGAAAATAATCACAATGTGGAAGCAGTCACCAGAAAATAAACGCAATGTGGGGGCATTCACCAGAAAATAAACGCAATGTGGGGGCACTCACCAGAAAATAAATGCAATGTAAGGGCATTCACCAGAAAATAATCGCAATGTGGGAGCATTCACCAGAAAATAAACGCAATGTTCGGGCATTCACCAGAAAATAATCGCAATGTGGGAGCATTCACCAGAAAATAATCGCAATGTGGGAGCATTCACCAGAAAATAAACGCAATGTGGGAGCATTCACCAGCAAATAAACGCAATAATCGTTAAAATAAAATCACTCACCTGGCCAGCCTCTGATGTGCAGCTCCCCGACGTGCAGCCAGCCTCCCTTGTGCAGCTCCTCCAACGACGATCCTCCTGCAGCCAGTTTCTCCCGCGCTGACAGGCAGAGTGCAGGGCTACGGGAAGATGGAGCCCGAAGCCCTGTACTAGAGACACAAATAGTCTCCAGTGCAGGGCTTCGGCAACCATCTTCCCGTAGCTCTGCTCTGCCTCCGGGAGCCAGTCCCTGCAGTCCGCTGCGGGGATTTCAACACCTGGGGGGTCCAGGCCCCCGGGCCCCTCCCCGCCTCTTCAGGAGGCGGGCCGGGTTGCCACGGCGACCGTTGCGACCACTGGCCCTACGCCCGTGTACTATTTTTATTCAAAACTCCCTTCTTCAACCATGATACAGGACAGATACAAGTACAGTTCTGATCCAGTTCTGTAAGACGCCTGAAGAAGAAACGTAGAGTTTTAAAAACTTGCAGAGAAATCGTGAACATCATTAAAGGGCAAATTAAGTGAGAAGAATATGGAGGCTGCCATATTTATTTCCTTTTAAACAATACCAGTTTCCTGGCTGCCCTGCTGAAATTTTTGGCTTTAGCAGTGTCTGACGCCTGAAACAAGCATGCAGCTAATCTTGTCAGATCTGCCAATAATGTCAAACAGCTGATCTGCTGCATGCTTGTTCAGGGGCTATGGCTAAAAGCATTAGAGGCGGAGGATCAGCAGGACAGTCAGGCAACTAGTATTGCTTAAAAAGAAATAACTATGGCAGCCTCCATATTCCTTTCTCTTCAGTTGCCCTTTAAAGGAATCACCTTAAAAACTTTTGTTGTTGTGTCTTCTGATTCTCTCCATGTCTAACACCGGATAACACACATCTTGCTTAGGTGTGCAGTTTCAAACTGAAATGAGTTACAATGTCGTTACAATATTGGTGTGCGGAGATTGCCATTGGAAAGATTTATTAGTCTTTGTCGGCGGTAGTTTCCGCAACGTTGGCTGTTTGATGTGGTGAATTTTGTTGAGTGTCTGTGTGTGGACCTTAAGGGACTTACGAGCCCAAATGGACCACACAGACGCGAGTGCAACTGCACAGCTCTAGCCCCCCCCCCCCCCCCCGCTCCACGCTATAGGAGACAGCCTGTAGTGTGGATTGGGGAGGGGGGCCCTAGAGCTGTGCAGTTGCACTCGTGTCTGTGTGGCCCGGGGGGAGATTAAGGAGCGGGGACCCAGAGGAACTGCACGGAGGGAGCGAATGGTGTCCTCCGTGCAGGGGCGTATCTAGGTAATATAGAGCCTATGGCAAACAATGAAATTGCGCCCCCCACCCCAGGTCAGAGCCCAGTGGCGTAGCTAAGGCGCTCTGGGCCCCAGTGCAAGTTTTACATTGGGCACCCTCAAGTACTCTATAGATAACAATTGATATGGGGCTCCAAAACATGCTAAGGACAGCCACAGTGTCAGAGGTGCAAGAAGGGGATGGGAAACAGTTTGCTAATGAGGACTACTATTTAAAGCATCTATAGAAGTGATTATTACCTGTAGAGGACCAAATAAAGAGCTAATACTGTGGTTCAGGGTAGGCCCCTTGGGGCCCCTCTGGCCCAAGGGCCCCGATGCAGTCGCAACCTCTGCACCCCCTATTGCTACGCCACTGTCAGAGCCCCCTTCCCCTCTAAAAATAGTTTTTTTTTCTCATGTACATGTATTATACAGTAGTTGCCTATAAACTTCAGCAGTATCTTGGCTCGGGATACTGACGAAGTTCCTTTTTTGGAAATAACTTATCTCCTCTCTGTCCTCTTTTCTTACACGAAGCCAAGTGTGCCCTCCATACATAAATGAAGTAGCCATGTTCCCTAGATAACAGAATTAATCTTATTTGAGGTCTGAGTGATGAGGAGGCATGGGGGCAGGCATGGCGCCCATGGTTCTGTGGCGCCCATGGCACATGCCATGCCTGCACCCCTCTAGATACGCCTCTGCCTCCGTGCCTTCAAAATTCATGCAGGTACAGACCTTTTTTTTTTTTTTTTTTTTTATTTCAGCTCATCATAAGTCCTTTAAAGGACCTGAAATTGGTTGCATGTATTGATTGCACATGCTGCAAGATGTCGGGCCGTCGTGATTGACCGAGTGCGGGCGGTAATGGCGAGTGATATCAGGACGAGCAATGAACACGATGAAAACCCTGGCAATGTTCCCCCAGTGTATAAATGTGCCCCGTATGTGCATTTATACATTACATCAGAATCCCCCGCTCTTCCATCAGCGGTATTCACGCCACCGACACAAAGCATGCAGTGCGTGTGTGATGTCACTATACGTCCTAGGCGGCAACGACGTGTATACCACTAACGTAAGAGCCGGGGGTCCCGAAGACGGATGGGCATCGCACGGTGGGCGACACAGGGCAGGTAATGTAAAAATTCACACACAGGGGCCACATTTATACACTGGGGGTGGGGGGGGGGGGGGGGACGGGCTGCGGCGAGGTGGCGGATGCTGCAGACTGCCAGACTCTGTCGATTTTTTTGAGAGGTTTCATGCTGAAATTGATTGGGAATTGGCCTGTGGTGTGTGGACACTGGACAGCTGACAGATCTCTCTCTAATCAGATTCAATCAGAGAGAGATTTGTCTCCTGGTCCAATCTGGCCATCATCTCTGGATGTATCGCCAGCATAACTCTCCCTGTGAAGCTGTGTTTCATCCAGGCTCTTTATCTCCCCCTCATCCATCTTCTTTATCTCCCCTTCATGTAGTTTTTCTATCTTTGAACATCTTAATCTTCCAGTGAGCAGTACTCAGAGATGAGAAGCAGGGATGGCCAATTTGTCAGTCTCTGTGCAGAGGTCAAGCAGTCATCCTCCCTTATCACCCCTCATTACCATCAATGTAATGTTATTTGTAAGCCAGACCCTCCAAGTGTTAGAAGAGACGGATTTATCACAGCCCCGGGCTCTGCATAATGTCAGACAAAACACAGACCAGACCAGGAGATGCTGCTGCCAATAGCCATTCCCAGAAAGAGAACCCACAATAAAGAGATGGTCCTTCTACACCAGGGGTGTCAAACTCATTCATGTAAGGAGCCAAAATCTAAAACCTAGTCTAAAGGTGCCCATACACTCCTCAGATTGGCAGCAGATAGATAAGAAATGCATCTGATGATCTATCTGATGTGTTTTTAGAACATTTTTTACCAGGATAGAATTCCAATAGATTTCAGTTTGAAATCTATTGAAATTCGATCTGATGGCATTTTTTTGCCATCAGATTTCCATTAAGGCCAATGCAAACTGATAAGCAATCTCATCAGATCGACCTAAATTTTCCACCCTGCCAGTTCGATGGAAATCCATCGAAATCGATCGAAATCGGCCATCGATCGGTCGATTGGCCAACCGATTTGCAAACGATCGATTGATCGATCGGGATCGATCGGTCGGCCAGAAAATCGGCTGAGTGTATGGGCCCCTTTAGTCACAGGCCAAATTGTTTACTAAGATTTAATATTTATTGAACAGTCCAGGGCTGTAACTAGAAATCACTGGGCCCCCTGCAAAACTTTGGATGGAGCCCCCTCCCCCTGCACACTGAATAGCGACTGTCTATATATATATATATAGAATCTTTGTCTACAAAACTTTGTATGATTCGTTATCAGTGGCTGAGTAGATGCAGTCATTAGAACAATTGTGCAGAGAGCAGAACGTTTTTTCTCTCCTCGCCCTTAGTTTTCAATCTCTAAGGATGGGGCCCTATGTGACTTCTGGGCCCCCCTGCAGCTGCATCCCTTGCAGGGTCTATTGTTACGCCCCTGGAACAGTCTTACATCTGGGCCAATAAAAAAACAAAAATCCACTTACCTGGGGCTTCCTCCAGCCCCTGGCAGCCGTCCTGTGCCCTCACCGCAGCTCCGGTGGCTCCCGATGTCCTCCTCTGCAGAAGCCCAGGGGCAAACGCAGGATTTTTAAGGGGGGGATTCCTGAAAGGTCCACAAGTACTTATGTCCCCGAGTGCTTCCGAATACAGGTGGCTCCATACTGCCCATGCACAAAAGTGCGCTGGCGTATTACGGACCAGCCTATCTTTGGAAGTACTCAAGGACACAAGTGTTTCTGAGGGCTTCTGGTAGCAGCAAATTTGAACGGGGTACAGCGCTGGAACAACTCCCCTAGAGAGGAACGGGAGATAGATTTAGTTTGGATAATTCAGTGGAATATGCCACATAGTGTCACATAGCGCAAGCGATAGCCATATGATGCAGGGATATATGCATCTGCGGAAGATGGCGGCGCTATATAAATACTATATAATATTTTGCCTCACCAGGATTGCACTTTTATTTAGCTTTCCTGCAGGGGCGGACTGACAACTCATGGGGCCCCCGGGCAATAGGAGATTATGGGGCCCCCATACCAGTGTTTCCCACCTTTCACGTTATATTTTTACAGACTAAGATATAATAATTTATTGACAACAGTAAATATGTTATATTGTGACATTGTACACTGACAAAAACCCCTGCGCCACGCGTAGCGCGTCGTGCCAAAAATGGGTGTGGTCACGCAACAGAATGTGGGCGTGGTCATGGGTGGGGCAAAATATACATGACCTTAGCAGTGGTGTAAAAAGTCTGCCGGGGAAGTTTGAACTCTGCCATAGTGTTTCCCCCCAAAATACATGTAATCTGATAGCATTTCACCAAAAATCCATGCAATTTGGCAGAGGTTCCTCCAAAATACAGATAATATGGCAGTTGTTCCCCCAAAATAGACGTTATCTGGCAGCAGCGGTTCCCCCAAATACACATAATTTGGCAGCGGATCACCAAAAATACATGTAGCAGCAGTGGTTCCCCCAAAATACACAGAATCTGGAAGCAGCAGTCACCCAATTATACACAATCTGGCAGCGGTTCCCCAAAAATACACATAATCTGGCAGCTGTTTCTCAAAATACACTTAATCTGGCAGCAGCAGTTCCCCAAAAATAGTTAATCTGGCAGCAGTTCCCCCAAAATAGGTGCCCCCAGTATAGGTAACCAGGTCAAAAGGTATCCCCAGTGGAAGTATCCAGGTCTATAGGTTTTCCCAGTGCAGGTATCCAGGTCTATAGGTGTCCCCAGTATAAGTAGCCTAGTCTACAGGTGTCCCCAGAATAGATAACCAGGTCTATAGATGTCCCCATTTAAGATAGCCAGGTCTATAGATGTCCCCAGTTAAGATAGCCAGGTCTATAGGTGTCCCCAGTATAGGTAGCCAGGTCTATAGGTGTCCCCATTATAGGTAGCCAGGTCTACAGGTGTCTCCAGAATAGGTAGCCAGGCCTATAGGTGTCCCCAGTACAGATAGCCAGGTCTATAGGTGTCTCCTGTATAGATAGCCAGGTCTTTAGGTGTCCCCAGTATATGTAGCCAGGTGTATAGGTGTCCCCAGTATAGCCAGGTCTATAGGTGTCCCCAGTATATACAGCCAGGTCTATAGGTGCCCCCAGTATATGTAGTCAGGTGTATAAGTGCCCCCAGTATATGCAGCCAGGTGTATAGGTCTCCCCAGTATATGCAGCCAGGTGTATAGGTGCCCCTAGTATATGCAGCCAGGTGTATAGGTCTTCTCAGTATATGCAGCCAGGTGTATAGGTGCCCCCAGTATATGCAGCCAAGTGTATAGGTCTCCCCAGTATATGCAGCCAGGTGTATAGGTCTCCCCAGTATATGTAGCCAGGTGTATAGGTGCCCCCAGTATATGCAGCCAGGTGTATAGGTGCCCCCAGTATATGCAGCCAGGTGTATAGGTGCCCCCAGTATATGCAGCCAGGTGTATAGGTGCCCCCAGTATATGCAGCCAGGTGTATAGGTCTCCCCAGTATAGTCAGGTGTATAGGTCTCCCCAGTATAGCCAGGTGTATAGGTCTCTCCAGTATATAAAGCCAGGTGCATAGGTGCCCCCAGTATATGCAGCCAGGTGTATAGGTCTCCCCAGTATATGCAGCCAGGTGTATAGGTCTCCCCAGTATAGCCAGGTCTGTAAGTGCCCCCAGTATATGCAGCCAGGCTTGTAGGTGTCTCCAGGAGGGGAGACAGCCAGTGAAGGAGGGCGATGGGCATAGCAGCGGAGAAGGGGGGAAGTTTCCCCCCCCCCCTTCTCTCACCTTGGGGCCCCCCTTCTTGGCTCTCCCCTCCGTAATCTGCAAAGTGTCGCACAGCTGGAAGCGGCTGACAGCGGGCGGAGACTTACCGCTGTTCAGCCACCGGAGGGAGCGCTGATCTGTGTGCCGCTAGTTTGGGCTTCTCAAGCCCACACTAGCGGCACATAGATCAGCGCTTCCTCCGGTGGCTGAACAGCGGTAAGTCTCCGCCCGCTGTCAGCCGCTTCCAGCTGTCCGACACTTTGCAGATTACGGAGGGGAGAGCCAGGAAGGGGGGCCCCAAGGTGAGAGAAGGGGGGGGGGACTTCCCCCCTTCTCCGCTGCTATGCCCATCGCCCTCCTTCACTGGCTGTCTCCCCTCCTGCTCAGGGTTCTCTGGTAGGTGGCGGGCCCCCCCTGACCACGGGCCCTCGGTCCGTGCCCGAGTGCTCTAATGGTCAGTCCGCCCCTGCTTTCCTGTATCACAAGAAGACACAGCCAGCCAGCACTAGGGGAAGAGGGAAACAAAGGTGAATGAGGGAGCACTGGTGCACACCAAGAGGGCTTCTGAACGTTTTTCAAATCAACATTGATTTGAAAAGCGCTTGGCTAATGTTACCCTATGTGGGTGTTCCCACAGCAGCGTTGTGACTTTTTCAAAACCGCAGGTATACTGCATGTAGCATGTTTTTGAGCGATTCATTCAGAAATCGCTCTGAAAATTGCTTCACAAAATCACACTCACAAATTGCTAGCGATTGCTAATGTCATTTTGGCGTTGCACTAGCCCAGAGAGAGGAGTGAAGAAATTGAGAATAGCCTGAGATGGAGCAGAGAGCTTATCTGTATTGCAGTCCCACATCACACAGAGGCTACTTGCCTGTAATCGGACTCCCGTCCCTGCCGGTCTCTCACACAAGTCAGAAAGCAGCCCTCCTGGAGTCTCGGGACTGTCAAAAACTTTTCAACTTGTTTAACATCTTATCCACACATGCAGTCATAACAATGGGGAGAGACCAGACAGATGTTTGCCCACGGACCCTGAGTCCAGGCAAGCTCTGCATCATGCTGTGGATATTTACCAGCTTGCCTGCCCTCTAATTGCATCATGTACATAAAGTACACCTCTTCTGCCCTACATTACACTACAGACAGGCGTTTCAGGGGATACTTCAGGGCACTTATAATGGAAAAGGCATTTACACATTTATAGGCTAAAATTCAGGAAATAGCCTAAGCTCTGTCAGGCATCATGAAATAATAGCAGTGTGTGCAGCTTGACTGATTTACTGTTTGTGTTTTCTTATCTGCTGCACTTATTTACCTCTAGCAGAGCTGAGTTGATAACAGGAGGAGGTTAGTTCCTCCCAGGCCCATCCAAGGTTACACACTCACTGCTTCTGCAGACTGCAGCACAGGGCAGGCAGGAGTGACTGGTGTAGGAGTCCTGGCTTAGCTGACACTTTGCTGTGGAGAGTCTGGGACTCAAGAATCAACATTCTCTCACTAACGCAGGCTGTAGCTTCTTGTGGGGGCGGGCTCTGCTGCCAGAAGTAAGAAGGAGAAGTAAGAAGGGAGGGAGAACCAGGCTGTTTATATTATGCAGGCTTCCCTGGCTGAATACACAGCTCAGTGCAGGGGGGGTTCCAGACACCCGGAACAGCCCCCTCTGTTCGCCAGTGGAAGCCGACCTCACCATGTCGGCTTACGGGTCAGCCTGCTTCTGCGCTCCACCGCGCAGGTCACATGGTTGTGCTGACATCATCAGGACTGTATTGTGCAGTAGTAGCAGTAGTTCTGCTCCTGCGCAGTGATGACGTCAGCGTGACCATGTGACCCGACACATTGGAGCGCAGAAGAAGCCGACCCGGCGAGATCAAACAGTCGCATGCTTCTCCGTGAGTTTCTCCTAGACACGACCATCACTACAGTCTCACACCTCAAACAGGAGCTGTACTCTTATGGAAGGTGAGCTGCACATTTTGAATATAAATCATCATTGGCAGGCAAAAAAGACAAGACACAGAACATTTATATCGCTCTTTTCTCCGGCGGACTCAAAGCCCCAGAGCTGCAGCCTCTAGGACATGTTCTATAGGCAGTAGCAGTGTTATGGAGCCTTGCCCAAGGTCTCCTACTAAATATTTGCTGGCTTACAGAACAGGAAGGACCAAGATTCCAACCCTGGTCTCCAGTGTCAGAGGCAGAGACCTTAACTGGTACACTATCCAGCCACCTAAGGGCCCATTCACACCTAAAATCGCTAAATGCTAGTGATTTTTCTGTGGAAAAATCACTGGCCAAATTTGCGTTTTTGAAACGATCGCGATTAGCGGTTCTATATATGCTAATCGTGATCACGCCATAAACTCCAGAAAAATGCTGCAGGTAACCAGTTTGCGATAATTGCGAAATGTGATCGTCACAAATCGCGGCAGTGAGAACACTGCCATAGGCTAGAATAGTACTAAGGTTTTTTAAAAAGGCTAGCGCTTTAGCGATTAGCGGGAATCGTGTGTTTCCCGCTCAAGTGTGAATGGGCCGTTAAAGAGACACTGAAGCAGAAAAAAAATGATGATATTATGATTTGTATGTGTAGTACAGCTAAGAAATAAAACATTAAGATCAGATACATCAGTCTAATGCTGGATACACACCATGCGTTTTCGCGTTCGATGCGGCCGTCGATACGCGTTGATTCGATTATTTCCGACCTGTCCGATTAAAGCTTTGATGGATCGTTAGGTCGATTTGCCATACTTTACATGGCATTCGACCTAAAAATCATCGAAATTCATTCGGAAATGTTCGGAAATAATCGAATCAACGCGTATCGACGGCCGCGTGCGACGCGGAAACTCATGGTGTGTATCCAGCATAATTGTTTCTAGCACAGGAAGAGTTGAGAAACTCCAGTTGTTATCTCTATGCAAACAAGCCATTAAGCTCTCCGACTAAGTTAGTCGTGGAGAGGGCTGTTATCTGACTTTTATTATCTCAACTGTTCCTGGACTATTTACTTTTCCTCTGCCAGAGGAGAGGTCATTACTTCACAGACTGCTCTGAAAGAATCATTTTGAATGCTGAGTATTGTGTAATCTGCACATATTATAGAATGATGCAATGTTAGAAAAAACACTATATACCTGAAAATAAAAGTATGAGAATATTTTCTTTTCTGCTAATCTTCTAGTAATTATTCATAGTACACAACTAATTCACTATATCATATTTTTTTCGCTTCAGTGTCACTTTAAAGCAGTAGGATTAGCCATACTATGCCAGGGAAAAAAAACACATATATAAGTAGATAAACACTTGATCTACTTACATAACACATGTATTGTACTGTCCACGTTTTGATTTCTGTGAATGTTATATAGTAAATGAAGAGAATTCTGTTCCTGGAGGGGGCCATGTCTTTTGTCCACAGGTTAGGCTAAATCCTGATGTCATTTCTGCCCTTTACTTTTTTCTTTTCTCCTCCAATCGCTGAGTCACCTCAGCCTTGCTTGTAAACACAAGTGAGCAGAGGATCGTGTTTTAGATAGTCAACTAGGCAGGGAAATAAATGGAAAAGGAGGAATATATTATAGATAAAAAGACCCCCCCAGCATGCAACTGTTTGGCACTGGCTATTAAAGGGCCAGTGCTCCTAAAGTATGTGATAACGCCAAACCATAACAACAGAAAAAGTTTTGCAAGTTTGGAATGCAGGATTAGCATCTTTATCACTTAATACACTCAGTCCAGTTGCTGTTGAAATTTGATTTTATGGTGACAATCCCACTTTAAAGAACTATCCCTGAGGCCTCATTTTTACTAGGGGAGATTATCTGCGTCTCCCCACATGCGATTCCGACGAGGAAATGCAGCCTATTGAAATCAGTCGGCTGCTGTCCGATTTGGGGTAAAATTATCAGACGGCATGAAGCAGCAAAAAAAAAATAATCAGGTCCCGCGTGCGAATGTGGCTAGCCATACATGGCACAGCTAGCGAGTGTGGATGGGATCTATCGTGCCCTGCTTCTCAGAGACACACGGAGTGGAAACGGGGTGAATCTACAACATCATTTATCATCAACATAACATCCTGTTTTATATTCGTCACCCAGATGTTCTGACACACTCTGTCCACCAGGAACTTTAACAAATCACTTCCATAAATGAGCTTTAATGAGGCTAGACTCTTTATTGCCTGGAGCAAGTGAGCTATCCGCACGTATGAAGATCTCCGCCTATATACGGCACCTCATTTGAACTTCAGAATTCCGTTGCGGTAGCCATGAAATGTTGTCTTGCACAATAATAAAAGGCGCCAAATCGAATACCTCCTATCATCGCGCAGCATGCGATGGGGAAGTGTTCGCTTAAAGCGGAACTGAACTCAGAACTTCCTCTCTGCTGTAAAAGATAAGCAACAGCATAATAACCTTTACAGAAAAACATTTCTCTGTTACACCTGATACAAATTCTGCGATAAATCTGCAGTGTGTCTGCTTCCTGCTTTCATGGGAGCAGACATAGGGTTAACATCCTGTGTTTACAAATTAGCTGCTTTACTGAGATGACACAGCTGTGAGATCAAATTACACTTGTGATTAGTCACAGATGAGGGGGGGATTAGACAGGCTAAACTCTCTAAATACACACAGGGTGCATTTCTCTGTGTATTCCTTCTGTCCTGTGCAAGAGTTCAGCTCCACACTTATTGGGTGTTGGGGGGGGGGGGGGGGGTGACAATCGCTTTCTTTGTACTCCAGTTATCAAGTGCTGCAGATTTTCTCACTCGGGGTGGACTGAGTGTTTTTGTGTATTTTGTAATCCCATTCGGTTGTTTCGTAAGGGAATTCCTCTGGTGTGTGCCGCCCTGACATGCCTGGCTCTGCCGGGTTCATTCATGGTGTGATGTAGGATGACACAGGAGCTCTGACAACGTACTACTCTGCTGATAAACATCTCTTAAGGGGCCCATACACTCAGCCGATTTTCTGGCCGATCGATCGATCCCGATCGATCGGTCGATTGATCGTTTGCAAATCTGTTGGCCAATCGACCGATCGATGGCCGATTTCGATCGATTTCGATGGATTTCCATCGAACTGGCAGGGTGGAAAATTTAGGTCGATCTGATGAGATTGCTTATCAGTTTGCATTGGCCTTAATGGAAATCTGATGGCAAAAAAATGCCATCAGATCGAATTTCAGTAGATTTCAAACTGAAATCTATTGGAATTCTATCCTGGTAAAAAATGTTCTAAAAACGCATCAGATAGATCATCAGATGCATTTCTTATCTATCTGCTGCCAATCCGACGAGTGTATGGGCACCTTTAGGAGTATACAGGTGTGGGGTCTCCTATTCACCCTTCTACACTTATCCAATTTTGATTGGCCAATGACTGGTCAATTTTACTTCTTCCATGTGGTCTGAGGGGCAACAGTTTTTGAAGACTATGAACAGATTATACAGGCAATCTCTCATACTAAATGGAAGTGGTAATATTGACCAATTATTCACTTATCAAAATTGCATGTGTATTCTGGAATCCCCTCCCACAACACACCCGTCACTCTCCAACCTTTGATATCTTTAAACATGCCGTCAAAACTCACTTTTTCCCGACCAGCATACGCTCTACCTTAGTCCATTTGTCCTTCATCCTAAGGCCAAGTTGTACTCCGACTAGATAGCCTAAAACACACTGCCTCTAGGTATGAATATTGTACACTACCCCTCCCCTTGTCTCTTCAGCCCCCACCCTAATTCCTTTAGATTGTAAGCTCACAAGGGCAGGGCTCTCCCACCCTTTTGTGTCTTGGAATTAGTTACAAATTTATTCATATTATTTTGCCACTGTTTTACCGATTCAGTATTTTTTACTGATTTTGTATTTTGTACCAACTCTGTATTTTATATATTGGTATTTACCATTGTGTAGTTGCGACCACACCGGGGCCCATGGAACAGAGGGGCCCATTAGGAGACCTCTTTTATCCATCTTATTAGCCTTTCATTGGGGCTATGCTGGTAATGAACAGCTCTATATGTGCATAGTGGTAATCCTCAGTGGCGTAGCTATGGAACTATGGGCCCTGGTACGAGTTTTACAAGGGCTCCCCACGCACTCTATACATAACAATTGATACAGCGCACCAAACCTGCCAATGGCAACTACAGTGTCAGAGGTGCAAGAAGGGGATGGGGAGCAGTTTGTTATTGATTGTTATCATTCAAAGCATCAATGGAAGTGATTATTACCAGCACAGGACCAATAGAGAGCTAATTCTGTGAATGAGGGAGGGCTTCCCAGGGCCCTTCTGGCCCAAGAGCCCCAGTGCAGTCAAGACCTCTGCAACCCCTATTGCTACGCCACTGGTAATCCTTAACTAACTGTTTCTGTACTGTGATTACACCTCAATGACACTGCAGCTGTCCCCTCCCCTGCTTATACCTCTCTGACACTGCAGCTGTCCCCTCCCCTGCTTACACCTCTCTGACACTGCAGCTGTCCCCTCCCCAGCTTACACCTCTCTGACACTGTGGCTGTCCCCTCCCCTGCTTACACCTCTCTGACACTGCAGCTGTCCCCTGCCCTGCTTACACCTCTCTGACACTGCGGCTGTCCCCTCCCCTGCTTACACCTCTCTGACACTGCGGCTGTCCCCTCCCCTGCTTACACCTATCTGACACTGCAGCTGTCCCCTCCCCTGCTTACACCTCTCTGACACTGCAGCTGTCCCCTCCCCTGCTTACCCCTCTCTGAAACTGCAGCTGTCCCCTCCTCAGCTTACACCTCTCTGACACTGCAGCTGTCCCCTCCCCTGCTTACCCCTCTCTGACACTGCAGCTGTCCCCTCCTCAGCTTACACCTCTCTGACACTGCAGCTGTCCCCTCCCCTGCTTACCCCTCTCTGACACTGCAGCTGTCCCCTCCTCAGCTTACACCTCTCTGACACTGCAGCTGTCCCCTCCCCTGCTTACACCTCTCTGACACTGCAGCTGTCCCCTCCCCTGCTTACACCTCTCTGACACTGCATCTGCCCCCTCCCCTGCTTACACCTCTCTGACACCGCAGCTGTCCCCTCCCCTGCTTACACCTCTCTGACACTGCAGCTGCCCCCTCCCCTGCTTACACCTCTCTGACACTGCAGCTGTCCCCTCCCCTGCTTACACCTCTCTGACACTGCAGCTGTCCCCTCCCCTGCTTACACCTCTCTGACACTGCAGCTGCCCCCTCCCCTGCTTACACCTCTCTGACACTGCAGCTGCCCCCTCCCCTGCTTACACCTCTCTGACACTGCAGCTGTCCCCTCCCCTGCTTACACCTCTCTGACACTGCAGCTGTCCCCTCCCCTGCTTACACCTCTCTGACACTGCAGCTGTCCTTTGGGCGCCACATCAATAGAGTGGTTGGGGCCCCATGATAAACTCATAATGGGTCCCCAAGCTCCTTACGCCACCGTCTGTAGCCAGCTAAAGTAAATCTAAGGGTGCCCTAACCCTGCATTCTCCATGGCGTGTATAGTGGTTAAGTAGTGGGTAAGTACCCAGCATACATACACTAAGCTCAGTCATCCTGCCATATGACCACCCTGAGATATCTACAGCTAGATTTAGCCTGTAAGTGAATTTATATGGATAGCTGTCTGTTCAGTTCATACCTGCGGAGGACCCAGCTGGGAGCTGTCAGGCAAAATATGCTTCATATTGAGTTACTGCATCTCTCTGGCCAGAGACATCCATAGACTGATAGCTGTACAGAGAGCTGCCAGCTATCCATCATCCAGCTCTTTGCGCTGCTTACGCTGCCTGACTCAGCCCTGGCTGGATTTCACAGTAATGTGTTTAGCAGCTTTGACTGGAGTCTGTAAAATGTGTGCAGTCTGGCAAGGCGGAGGTGCGAAGTCACTCTAATGAGAAAAGTCTGAGAAAAACACTGCAGGAGAGGAGGCAGAAAAGGATTAAGGTGAAATGGAAGTACAGTGGTGTAGTGGTTAGCGCTCTCGCCATGCAGCACTGTGTCCCCGGTTCAAATCCCAGCCAGGGCACTATTTGCTTGGAGTTTGTATGTTCTCTCCGTGTCTGTGTGGGTATCCTCCTGGCACTCCAGTTTCCTCTCACATCACCAAAGCATACGGATAAGTTCATTGGCTTCCTCTTAAATTTCCCCTAGACTATGATACATACACTACACAATACATACACAGACATATGACTATGGTAGGATTAGACTGTGAGCTCCTCTGAGGACAGTCAGTGACAAGACAATATACTCTGAACAGAGCTATGGAAGATGTCACTGCTATATAAATACATAATAATAATATGGTAGGACATTACACTATGACTATGGTAGGATTAGAGTGTGAGCTCCTCTGAGGACAGTCAGTGACATGACTATGTATTCTGTACAGTGCTGCAGAAGATGTCAGTGCTATATAAATACATAATAATAATATGGTAGGACATTAGACTATGACTATGGTAGGATTAGAGTGTGAGCTCCTCTGAGGACAGTCAGTGACATGACTATGTACTCTGTAATGTGCTGCCGAAGATGTCAGTGCCATATAAATACATAATAATAATATGGTAGGACATTACACTATGACTATGGTAGGATTAGAGTGTGAGCTCCTCTGAGGACAGTCAGTGACATAACTATGTATTCTGTACAGTGCTGCAGAAGATGTCAGTGCTATATAAATACATAATAATAATATGGTAGGACATTAGACTATGACTATGGTATGATGACAGTGTGAGCTCCTCTGAGGACAGTTAGTGAGAAGACCATATACTCTGTAAAGTGCTGCAGAAGATGTCAGTGCTATAAATACCAAAAATAATAATTAAAACATGTGACCCAAGGCTGGTGTTGAATAAAAATGTTGCATAATCTTAATTTTGCATTGAAATTACGAATTACAATGCAAAATCATAATGCAACATTTCAGGAAATATCCTCATGAATTTTGCATGTAAATGTGATCAGGAATCTCAATTTCGCATTATTTTCTTGTAATTTTGTAACAAGTTTAGCGTTGAATAGCATCGCCTCCATACATGCTATCGTCACCAAAATTACTAGGCATGTCCAAAGAAGTAGTCGTTTTTGAGAAACTCGATTTTAAAAAATGTAAAATGGGAAAAAAACATTTTTAAACTGTAATTTTTCTGAGTTTAAAAGTTGAGGTAGGGGACTGGTCAGAGGGAGTGGCAGCTGGGCCACGTGATGCCCACCAGGGCCCAGGCAAGGGCCTAGGGTGCCTCGTGGATGATCCTGCTCTGAGGCCTGCTGGCTGCTGGAATGCTGCAGTAATGACCAGACATTACATCTGGATACCACTAATTTGTATCTGATTTGCATTCAAGGAATGTATTTAGCCCTGTGGGGCTCTGCATGCCTCAGTTAGTCCACAATTCAGTTGCAGCCTATGAGCGCTGTCACTCGTTTGATGTCTGTATGAGGAAATGTGTATACAATTTTATGATTAGCAGCACTAGGAAAAAATCGTATTTTTATCGTTAGACTAGCGGTAGGTCTTCCCCGAGAGGACCCGTCACCGCCGTGGGGAAGTCTAGTAGGGAATAATATGTGCACATATTATATACTAGCTGGTCGCCCGGCGTTGCCCGGGTATGTAATTGGCTAGTGTTGGCTCTGTCCACTTTTTCTAATCCTAACACACAATTACTCAATGATGACCTAGTTTGTGAGCTTTGCGGTCTTTGGCATCAATAATTGGCATTGAAATGAAATAAATCTAATTGGCTGTGGCTCCACTCCTTTGAAAATCAATAGGTGAATTTTGATTAGCTTTTGTAGGCTCCACCCACTTTTCTGAATATTAATCCCAGTCACCCAGTGACCAACTGTGCAAAGTTTAAGAACCCTGCCATTGACAGACAGGGTAAAAACACATCTGATTCGCTGTTTATGGCCCCACCCCTTTTCTAAATATTTAACCCCAGTCACCCAATGATCCACTGTACCAGGTTTGAGGCTTGTGCCATTAACAGTGCAAAAATGGCAGCAATTAAATATTTGCCTTGAAAATCAATAGGTGAATTGTGATTGGTTTTTGTAGGCTCCACCCACTTTTATGAATATTAATCCCAGTCACCCAGTGACCAACTGTGCAAAGTTTTAGAACCCTACAATTAATAGTGTAAGAATGGCTGCAGTTTACATTTTCCCAGTGAAATTTGTGTTTGTCTCCGCCCACTGAAAACTCGGCCTTGCCCAGGTATGTATTTGGCTGGTGTAGGCTCCGCCCACTTTTTCTAATCCTAACACAAAATTACTTAATGACCAAGTTTGTGAGCTTTGCGGTCTTTGGCATCAATAATTTGCATTGAAATAAAATAAATATGATTGGCTGTGGTTCCACCCCTTTTCTAAATTTGAACCCCAATCACCCAATGGCCAACTGTACCAGGTACAGGTGATTAACAGTGCAAGAATGGCATCAATTAAATATTCCCCTTAAAGATTAATAGGTGGATTTTGATTGGCTTTTGTAGGCTCCACCCACTTTTCTGAATATTAATCTCAGTCACCCAGTGACCAACTGTGCAAAGTTTGAGAACCCTACCATTAACACTGTAGGAATGGCTGCAGTTTACATTTTCTCAGTGATATTTGTATTTGTCTCCGCCTACTGATGACCCAGCATTGCCCGATTATGTATTTGGCTGGTGTTGGCTGCACCCACTTATCCTAACCCTAAGGCCCGGTTCACATTAGCGGTTGTTTGCCAAACGGACCGGATGACCTGACCGGATCCGGACCGGATCCGGATCGGAACCGTACGGTTCTGATCCGGATCCGATCCGGATCCGGTCAGGTTGCATCAGGTGGCAATCAGGATGCGATCCGGATCCGTTTGGCAAAATATACGTAAAAAAAAAAAAAAATGTTGGGGTCTGGGAGGTCAGCAGAAGGGGGACCTGTGGAATCAGGCCCTCTGCTGTTTAGCACTCACCTCCACCTCCGACATGCTGCCAACATCCTGCCAACACCTCCAGCTCGTGCTGCTCCACTCCAAAATGCTTGCCCATGTGTCCCCAGCCAATATCGCCGCAAAAATCCGCATAGGAAGTGGGGTAGAAGATCCGGATTTCTCAGCCAGTGTGTTGTGCGGCCTCCGGTTCCCATTTGTTTGTATTGGCCGGATGGTGCAGTCCGGCTCCGCCCCGGATACGGCTGCCGGAGGGGCCGGATGAAAAAATAGCGCATGTTGGAACGGAGGCCGGAGTCCGGATCCGGCCCGGATCCGGTCCGGCTCCGGTTCTGCAGAACGGACCCATGTGAACGGACGCATAGGCTTTAATTGCTATGCCGTGCGTCCGTTCCGTCCGTTCTGCAGGCGGTGCGGCTCCGGCACGGCGATTCCGGAGGGCCACCGCAAGTGTGAACCGGGCCTAACACACAATTACTCAATTACTCAATGACCAAGTTTGTGAGCTTTGCGGTATTTGGCATCAATAACCTGCATTAAAATGAAACAAATCAGATTCGCTGTTTGGGGCTCCACCACCTTATATAAATTTAAACCCCAGTCACGCAATGATCAACTGTACCAGGTTTGAGGCTTGTGCCATTAACAGTGCAAGAATGGCAGCAATGAAATATTCCCCTGAAAAATCAATAGGTAATTTTTGATTGTTTTTTGTAGGCTCCACCCACTTTTCTGAATATTAACCCCGGTCACCCAGTAACCAACTGTGCAAAGTTTGAGAACCCTACCATTAACAGTGTAAGAATGGCTGCTGTTTACATTTTCCCAGTAACATTTGTATTTGTCTCCGCCCACTTATGACCCTGCGTTGCCCGCTTATGTATTTGGCTGGTGTTGGCTGTGCACACTTTCCTAACCCTAACACACAATTACTCAATTACCAAGTTTGTGAGCTTTGCGGTGTTTGACAACAATAATTTGCATTGGAATGAAACAAATCTGACAGGCTATTTGTGGCTCCACCCCCTTTCTGAAATTGAACCCCAGTCACCCAATGATCAACTATACCAGGTTTGAGGCTTGTGCCATTAACAGTGCAAGAATGGCAGAAATGTAAATATTCCCCTTGAAAATCATTAGGTGAATTTTGATTGGCTTTTATAGACACCAACCACTTTTCTGAATATTAATCCCAGTCACCCAACGACCAACTGTGCAAAGTTTGAGAACCCTACCATTAACAGTGTAAGAAAAACAAAAGTTTGCTTTCTTAAAACAGAAAGAATTTGCGATAATTCAGGTTGGAGTGAGCTTGAGATGTCTCCCAGTGCATCACTGCTGAATATATGCAAATTAACCATTCTTACCCATAGAAGCTAAACACACCTCCAGAATTGCTGGAATGCAATGTGTCAGCTTGTTAATTTGTACAGAGCCATAATAATCCAACATGCATCCAGACCGTTTTGGATTGTTTGATCCTCATCAGTGCATGGCATAGATTAATTTGACTCCATGCAGTAGGGATTGTAACACCGAGAGGTACAGACTAACCAGCAAATCATGGTGACCCAGAACTCATTGGAGTGTGTAAGGGACTACAATGGTCCTAAAAGCCCCCTGTCAGGAACCGGCCCGCGGCACGCCTGCGTATACGGTTCCCGACTGCGGGTTTGACCAGATTAAGCGGGGAACAGCCTTATTTAAGCTACAAACAAGGCTGGAACCCCTCAAACACTTCTCACTGCCACCACTAGCTGTTCGCTAGACACTTCCACTCTGCTGTCGAGTCCTCAGCGCGCACTCCGCGTTTTCGTATCTGGGTCAGCTTTGCGCTTAGGCCAAATACGGGAACGCCACGCACCCACACACACACACAGTTGCAATCTTACACTGTCGTGAAGCAAAGACCCACTAACAGTCGTTCCGAACGATACTGTTAGCCACTCTGCTGTCGCTACTCGCACTGGCGTTGTTCGTACGTTGGGTCAGCTGCGCGCTTAGGCCAACGTATGACAAACGCCCCCACACACAATGCAATTACAATTTCATACGGTAGTGTTGCTCAAGCGTACAATTAGGCATGAAACTTATACACGGTTACACTTCAGTCTCTTCTAGGCTATGAGTGTTAGTTTAGTACGGCAGAAGTCAAGCTTATTAAATAATAATTTAATATTCCAGAAAAACATAGAACAGTGCAGAACTTAATATATACAGAAAAATTACAAAAAACAAAGTAAAAATAGTTACAAGATAAAGTTACAAAGATAACACACAAAGCGATTTTGCTTACCAAAATAAACGGGAAATAAACGTACCAGCGTATCGATCTGGTGTTGTTGCGGGCGGTACGCACTTCTGGTCAGGGACCAGGTTAGTTCTAGCCGTGTGAGCTACCTCCAAGAACTACAAGTTGTGGCTATCCTAGCTGCGGTTTTATACTATGAAATACGCCTGGAGGCTGTAAGCCTGTGTGGACGGGGGGAAGCTAGATTTAATAACATCCTCAGACATAATTTGATTTCCCAGGTAAAAGTCTACTATACATCAAAGATTGTGAAGTTAGGCTTTCAACTCCAGGTGAAAACTTGATTAAGGCGTTTTCCTGTCTCCGTTCTCAGACATAAATGGGAGTTCCAGAGATCCACATACATGAAAAGGGTACTATAGCACACACACAAAACAAAAGACTTCCTTCACTTCCAATCTCCCCAGGTTACAGGTGACAATTGATTAAGGCTTTCACATTGCAGCAGGATGTCCTGTGTGATAGGTGACTGGTCGTATTCACTGAAGACCTCTTTAGATGCAAATGTAGGTCTAGTGACCCACCCACACAAATACAGGAACAGTCAATGAATCTAGCCTGCATCTCTACACCTTTGACATACCACAGCAGATATAAAAATGGGAAAATGAAAATATATTACTGTATTATCCTTAACAGCATCAGCACCCCAATATATCTCCACACCTCCGCCGTTAACTTGGTGCAAGGCAGACGATCTTCCCAGATCATCCTGCCAGCACCTACACTGTTGGTTCTGCTTGACGGGACAGCCCGTCCGCATTCCCATGATTGCTCCCCTTCCAGATGGCGCTGGCAGGTGAATCTAACGCATCATCCTGCCAAAGCCTACATTGACGGCCTGGCCGGGTGGGGAAACCCTTTAGCATCCTCAGGAGGGTTCCCCACCTGTCAGTTAGCTCCAAGCTACACGACTGGAAAGCTAGGTCAGGTTGCTGCAAGGTGTCGTTGCCCTTGGCAACCTGACGTAACCAACCAGGGGAATGTGGGTCAGTGGCGACCGTGAATTCGCAACCATAGAGACTGTGCTGCAACTGGGGAAGGGTTCCAACCGTCGCTACACGCACTCTCTCTATAGTGGCAGGAGCTATCTCTCGGTCCCTTTGGGGAACGAGTATCTGCCGGTCTGCCTCCTCCACTTCGGACAGCTCCGAGGGAATAACTTCCCAGAACCCTCTCAGCCCGCCCCTCCCAGCTGGTGACCTGTTGGCTAGCCCCCTGAGCTCTTCCAGGCTGCTGTCAAATCGAACAGCCCCAGAGAGCTCAGTGCTGCCTGTCACACATTCTAGGAAGGCTGCAGACGGAGAGGCTCCTGGGCCATCCGGGCCAGGTTCCGAATTGGATGTGGCTGACCCAGCAACATTGGCCACTTCGGTGGACAGTCCCTCTGCTGTAGACCCGCTAGCACTGCGGGTTACCACTGCAGCTGAGGGAGTGCCCACCTTACACACATCATAAATCACGTCACATTCTGTCTTAAAACCATCTGAAGGGGAAAGATCTGGCCTGGTGCCGTCTGCCCCTTCAGTGGACAGTCCATCTGCTGCAGCCCAGCGAGCACGGCTGGTTACTCCTGCAGCTGACTGAGTGTCCACCTGACACACAGCATTATGTAGCACAACACATATGCCATCAGCATTATCATCCCTACATATATTGTCATTTGGGACATCACATAAAACCTCCACATTATCTGTATCATTACACACATTGCTACTCAGCACTTCACAATTATCATCAACAGTTCCGGCATCGATCGCCTCGATAGTCCGTGCGTCATAAATGACATCCTCAGTTTCTGCATTCTCTGTGTCAACAGGTCCCACTCCAGGCCTAGGCACTGGAGACTCACTAGGGCTGGCTCCTAGCACACAGTCCATAGCCCCTGGGGCCTCTCCAGCACTCCCCACTTGCACAGCATTATCAAACAGTACCTTGCAAGAGTCCAGAACTTCTGCTGGGGATGCAGGCTCCACAGGGTTTGGAGTAGGCTCATACCGGGCCACTAACCGTCCCAGGTCAGTACCCAGCAAAACGTTGGTGGGGATTTTGTCAGTTACCCCAACTTCTTTCAGTCCGCTGCCGGCCCCCCAATTCAGGTGGACCAAGGCGGTGGGTATGGCTGGGGTGACACCCCCAATTCCTCTGACAGCAATCATTTTCCCAGGTATGTACTGCTCCGGGTTCACAAGCTGGGGATGTATGAGAGTCACTTCTGCTCCAGTGTCTCTCAGCCCAGTGGCAACTGTACCCCCAACCGTGACCAGCTGCAGATTCTCTGCATAGCCAGTGGCATTCCTGGTAGCACACAGAGCAGTTGGGACTTCACTGGCGTTTGAGGCCTCATTGGATTTTGGGGCCTCCCTCTTCCTCTCTGGGCAAGTCGTGCTGATATGACCCACCCTGTCACATACAAAGCATTTCCGAGTGTCAGGTTGCTTGAATCCAGGAGACAGCGGTGCTTGCCTCCTCTGGGTTCTGGGTGAAACAGGTTTAGCAATCTGTTCTCCTCTCCAGCTGGGCGTAGTAGTCCTCCGGGACTCAGGTGCTCTATGGGCGGTGTAGGCATCGGCCATTTCCGCAGCCTCATCCACTGTCTTTGGTTCTCGATCCAGCACAAACAGCCGGACCTCCACAGGACAGGTGTGTAGGAACTGGTCTTTTATCATCAGCTCCTGCAGGGCATCCAAGGTTTTAACTGACAGTCCTTTTAGCCACTGCTGGAATGCAGTGCGCAGGTTGCATGCATGATCCAGGTAACTGTCATTAGGACCTCGCTGCACTGTCCTGAAACGTTTTCGATACACCTCTGGCGTGAGGTGGTATCGCGCAATGATGGCTTTCTTAATCGCCTCAAAGTCTGTTTCTTCCTCCTGGGGGAGACTCACAAACGCCTCCAGGGCCTTGCCTCTCAGCCCTGGTGTGAGGTATCTTGCCCACTGCTCACGGGGCACCCCATACTGCCGACAAGTCCTTTCAAACCCCTGTAGGAAAGTGTCTATGTCAGAGTCCTTGTCCATAGCGGGGAACTTATCCAGGGGGATTCTGTGGACTCGCTCACCTTCGCGTTCTGCGGGTCCAGCAGACCGGTTCTGCTGCTGAAGTTTAGCCAGCTCCAGCTGGTGTCGCTGTGCAACTTGTTCCCTCTCGGCCTGGTGTCTTTCCCTCTCGGCCTGGTGTCGCCGTTCCGCGTGTTCCTTCTCTGCCTGTCGGTGCAGTAGGATCAGCTTTAGGCGCAGTTCGGGCTCAGCCGAACCTAGTAGCTGTAGGTCGGCTTCCAGAGATGTCATCTCCAAGTTCGGTGGATCATCCAGGACATCGTCTCCACTCGCATTCTGTGGCAGGAGCGATTCCTCCTCTGTCGTGTCGTGAGCTGCATCCGCTGACGTTGAAGCACGGGCTTGCTCTGCCGCATCATGCTCCTCGAGCGCACGAACTAACTGCTCCTTAGTCTGGCCGCTCACCGTCTCGATGCCTTTGTGCTCACACAGGTTGAGTAGTATCTCCTTGTTTTGCCTTGCATAGCTGGATGCTTTCTGAGCCATCGTGTTGCAAAAAATAAAAGAAAAAAAAAGGGGGGGGGAAGGGAAAGCAAAACACCAAGTGTGTATCTTTGAACAAAAAAAAACGTATATAGATTCTGCACTGAGTAGACTTCTGTAGGCTAGTTGCTTCTAGCAAGCTTCCAGCCTTTAGTACTCAGAATAGCGAGCTAAACTGCGTACTAATGTACTAAACGATCCCACCGCTGCCACCAATTATGTCAGGAACCGGCCCGCGGCACGCCTGCGTATACGGTTCCCGACTGCGGGTTTGACCAGATTAAGCGGGGAACAGCCTTATTTAAGCTACAAACAAGGCTGGAACCCCTCAAACACTTCTCACTGCCACCACTAGCTGTTCGCTAGACACTTCCACTCTGCTGTCGAGTCCTCAGCGCGCACTCCGCGTTTTCGTATCTGGGTCAGCTTTGCGCTTAGGCCAAATACGGGAACGCCACGCACCCACACACACACACAGTTGCAATCTTACACTGTCGTGAAGCAAAGACCCACTAACAGTCGTTCCGAACGATACTGTTAGCCACTCTGCTGTCGCTACTCGCACTGGCGTTGTTCGTACGTTGGGTCAGCTGCGCGCTTAGGCCAACGTATGACAAACGCCCCCACACACAATGCAATTACAATTTCATACGGTAGTGTTGCTCAAGCGTACAATTAGGCATGAAACTTATACACGGTTACACTTCAGTCTCTTCTAGGCTATGAGTGTTAGTTTAGTACGGCAGAAGTCAAGCTTATTAAATAATAATTTAATATTCCAGAAAAACATAGAACAGTGCAGAACTTAATATATACAGAAAAATTACAAAAAACAAAGTAAAAATAGTTACAAGATAAAGTTACAAAGATAACACACAAAGCGATTTTGCTTACCAAAATAAACGGGAAATAAACGTACCAGCGTATCGATCTGGTGTTGTTGCGGGCGGTACGCACTTCTGGTCAGGGACCAGGTTAGTTCTAGCCGTGTGAGCTACCTCCAAGAACTACAAGTTGTGGCTATCCTAGCTGCGGTTTTATACTATGAAATACGCCTGGAGGCTGTAAGCCTGTGTGGACGGGGGGAAGCTAGATTTAATAACATCCTCAGACATAATTTGATTTCCCAGGTAAAAGTCTACTATACATCAAAGATTGTGAAGTTAGGCTTTCAACTCCAGGTGAAAACTTGATTAAGGCGTTTTCCTGTCTCCGTTCTCAGACATAAATGGGAGTTCCAGAGATCCACATACATGAAAAGGGTACTATAGCACACACACAAAACAAAAGACTTCCTTCACTTCCAATCTCCCCAGGTTACAGGTGACAATTGATTAAGGCTTTCACATTGCAGCAGGATGTCCTGTGTGATAGGTGACTGGTCGTATTCACTGAAGACCTCTTTAGATGCAAATGTAGGTCTAGTGACCCACCCACACAAATACAGGAACAGTCAATGAATCTAGCCTGCATCTCTACACCTTTGACATACCACAGCAGATATAAAAATGGGAAAATGAAAATATATTACTGTATTATCCTTAACAGCATCAGCACCCCAATATATCTCCACACCCCCTTACTAAGATGTTAAGAAAAACAAAAGTTTGCTTTCTTAACCCTCCTGGCGGTTTGCTAAAAAATCGCCAGGGGGCAGCAAATATTTTTTTTTATTTATTTTTTTTGTTTTTTTATGTAGCGAGACAAAGTCTCACTACATGATAGCCGCTGCTCAGCGGCATCCCCCCAGCCCCTCCGATCGCCTCCGGTGATCGGCGATCAGGAGATCCCGTTCAAAGAACGGGATCTCCTGGAGGGCTTCCCCCGTCGCCATCGACGTCGTGACGTCAAAGGGGATTCTGATCCACCCCATAGAGCTGCCTGGCACTGATTGGCCAGGCAGCGCACGGGGTCCGGGGGGGCGGCTGCGGCGCGACGGATAGCATGATATGCATGACTAGGGGTGTGTCCTGGGCGTGATTAGGGGTGTGGCAGAGGTGCAACTTAAATGTCCCTCTTTCTTATCTCAAAAAGTTGGGAGGTATGACTGTTCTCTTTAAATTTGGATTTTCGCAAATACTTCTGCTTTAAGAAGGAAAAATGACATTTGTTACATCTGCTGGGGCATTATTAGTTCCCGGACATGCTGCTAGGTCATGTCAGATGAAAGCCGCTCTGCTGGTGGTCAGACCCCAGAGACTCCTCTTCTGCTGTTGGGAAAACCGTTTCTTGTGTTTGATGTTGGCTGGTCCTCCTCTGGTCTTCCATGGAGCCATAAAGAGATTTGTCTCCATAAACACAGACAGAGCTTCTCTTCAATGAGATTCTTCACCTCCTCTGCCCTGCAGATAACACCCTCTGTAAACATGACATATAGTCAGGAGCGTGACTACAGGAGAGCAGCCCCAGCAACTGCATGGGGGGGGGGGGGGCACAACTACTAACCTTTCCTCCCTCCAATAAAGGGGCCCATCCTTCAGATCAGGGGTTTTTAGTGGTTACACTTGTGAGATGAGGTCCCCAGGCTGTGAGGGTCACCAAGGGGAGGCAAGGGAAAGGGATGTAAATGTTGGGGGGGCACATCAAAGTTTTGCTGGGGGGGGTCACATGATTTGTAGTTATGGCCCTGCATAAACAAGATCCTCACTTAAAGGGAACCTGAGGTGAATAAATACCTAAAATACACATACTTACCTAAAAAGAGCAAAGCCTCTGGATCCTGTAAAGGCTTCCTGTGACGCTGCTGGTCAGAACCCCGCCCTATTCTCTGCCTGAAGGAGATGCACAGGCTATGTGTTGGCTGCACACACAGTCCCTCCTCCTAGAATGGGAGACCTGCGATCATCTTTCAGAGGGACAGTGCCTCTTTGGGAACCAGATCCCTCTGTCCCTCTTTCTTTCTTTCTCATTTGTCCCTCTTTCAGGACTAATGGACAGATCTGTGTAAATATATGGATTTTTTCTACTGAAAAATGTGTTTAAAGGTTATTCCCATAAATCAGATTCATATACTTCTAGTTTTTAAATATTAAAATTAAGAAAAACTAATTATGATAGAAAGGACCAGTGTGGTTTGAATGATAAAAAGACATCTTTGTCTTTGAATTTTTTGTGATATGCATGGCAAGGGGTGGGGTGGAGGTGGGGTTAGAGGAGTGGGAGGGGTGTGATATGCATGGCAAGGGGTGGGGGAGGGGTTAGAGGAGTGGGTGGGGTGTGATATGCATGGCAAGGGGTGTAATGGGGGTGGGGTTAGAGGAGTGGGTGGGGTGTGATATGCATGGCAAGGGGTGTGGTGGGGATGTGCAGCAGATGCGTGTCTCAAAGTATCCCTCTTACTCAAAAAGTTGGGAGGTGTGATCATGTAACCAGATTAATAATTGATTATTATTATAATATCCGCAGGTGCTGTATTACAGCTAAAAAGTGTTGCAATTGTTTGGGGAATGATAATAAGTTACACAGAGATGCTTTCCTCACTTGCCCGGAGTCTGGACTTGCTTTCCTTGCTTACCCGGAGTGTGGACTTGCTTTCCTTGCTTGCCTGCAGTCTGGACTTGCTTTCCTTGCTTGCCCGGAGTCTGGACTTGCTTTCCTTACTTGCCCGGAGTCTGGACTTGCTTTCCTTACTTGCCCGGAGTCTGGACTTGCTTTCCTCACTTGCCCAGAGTCTGGACTTGCATTCCTTGCTTGCCTGGAGTCTGGACTTGCTTTCCTTGCTTGCCTGGAGTCTGGACTTTCTTTCCTTGCTTGCCTGCAGTCTGGACTTGCTTTCCTTGCTTGCCTGCAGTCTGGACTTGCTTTCCTTGCTTGCCTGGAGTCTGGCCTTGCTTTCCTTACTTGCCTGCAGTCTGGACTTGCTTTCCTTGCTTGCCTGGAGTCTGGACTTGCTTTCCTTACTTGCCTGCCGTCTGGACTTCCTTTCCTTGCTTGCATGCTGTCTGGACTTGCTTTCCTTGCTTTCCCGGAGTCTGGACTTGCTTTCCTTACTGGCCTGGAGTCTGGACCTGCTTTCCTTGCTTGCCTGGAGTCTGGACTTGCTTTCCTTACTGGCCCAGAGTCTGGACTTACTTTCCTTACTTGCCTGGAGTCTGGACTTGCTTTTCTTGCTTGCCCGCAGTCTGGACTTGCTTTCCTTACTTGCCTGGAGTCTGGACTTGCTTTCCTTGCTTGCCCGGAGTCTGGACTTGCTTTCCTTGCTTGCCTGGAGTCTGGATTTGGGTTTTCGGGCCTGATTAGTGTGCTGTTTGTGTCTGCTGGATTTCCTGTTGAGTTATGATGGGTTTATCAGAATTCTGAGTGACTCCACACATTAACATTCAGTCCCTGAAACTGGCTGTTCTTGAAGATTGGGAAGTGGCGAGAGTGACACAGTGTTCCGCGCTGCTTTGATCAGAGTACAGCAGTAAAGAACACGGCATCCTTTGATAACCGGCACAGCAATGATGATGGACGGGGACTGACAGGAACAAATATACTTTTTTATATCAAGATTTTACTGAAAGCTTTCTGTAGCACTTGGAAGAGATTCACACAAGGCAAACTGGAACACAGAAGATAGATAGGGATCCTCCAGAGCCCGCCTGTGTCCTCCTCGCCTCCATAGCCGCTCAGGGGCGGATTTCTGGAAAGGCCACATAGGCCAGGGCCTTGGGCATCTTCAGCCAAAGAGGGTACCTGGAAATGAAACAGGAGTTGCTATATATGAAAGGAGGCTGAAAATGGGGAGCAACACATGAAAACGGAAACTGATGCTCAAGGGAGCTGTGCATGTAAGAAAGGGGCTGCTGTACAGCATAGCTCCCAACTGTCCCTCTTTCGGAGCCCTGTCCCTCTGTCCCCCCAAAATGTAACTCCTTTGTTTGTAAGGTTGTACATGAAATAATCAGATTTGTAGCAGTGAGAGACAGATGTTTTTTTATGAACCCTAGGGAGCAGGGACTGTGTACAAATTCCAAAGTGTGTAGGATTCCTTATCTGTGTGGTGGACACATGCAGTGTGCATATAACAATGGTACCAGAGCAGAATACGTTTTCTCTCTATGCCCTTAGTTGTCAGTCTCTCAAACATTTCCCCCCACGGGCCCCCTGTGGCTTCTGGGCCCCCTGCTGAGGCATCTCTTGCAGGGTCTATTGTTACGCCCCTGGTGTGTGTGATTTGCACCCTACTGATCAACAGGACTGCCCGGTAACTGGTATTGTTTAAAAAGAAAAACATATGGCAGCCTCCATAGGTCTCACACCTCGGGTTCCTTTTCATCTTCCCATAAGGCCGAGGTGTGTCTGACCTTCATCCTCTGCCTCTGGCCGAGGGGAGAGACATTCGAGGATGAATGAAACTGGCTTAAAGTGAACCCGAGCTGAGGGTGATATGGAGGCTGCCATATTTATTTCCTTTTAAACAATACCAGTTGCCTGGCTGACCTGCTGGTCTGTTTGGCTGCAGTAGTATCTGAATCACACCAGAAACACGCATGCAGCTAGTCTTGTCAGATCTGACAAATAATGTCAGAAACACCTGATCTGCTTCATGCTTGTTCAGGGGCTATGGCTAAAAGTATTAGAGGCAGAGGATCAGCAGAACAGCCAGGCAACTGGTATTGCTTAAAGGAAATAAATATGGCAGCCTCCATATAACTCTCACTTCGGGTTCAGTTTAATAAATGCTGAATAAAACTGATTATGTTATCGGAGAACAGCGCTCAACAGCAAAGCAGCTCCAGACACAGCCAGCACCACTGAGGGTAGGGAACTCAGACCTTTACTTAGCCAGTGGCATACCTAAGGAGCTATGGGCCCCAGTGCAAGCTTTACATTGGGCCCGCCAAGCACTGACTACATATAGTAACAAATGGGGGAGGTGTGACTTACCTCCTCCAAGGAACACCAGCGATTTGTACAAACATAACACAGGCTAAAGTCACACAGAATAGTCACAAATGAACTAGGCTCGGGAAACAGCTCAATTCACTTTTATTGCTGACTTGGGTAGAAGAGTAATCAGCAGACAGAAGTGTTTTCTCACCATAATTGCCTGTGTAACAAGATAACTTTTATGAGCGCACAAATCAAAGCCTTTTATAGTTATCCAGATTCTCGCTGCTCCGCTTCTGCGACCTGCTGTAACATCAGTGCTGCGTGCGGTACAATTACCTCTCACGTTTTATGGCACGTTCATCAATTGAGGGGTGATTCCTTATTAATAGAAATTGGAGACTATAAAAGACTAATTCCAACTTTAGATAAGAATGCAGAATCGCCGCTCCTACTTTATCTCAGCGACTGTTTCCTCGCTCAGGACAAAATTTAGAACTGCCTTTCTGCTCTGAAAGATCAGACACAGCATGATAACCTATATGGAGAAAAAAATCTCCATTACAATTTATGGAAGTCCTAAAAAAAAAATGAAGTTTTAACGTGTTTCACTTTGCAGGGAGCACTGAAAGGGTTAAGCGTCAGTGTTTACTATATGGAAAGAGAGCAGGGGCGGTGCTACTGCAGCCTATTCAGGGTTGCTGCTAAGAACTAATTAGACATCTGGCTAAACAAACACAGAGCACAGTGCAGTGAATTTCTTCGGCAACTATATGTGGAATAAAAATGATTGTAATCTGCTAATTATGATTAAAGGAACACTATCACTACCCAAGTGTTCTAAAATTACAATGTACAAATAATATTTTAGTAGCGGTGAAAACATTTCCCTACTTTTCATGTTAAATATCAGAGGCAAAAGCTTAAATTCATTGTGTGTAGATTTTAGCTGCGTTTGGAATGTCTCATTTTCAGAGGTGAATCTCTGCAGTCCGACATGCTAAGAACAGTGTAATATTTAAGCAGAGTTATATGAAAACAAAAGCCTGTCTTGTTTCACACACACAATTACGAATGTTTATGTTGCACATACGATACATTTCCTCTGCTCTCTGTGAGAGAAAGCTCTGCCTGTCTCTGACTGAGCTCTCTGCACACACAGGGTTAACAGGTGCACTGTGAGGGAATCACCCCCTCCCCTCATGGCTCTTTTTATCAGAAATACAGCAGACTGCCCTCAGAAAAAAATGTGAAAGCAATTAGAGAACAGTAAACAAAGATATAAGCGTTCAAATGTATACACCAGTACTTAACAGCACTTCTCAAACATCTCCTATCTCAATTGAAAAAAAAAAAAACATGCGATAATGTACCTTTAAGTGAAATTTCATGTCATCTTTTGCAGTTACGCCTATGCTTTATTACGATTTGGACATTCCATTGATTTTGCGTAATTCATTCGTAATTTTGTGTAATTACCTGAAACTTTGCCTAATTTTTAGTGGTAAATAGCAAAGCTCATGCTATACGCACCAAAAAGACCTTAAAAATGTAAAGAAAAAAATAATGATTTTGAAACTATCATTTTTTGTAAGTTTAAAACCCATTTCTCTTTGCATTTTCAAAATCCATTTTCTCATTCTCTTTTTGAAAAACTCTTTTTTCTTGCCGTACTCTCAACCTTAGCTATTTGGTGGTGATAACATGTAGGGGAGCTTTGCTATTAACCCCTAAAGTCAGAACAAAATGACACACAAATTACACAAAATTACGGTTCCTAATTATGTTTACAAACTAAACTAATTATGATTTTACCTGAAATTTTGCATTACGATGCAAAATTACGATTATTAAAAAATTCATGCTCATCACTACTTTTGATTGTGTGCGGTTAGTGAACTCCACACTTAGTGAATGATCCCCTCTGTGTTACGGAGCCCAATGATCGGAGCTGCCAGCCTCAGCTTGTTCCAGGAGGAAAAGACATCAGATCCGTATTTCACATCTTTGTATTCGGTGTGACGATCTCTCGTCTGTCTCACAGAATCACAGATTGTTTTAATACTTCCTTTCTGTTTTCACAACATGCGTTGGCTCCGAAGGAACAGAGCTGTGAATAGACACTGATTTTCCACACAATGCTTCCCGAGCTGGCGGCTAATCTCGCGCTTACAAAGAGCGTTTTTTTTATCTAATTGAAAATAGCTTTCTTCGCTCGGTGCGTATGTTCTGAGTCCCAACGGCGTCGTCATTAGGCAGTAAGGCTGCCGGCACATTGAGATCCTCTCACAGGAAGTCTACAAGAGAATCTTGGTGAGGTGCTCTGATGTGCGGACTTCCTGTCATTCTCACCCAGATCCATTGGTTGGAGTTCATTTAACAATTCCTTTTTTTTTTGTATAGCTTTTTTCTCCTATCGGACTCAAAGCGCTTGTGAGGCAGCCACTAGAGTGCACTCAGTAGGTGGTAACAGTGTTAGGGAGTCTCGCCCAAGGTCTCCTACTGAATAGGTGCTGGCTTACTGAACAGGCAGAGCCGAATGTCAGAGGCAGAGCCCTTAACCATTACACTATCCAGCCACCAGATGGATAGTGTAATGGGTGGCTGTGTGTGTGTAAGTATTACAGAACAGTAAATCTCTGTGAGGGCTGGTTGACACTGTGAGCGATTGCGCTCAGTTTGCCGATCGCCAGTGATTAACAAAGCGCTACAGCAGCGTCCCCCTATTAGGCTCACTGCAGCGTTCGATTTTCAGAAATCTGAAAACATACTGCCTTTAGCATTTAGGAGTGATTTTTCTTAAAGGAATTTGAAAATTTGAAAATTCCTTTAAAAATTGCTCTGAAAATCGCTTTGCAAAATCGCAATCGCTAGGCGCAAGTGTGAACCAGGCATAACTAAATCTCAGGGACTCCTTGTAGAGCAGCAGATCTACAGTATAGAGTTCCAGATGTCAGTGATTATGCTAAAGAAAATCTGTAATGTAAAAAAAACCCTCTGTGTGATACTCACCTCGGGAGGGGGAAGTCACTGGATCCCAATGAGGCTTCCCCCGTCCTCCGGTGTCCTGAGGTGAGTACCCCCCAGAGGTCTTTTTTTTTAGTACAGGTTCTCTTTAAGAGTACTAAATCCCTGTGACTTGATGATGTTCAGTCACTATTCAGTGGTGTCCAACTCTTTGCAACCCCATCGGCCATAGCATAGCGGTCTGTCCAAGCTCATGTTTGTTTCTTCCATGATAGTATCACATCATCTCAATCTCTCCTCCTTTTCCCCTTGATCTTTCCCAGCATCAGGGTCTTCTCCGAGTCCCACCTTCTCATTATGTGTTTATTTAACTGGTTCCCCGCCGCCGTACAGTATATCTACGCTCCTTTGGACTTAACTTCCCCGCCCGGAGCGTAGATATATGCACCCCCCGCCGCTACCGCCGCTACCGCCGATGTCCGCTCTCCCGCTCGCACTCCCGCGATCGTGCACGCCGCTGCCCGCTCGCCCGGAGATCAATGAACGGGAAAATACATTCCCGTTCGTTGATCTCTGCCCCCGCAATGATCTGCTGCTTTCGCTAAGCAGCTCGATCATTGTAAAAAAAAAAAAAAAAATACCAGCCTCTTTGTACTTCCTCCAAGCTTCCGGAAGGAAGCTTGGAGGTCGCATTAAACTGTTGCCATCTTGTGGCCAAATAGTAAACTACACCCTAAACTATTTTTCACACACACATACATTACTTATACAAAAAAATTAACTCATTACCTCCCACACTCCCCATTTTTTTTTTTTTTGTAATTAAAAAAAAAATAAAAAATGTACAATTAAAAGAAATACATAAATAGTTACCTTAGGGACTGAACTTTTTAAATATTTATATCAGGGGGGTACAACACTGTTACTTTATAAACTATGGGCTTGTAATTAGGGATGGACGCAAAACTGAAAAAAATGCACCTTTATTTCCAAATAAAATATTGGCGCCAAACATTGTGATAGGGACATAATTTAAATGGTTTTATAACCGGGACAAAAGGGCAAATACATTTCATGGGTTTTAATTACAGTAGCATGCATTATTTAAAAACTATAATGGCCGAAAACTGAAAAATAATGTTTTTTTTCCCATATGTTTTCCTATTTTCCCATTAAAACACATTTAGAAAAAAATAATTCTTGGCATAATGTCCCACCTAAAGAAAGCCTAATTGGTGGCGAAAAAAACAAGATATAGTTAATTTCATTGCGATAAGTAATGATAAAGTTATAGGCGAATGAATGTAAGGAGCGCTGAAAGGAGAAAATTGCTCGGATGCTGAAGGGGTAAAACCCCTCAGTTGGGAAGTGGTTAAGGTTAGAATGTTCAAAAGAAGTAAAAAAAAACAAACAAAATAGAACATAGATCAAGAAATGATTGACACTCCCAGTGTAATTTATTAATGTTGTCTGACCCACCGCGAACCATCAGGTCATCATCTTTACTGCTGACAGACAAGGAGAAAAAAAAACAGACAACACCAACTGCCATTATCTATAAACCTGCCCACTAACTTATACGCACAGACAGAGAATCTGCTTGCTTGGCAGTTGGAAAATGACATCACACTGGGAGGGGTTTCACCACAATATCAGCCATATAGACCCCCCCTGATGATCTATTGGAGAAAAGGTAAAGATTTCTGGTGGGAAAGGGAGTGTCAGCTACTGACTGGGATGAAGTGCAATTCTGGGTTAAAGTTTGAACCACTCACGTAATTCAAACAAAACAGCTGATCTGGTACACAGAGTTATAAAACTTGTTTAAATTAAACACGTCAAAAATGGGCCCCTCTTGCCTACTGAGTTCGGTACGCCCGCTGCCGCAAACACGCATTAACGATGAGCTAATACCTGCGGGAAGCCGATAAAGCTAAGCGCGATCTCCGAGCGCCTATATCGTGCAGAAAACTCTTCCACGCTCAGCTAAATTCTCGGTGCCAGAACCGCCTTCCTGAAATTCCTCCGAGCCGCATTTTATAACAGATCGCACGGCAGAACGCAGAGCTCTATCCTCCGTGGCACCGCCTCCTCTCCGGCGAGGAAACGATTATTGCCGCGTGTTGCAGGCTGGTTTTATTGAAAGCGTTTTTCAACGGCACCGCTGGGTAATAAGAATGATCCCGCGCAGAACGTAAACATAATGGGATTCTTCTTCAATCTTCCTTTCATCCTAGTTTGTAAAAGAGAAATGTAGCTGTGCCGGCGTTGTTGGCGGTCTTGTAGCTGGATTGTATTCCCAGCAGGGAGACTCTTATCATTATGTTTGTAGTTGTAATGCATGTAGTATATTAATGTCTTCGTGTGCTTGCACAGGGTTTGCAGGAATTACCTCCAGGAGGTTTAATAGTGATGTCTTTCAATGCAAGGAAAGCATCTAAGCCCCCTTTAAATGCAGGTATAGAGTTTGCCATATTTACTTCCTGTGGCAATGCATTCCACATCTTTATCACTCTTACTGTAAAGAACCCTTTCCTAAATAAATGGCTAAAACGTTTTTCCTCCATGCGCAGATCATGTCCTCTAGTCCTTTGAGAAGGCCTAGGGACAAAAAGCTCATCCGCCAAGATATTATATTGCCCTCTGATGTATTTATACATGTTAATTAGATCCCCTCTAAGGCGTCTTTTCTCTAGACTGAATAAACCCAGTTTATCTAACCTTTCTTGGTAAGTGAGACCTTCCATCCCACGTATCAATTTTGTAGCTCGTCTCTGCACCTGCTCTAACACTGCAATATCTTTCCTCTAATGTGGTGCCCAAAACTGAATTCCATATTCCAGATGTGGCCTTACTAGAGAGTTAAACAGGGGCAATATTATGCTAGCATCTCGAGTTTTTATTTCCCTTTTAATGCATCCCAAAATTTTGTTAGCTTTAGCTGCAGCGGCTTGGCATTGAGTACAATTATTTAACTTGTTGTCGATGAGTACCGTATATACTCGCAAGCAAGCCGAATTTTTGACCCCCCAAAAGTGGGCCAAAAGTTGGGGGGTCGGCTTGCTTGCGAGTCATGTGTGGGTGGGTGGGTGGGTGGATAGGTGCTGTCCCTCCCCGCTCCCCCCGCGGCCACCGCTGCTATTACCTTAGGCGGCGCCGCTGCCTCTATCCCCGTCCTCCTCCGGTAACTCATTCACAGCAGCGCGCCCCCCGCTGCTGTGATGACGCAGGAAACCATAGAGAGCGGTTCCCATAGTAACGGCATCGCGCTACAGGAAGCCGCTCTCTATGGTTTCCTCGTCATCACAGCAGCGAGAGGCGCGCTGCTGTGAATGAGTTACTACCGGAGGAGGACGGGGATAGAGGAAGCGGCGCCGCCTGAGGTAATAGCACCAGCGGCGGCCGCAGGGGGAGCGGGGAGGGACAGCACCTACCCACCCATACTGGGGCACTATGCTAGCTATATGGGGCACTATACTAGCTATATGGGGCACTATACTAGCTATAATGGGGCACTATACTAGCTATACTGGGGGCACTATACTAGCTATACTGGGGGCACTATACTAGCTATACTGGGGGCACTATACTAGCTATACTGGGGGCACTATACTAGCTATACTGGGGGCACTATACTAGCTATACTGGGGGCACTATACTAGCTATACTGGGGGCACTATACTAGCTATAATGGGGCACTATACTAGCTATAATGGGGCACTATACTAGCTATACTGGGGGCACTATACTAGCTATACTGGGGGCACTATACTAGCTATAATGGGGCACTATACTGAGCACTATACTAGCTAAACTGGGGCACTTCACTAGCTATACTGAGCACTATACTAGCTATACTGAGCACTATACTAGTTATACTGAGCACTATACTGAGCACTATACTAGCTATACTGAGCACTATACTAGCTATACTGGGGCATTTTACTAGCTATACTGAGCACTACCTACCTATACTGAGCACTATACTAGCTAAACTGGGGCACTTCACTAGCTATAATGAGCACTATACTAGCTATACTGAGCACTATACTAGCTATAATGAGCACTATACTAGCTATACTGGGGCATTTTACTTGCTATACTGAGCACTACCTACCTATACTGGGACATACTGGGGGGATCACGCGGCCAGCGTTTCCTACCCCCGGCTTACATGAGGGTCAATCATTTTTTCCTGTTTTTTGGGGTAAAAGTGGGGGGGTCGGCTTACATGCGGGTCGGCTTGCTTGCGAGTATATACGGTACTCCTAAGTCCTTCTCCAAGTTTGATGTCCCCAACTGTATCCCATTTATTTTGTATGGTGCTAGACCATTGGTACGATCAAAATGCATGACTTTACATTTGTCAACATTGAATTTCATCTGCCATGTATGTGCCCATATAGCCATCCTATCCAGATCCTGTTGCAATATGACACTATCTTCCTGAGAGTTGATGATTCTGCACAATTTTGTATCATCTGCAAAAATAGCAACATTGCTCACTACTGCATCTACTAGGTCATTAATAAATAAATTGAAGAGCACTGGACCCAGAACAGACCCCTGAGAGACCCCACTGCTAACAGTCTCCCATTTTGAGTATGATCCATTGACCACAACTCTTTGTTTTCTGTCCATTAGCCAGTTCCCTATCCATGCACACAGACTCTTCCCCAGTCCATGTGTGAGAAAACGCGGAAGAGCCGCCGCAAGTACTCAGAGTGAGGCGGCTGATTCCCCGTCTAGCATGGCATCTGGAGTGTTTAGGCACGCATCCACTAGCGGGGCGGAACGCGGAGAAACCGCCGCATGCCCAGCGGTCAGGGCGGCGGAGTCCGCGTCCGAGCCGGCAGTCGGTACGCATAGGCCTACTACTGACACTGAGCGCGGGGAAACCGCCGCATGCTCGGTTGGCGGTGCGGCTGGCCCCGCGCTCAAACAGGCTGACACATTGCAAAGCATGTCTAGTGTGGCTGGGACTGATAGTCCACACAGGTTCAGAAGGACGCGCGCGCGATGAAAGGCAGAGCTTATATGACACTCAGAGGAGAGTCAGCTGATCAGGCCGGTCAGCTGACAAATCCATCTGTTCTCATTGGTCCAGCACTTAGGGGAGGCGCTGGGAAGCGCTGGTGTATATATACTGGGTGCTGGCCATTCCTCTGGTGCCTTGTCAGTATCTGTGTTTATTAGACCAGTTTCCAAAGTGTTGATGGCCAAGGATCTCACACCTTAGTCTAGGAAGTCTGCTATTATCTGTATTATATTCTAGATCAGTTTCCAAGGTGTTGACTACCAAGGAACTCACACCTTAGCTTAGGCATTGTTGATTATTTGTTATGACCTTCTGCTTTCCTGACCATTCTTCTGATCTCTAATTTTGTACATTTGTCATTCTGATACTCTGTTGCCAAACCTCGGCTAGTCTCTGGATTCTGCATCTGCCTCCTGTCTCTGTACTTTATCTGTCCGTGTGTTAACGACCTGGCTTGTCCGACCTCGAGAACTATCTCACCTGTTAGGGGATAGCTCGCAGATCTGTCAGTGACACTTCTCCATTGGTGTCACTCACGTTCTGTCCTTCCTACTCTCTCTGTCTGACTCCTCCCCTTGGAGAGTCCAGACTACGGAAGGAACCAGTTGCCGAGCAGTATTCCTATCTGCTCTTGCACCTGTCTTCCAGGTGCGATCCTCAAAGTATTACTGTTACACCAAAACACTCTTATCACTCAGGTGTCCAGAGGTTAGAGATATATCTGATTATCGGTGATACTGCAGATCATCAATAATCTGGTATATATCTGCATTCTCGGTGATACTGCAGATCACCGGTAATCAGATCCTCTCTGTGTTACACCGATCGTAACAGAACGCCTGACCGAAAAACAAATGGACGCACACACTGACCGTCTGGGCACACTTGCCACTTCGGTGGATAACATCAACCAAGTGCTGGGTAGTCACAAGACGATGATTGACGCCTTGTCCGGTTCTTTACAAACCCTCCAGACGACTGTGAATGAGGTGCGATCCCCTCCTAGCACAGACATACGTATGCCTGTACCTGAGAAATTTTCTGGTCACAGATCTGACTTTCGAAATTTCAGGAGGAGAGTGTTATCATACTTTGAGTTGAGACCTAGATCTTCAGGAACTATGGCCCAAAGGTTCACATTTATTAAGACCTTGTTATCAGGCGATTCCCAAACTTGGGCGTACAGTCTGCCCGCCGAAGACTTAGCTTTAACCTCGGTAGATGAATTTTTTAAAGCCATGGCGATAATTTACGATGATCCAGACATTGCCTCGACTTCTGAGCGGAAGCTCAGGATGTTACGTCAAGGCAAGAGTCCGGTCGAGGATTATCCTGCAGAATTTAGGAGGTGGTTAGTTTCAGCCAGGTGGGACACCTATGCCCTTTTAGATTGTTTTTTATCAGGGTTATCAGATGAGGTCTCAGATCTTATGTTAAGTCAGCCCGAACCTAGAACCATCGATGAGGCCATTTCATCGGCCATTAGGATTGATCGCAGATTACGCTATCAAAAGCAGACCCGGGGTAGAAACAACATTAAAATGGTGTCCTACGCTGCGCCACCTGTGACTCCATCTCCTCCCGTCTCACCTCCACCCGAGCCAATGCAGATTGGCCGGTCCAGATTGTCTCAAGTGGAGCGGAGACTCAGGATTTCTGAACAATTGTGTCTTTATTGTGCAGAGGAGGGTCATAGAGTGCGGAATTGCCCTAAAAAGTCGGGAAACGCTACTGCCTAGGAGTAGTTGGGGGTAATACCTTAGGCGTACGACTCTCACCCCTAGAAGATAAACGGTTACTTCTTCCTTGTACGATTACATGGGAGAATAAATCTAAAGTCTCTAAAGGCCTTCGTAGATTTCGGCTCAGCGGCTAATTTCATGGATTACGAATTTGCTAAGAGATTGGGTATCCCGCTTATCCCGGTAAAACCACCCATCCAGGTTACAGCAGTGGATGACTCCCCCCTGCAACGTAACCATCCTCTGTCTCAGACACCAGAGGTGGAAGTCACTATAGGGGTATTGCATAGGGAGAAATTACAGTTTTTTGTATTGCACATGTCTACCTCCACAGTCATCCTTGGCATGCCATGGCTACACCTTCACTCTCCTCAGTTTAATTGGGCCACGGGTCAGCTAACAAACTGGTCAGCCCATTGTTTCAATCATTGTTTAGTGAAGGTGACCTTGGGTCAGACCGGGATTCGGGTGGAGGGAGTACCAGAACAATATTCTGAGTTTTCAGATGTATTTTGACCCAAAGCTGCTGATAAGTTACCTCCACATCGCCCTTTCGATTGTCCTATTGATCTCCGATCGGGTTGTATGCCCCCTAGAGGCCATCTATACAATTTGTCTGGGCCGGAAAAAGTGGCCATGCAGGAGTACATCCGTGAAAACTTAGCCAAAGGGTTCATTCGCCCTTCCCGGTCGCCTGCCGGAGCAGGTTTCTTTTTTGTTAAGAAAAAAGACAGAGGCCTTCGGGCATGCATCGATTACCGGGGTCTGAATAAGATTACAGTAAAAAATCGCTATCCATTACCCTTGATAGACGTTTTATTCACGCAAGTCACTAACGCTAAGATCTTCTCGAAATTGGATTTACGGGGTGCATACAACCTGGTGCGAATTAGAAAGGGCGATGAATGGAAGACGGCCTTTAACACACCCGATGGGCATTACGAATACCTGGTGATGTCCTTCGGGTTGTGTAACGCCCCGGCCGTTTTTCAAGAACTAATCAATGAGGTATTCAGGGAAGTGTTGGGTAAATTTGTTCTAGTATATCTAGATGATATACTTATTTTCTCAGACAACCTTTCCGAGCACAGAACTCACGTCAAGTTTGTGCTGAACAAACTAAGACTGAACATGCTTTACGCCAAATTAGAGAAATGCATTTTCGAGAAAACTTCTGTCGGGTACATAATTTCCACCTCGGGTCTTTCTATGGACCCTGCTAAGGTCTCTGCTTTGTTGGAGTGGCCCCAGCCAGTGGGCCTGAAGTCCCTTCAGAGATTTTTGGGATTTGCTAATTACTATAGAAGGTTGATAAAGGGGTACTCCACAGTCATAGCACCCCTTACCATTCTCACTAAAAAAAGGGGCAGATACAAACCACTGGTCTCCTGAGGCTCGAGTTGCTTTCTCCACTTTGAAAGAGTTGTTTTGCTCTGCACCCATTCTGAGACACGTAGACACCTCTTTTCCCTTCATTGTTGAGGTAGACGCCTCAGAGGTTGGAGTAGGGGCTGTGCTGTCTCAGCGCTCTGGGTTGCAGGGCAGATTGCAGCCGTGCGCCTATTTCTCTCGTAGGTTTTCACCAGCAGAGAAAAACTACGATATAGGTAACAGGGAACTTCTAGCCATTAAATTGGCCTTTGAAGAGTGGCGTCATTGGCTAGAAGGTGCAGAACATACTATTACGGTTTACACAGATCACAAAAATTTGGAATACATTGAGGGGGCCAAGAGATTGAGCCCCCGTCAGGCCCGATGGTCATTGTTTTTCTCGAGATTTAGGTTTATAATTACGTACACTCCTGGTAGTATAAACGTTAAGGCAGACGCCCTGTCCAGATGCTTTGAGCCAGAGACAGCACAGCCCTCAGACCCAGAGACTATTATTCCACAGAAAGTCGTGTTGGCAGCCACTGAAACTTGGAAAGACTGGAGGGAAACTTTAAACCCTTTCCAACAGGATGTTCCTGAGGGAAAGCCTCAGGGGGTTATGTTTGTGCCACTGCCTTTTTGCCTTCAAATATTGCAGATGTTCCACTCGCACAAGAATGCTGGACATCCTGGGGCCTCCAGAACACAGGACCAAGTCGCTAGGTATGCTTGGTGGCCTTCATTGGCAACAGACTGCAAGGAGTATGTAAGAGAGTGTGCAGTATGTGCAAAAAGTAAACCCTCCCGTCTGGCACCTGTGGGAACGTTGCAGCCTTTGCCCACCCCGAGTGAACCGTGGACCCACTTGTCCATGGATTTTGTGGGGGAACTTCCGAAGTCTGAGGGCATGTCGGTCATTTGGGTGGTAGTTGACCGTTTCAGTAAAATGGCCCACTTTGTGCCCTTGAAAGGACTTCCCTCGGCCCAGGAACTGGCCGATCTTTTCATCATCCACGTTTTCCGACTACATGGTATCCAATTTATTTCCAGATTTTGGAGGGCATTTTGTCGTCAAATGGGCATGGAACTGTCATTTTCATCAGGCTCAGTCTGACCAATGGTCAGACTGAGCGAGTGAATCAGTCATTGGAACAATTTTTAAGATGTTATGTTGCGGATGCGCAAAATGATTGGGTCAAGTTCTTGCCATTCGCAGAATTTGCACACAATAATTTGAAAAGCTCTTCCTCTGGGTTGTTGGGCGAACACCTAGATGTTCGCGAACGTTCGCCGAACATCGCCGCGATGTTCGGGTGTTCGCGCCGAACTCCGAACATAATGGAAGTCAATGGGGACCCAAACTTTCGTGCTTTGTAAAGCTTCCTTACATGCTACATACCCCAAATTAGCAGGGTATGTGCACCTTGGGAGTGGGTACAAGAGGAAAAAAAATATTTGAAAAAGAGCTTATAGTTTTTGAGAAAATTGATTGTAAAGTTTCAAAGGAAAAACTGTCTTTTAAATGTGGAAAATGTCATGTTTCTTTGCACAGGTAACATGCTTTGTACCGCCATGCAGTCATAAATGTAATAAAGATAAGAGGTTCCATAAACAGGGACCGGCAACGCTAACCCAGCAGCAGCAGCAGCACACGTGATGGAACAGGAGGAGGCGCAGGAGGAGAAGGCCACGCTTTGAGACACAACAACCCAGGCCTTGCATGAGGACAAGAAGCGTGCGGATAGCATGCTTTGTACCGCCATGCAGTCATAAATGTAATAAAGATAAGTGGTTCAATAAACAGGGACCACGCGGCAACGCTAACCCAGCAGCAGCAGACGTGATGGAACAGGAGGAGGCGCAGGAGGAGAAGGCCACGCTTTGTGAGACACAACAACCCAGGCCTTGCATGAGGACAAGAAGCGTGCGGATAGCATGCTTTGTACCGCCATGCAGTCATAAATGTAATAAAGATAAGTGGTTCAATAAACAGGGACCACGCGGCAACGCTAACCCAGCAGCAGCAGACGTGATGGAACAGGAGGAGGCGCAGGAGGAGAAGGCCACGCTTTGTGAGACACAACAACCCAGGCCTTGCATGAGGACAAGAAGCGTGCGGATAGCATGCTTTGTACCGCCATGCAGTCATAAATGTAATAAAAATAAGTGGTTCAATAAACAGGGACCACGCGGCAACGCTAACCCAGCAGCAGCAGCAGACGTGATGGAACAGGAGCAGGCGCAGGAGGAGAAGGCCATGCTTTTTGAGACACAACAACCCAGGCCTTGCATGAGGACAAAAAGCGTGCGGATAGCATGCTTTGTACCGCCATGCAGTCATAAATGTAATAAAGATAAGAGGTTCCATAAACAGGGACCGGCAACGCTAACCCAGCAGCAGCAGCAGCACACGTGATGGAACAGGAGCAGGCGCAGGAGGAGAAGGCCATGCTTTTTGAGACACAACAACCCAGGCCTTGCATGAGGACAAAAAGCGTGCGGATATAGCAGCAATGCTTTTTGCTGCCATGCAGTCATAAATGTAATACAGATGAGAGGTTCAATAAACAGGGACCGGAAACGCTAAACCATCCCAGATGTTCATTGGTCATGTTACTTGGTTGGGGTCCTGGAGTGGTGCGTAGTCGTTTCCAATCCAGGATTGATTCATTTTAATTTGAGTCAGACGGTCTGCATTTTCTGTGGAGAGGCGGATACGCCGATCTGTGACGATGCCTCCGGCAGCACTGAAACAGCGTTCCGACATAACACTGGCTGCTGGGCAAGCCAGCACCTCTATTGCGTACATTGCCAGTTCGTGCCAGGTGTCTAGCTTCGATACCCAATAGTTGAAGGGTGCAGATGGATTGTTCGACACAGCTACGTCATCTGACATGTAGTCCTTGACCATCTTCTCCAGGCGATCGGTGTTGGAGGTGGATCTGCACGCTTGCTGTTCTGTGGGCTGCTGCTGCATGGGTGTCAGAAAATGTTCCCACTCCAAGGACACTGCCGATACCATTCCCTTTTGGGCACTAGCTGCGGCTTGCGTTGTTTGCTGCCCTGCTGGTCGTCCTGGGTTTGCGGAAGTCAGTCTGTCGGCGTACAACTGGCTAGAGGAGGGGGAGGATGTCAATCTCCTCTCTAAAGTCTCCACAAGGGCCTGCTGGTATTCTTCCATTTTGACCTGTCTGACTCTTTCTTCAAGCAGTTTTGGAACATTGTGTTTGTACCGTGGATCCAGAAGGGTATAAACCCAGTAATTGGTGTTGTCCAGAATGCGCACAATGCGTGGGTCGCGTTCAATGCAGTCTAGCATGAATTGAGCCATGTGTGCCAGAGTCCTACCAGAATCCTCGTCATCCTCTTGTGAGTGTTGTGATAGTTGTTGTGATGCATCATAGTCGTCACCTTCCTCCTGGTCTGCTTCTGCTGACCATTCGCGCTGAATTGTGGAAGTCCAACGTGCACCGCTCTGGCCCTCGTCAGTGGTGGCATGAAATTCCTGCTCCAACTCCAGCTGTTCCTCCTCCTCTTCTTCATCATAGCTGCTGGGGCCAGCGTTTCCTGAGGCGGATGGCCTGATGTTGGTACCATCACGCTGATCGTTTTCTCCTTCAGATTCCCCCAGTTGCATCATGACAGCTGTTTCCTTGATTTTCAACATTGACCTCTTCAGTAAACACAGCAGTGGTATGGTAATGCTGACTGAAGAGTTGTCACTGCTCACAAGCAACGTGGATTGCTCAAAATTTTGGAGGACTTGGCAGAGGTCCAACATGTTGGCCCAATCGGATCCACAGAAGCTTGGCAGCTGTCCGGATGCGCCTCGGTACTGCGCCGTCATGTACTGGACCACTGCACTCTTCTGCTCACAAAAGCGGGCTAGCATGTGCAGCGTAGAATTCAAGCGCGTAGGGACATCACACAGCAAGCGATGGTGGGGGAGATTGAAGCGCTCCCGCATCTTGGCGAGTGCCCCCGAAGCAGTACTGGAATTTCTACAATGTTTGGCCACTCGACGCACCTTCAACAGAAGATCGGCCACGCCTGGGTATGTCCTCAGGAACCGCTGAACTACTAGGTTCATCACGTGCGCCAGGCAAGGGATGTGTGTCAGCTTAGCCAACCTTAAAGCGCGAATGAGATTACTCCCATTATCACACACAACCATGCCCGGTTTCAGGTCCAGCGGTGCCAGCCACAAATCCGTCTGTTCCTTTATTCCCCTCCAAATTTCCTCCCCTGTGTGCTGCTTATCCCCAAGGCAGATCAGCTTCAGCAACGCTTGCTGACGCATGCCAACAGCTGTGCTGCACTGCTTCCACGATCCTACTGCTGCTGGTGCTGGGTTAGCGTTTCCGGATGAGGTACAGCTTTGAGATGCGTTGGAGGAGAAGAAGGAGTCAGAGAGGTAGATGCTGCTGTTGTTATCCAGTGGGAGGGACGGCGGTGCAGCTGTTTGCGGCGTGGGCAACACCCGCGCTGTAGCAGGTGAGGAATCGCTGCCAGGCTCCACAAGGTTCACCCAGTGCACGGTAAGGGAGATGTATCGACCCTGGCCGAACGCACTCGTCCAGGTGTCAGTGGTGAGGTGAACCTTGCAGGCAACGGCATTCTTCAAGCTTCTGGTTATTTTGCTGACCACGTGCTCATGCAACTCAGGCACTGCAGAGCGCGCAAAGTGGTAGCGGCTGGGAACCACGTAACGTGGGATGGCCACTGACATCATGCCCTTGAAGCTGTTTGTCTCCACCACTCGATATGGCAGCATTTCGCAGGCCAGAAGCTTGGCTATGCTGGCTGTTACTGCTACGGCCCGGGGGTCATTTGCTGGCAATTTCCTCTTGCGCTCAAACATCTCCGACACAGACAACTGAACCGTAGCGCTGCACACGGAAGGGCTGTTGGTTGTTGTGTTTGATGAACACTGGGAGACCTCAAGAGCACTACTCCGGAAAGTGACAGTGTCAGCGTCATCTGATGTTTGTGAATGTTGTGAACCACGCAATGGCTGGGCTACTGCTGCTGCTGAGGCGGGTCTGGTGGTGAGTCTGGTGACCCCAAGGGAGGCAGTGTTGCTGGTACCCTGTCCTGCCGCGTTTGCCCACAGAGTGGGATGTTTGGATAGCATGTGGCGGCTCATGCTAGTGGTGGAGAGGTTGTTAATACTTTTCCCCCTGCTCAGGCGGGTCTTGCACACCTTGCAAATCGCCATGGTAACATCCTCAGTGCAGTCTTCAAAGAAAGCCCAGACTTTGGAGCACCTGCCTTGCTGGCGATTTCTGTTTGCTCCTCTTTTGCCTCTCACTTGAACTTCCACGCTTGTGGTGCCTGAAATTGCGCGCCGCCTACCTTGTGGCACAAGGCGAACTCGTGCAGCAGTGGGTTCTTCAACAGACTCATCTGTGCTGCTGCTACGACGGCGATGTTCTCGTTCACAAACAAAATCTGGGTCTCTGTCCACATGGTCCATACCCTCCTCTTCCATCTCCTCAAACTCGTCATATGTCATTGTGGGGGGCCGCCGCCGTGGAGTAGAGCTCCCCAGAACAACCTCTGCGCAGCTCACTCCAGCGTCGTCTTCCAGAGCTTCTCGGCCGACCTCCTGCAATTGCAACCCCTCCTGCCCAATTTGCTCTGGGATTTGGGTTTCAAAGTCCTCGGACTCGCCTTGTATTTCAGTGCGCGGTGCATTTCCCACAGTTAATGGTTGTGAATCCGGGCACAACATTTCTGGCTGTTCCTCCATTGACCTTTGAAAGGTGGAAGTTTGTTGGGCTGGGAATAGCTCCTGCGAATACCTCATTGTGTCCTGATGTAATTCATCGGACTGGTTATCTGGCAGTTGTGTGCGTGGTGTCGCTGCCGGTTGTGTCAGCTTTGTGCCCACTGGCTCCTTGTAACTGGCTGAGGACTCGGACCTCGTGCGTGATGTGCTGGTGCTGCTTAACCCACTGCTGGACGCTTGAGAGGTCATCTAAGTAATTATCTGGTCCTGTTCTTTTGGATTTGTGAGGGTTGTTGTCCTGGACAACATGGGCGGTATTGAGTGGGTTTTCTTGGGTGCTCCCCTGTGGCCTGTACGTGAACCGTCAGGGGAAACACCTCTTCTCTTGCCCCTCCCTCTTTCACCGGATTTCTTCCTCATTTCACTTATCCTTAAAGTACACGCTGACTGGCAGCAGTACAGTGGCAGTACAGAAATGCTATACAGTGGTGGGTGAGCGGTGTACCACTATTGCCAGCAGCGACACAGAGCACAATGCTATACAGTGGCGGGTGAGCGGTGTACTACTGTTCCCAGCAGACACAGAGTGGCAGTAAACAATGCTATTTAGTCTGGCTGAGCGGTGTACACAGAGTGGCAGTACACACAATGCTATATTGATGCGTGGGATGGAAGGTCTCACTTATCAAGAAAGGTTAGATAAACTGGGTTTATTTAGTCTAGAGAAAAGACGCCTTAGAGGGGATCTAATTAACATGTATAAATACATCAGAGGGCAATATAATACCTTGGCGGATGAGCTTTTTGTCCCTAGGCCTTCTCAAAGGACTAGAGGACATGATCTGCGCATGGAGGAAAAACGTTTTAGCCATTTATTTAGGAAAGGGTTCTTTACAGTAAGAGTGATTAAGATGTGGAATGCATTGCCACAGGAAGTCGTTATGGCAAACTCTATACCTGCATTTAAAGGGGGCTTAGATGCTTTCCTTGCGTTGAAAGACATCCATGGCTACAATTACTAGGTAATGCCTAATGATGTTGATCCAGGGATTTTATCTGATTGCCATCTGGAGTCGGGAAGGAATTTTTCCCTTTAGGGGCTAATTGGACCATGCCTTGTAAGGGTTTTTTCGCCTTCCTCTGGATCAACAGGGATATGTGAGGGAGCAGGCTGGTGTTGTACTTTATACTGGTTGAACTCGATGGACGTATGTCTTTTTTCAACCAAAATAACTATGTAACTATGTAACTATGTAACTATGTAACTATATATAGTCTGGCTGAGCCGTGTACACAGCGTGGCAGTACACACAATGCTATATAGTCTGGCTGAGCGGTGTACACAGAGTGGCAGTACACACAATGCTATTTAGTCTGGCTGAGCGGTGTACACAGAGTGGCAGTACACACAATGCTATATAGTCTGGCTGAGCGGTGTACACAGAGTGGCAGTACACACAATGCTATATAGTCTGGCTGAGCGGTGTACACAGAGTGGCAGTAAACAATGCTATATAGTCTGGCTGAGCGAGGTACACAGTGGCAGTACACACAATGCTATATAGTCTGGCTGAGCGGTGTACACAGAGTGGCAGTACACACAATGCTATATAGTCTGGCTGAGCGGTGTACACAGAGTGGCAGTACACACAATGCTATTTAGTCTGGCTGAGCGGTGTACACAGAGTGGCAGTAAACAATGCTATATAGTCTGGCTGAGCGGTGTACACAGAGTGGCAGTAAACAATGCTATATAGTCTGGCTGAGCGGTGTATACAGAGTGGCAGTACACACAATGCTATATAGTCTGGCTGAGCGGTGTACACAGAGTGGCAGTACACACAATGCTATATAGTCTGGCTGAGCCGTGTACACAGAGTGGCAGTACACACAATGCTATATAGTCTGGCTGAGCGGTGTACACAGAGTGGCAGTACACACAATGCTATATAGTCTGGCTGAGCGGTGTACACAGAGTGGCAGTAAACAATGCTATATAGTCTGGCTGAGCGGTGTACACAGAGTGGCAGTACACACAATGCTATATAGTCTGGCTGAGCGGTGTACACAGAGTGGCAGTAAACAATGCTATATAGTCTGGCTGAGCGGTGTACACAGAGTGGCAGTAAACAATGCTATATAGTGTGGCTGAGCGGTGTACACAGAGTGGCAGTAAACAATGCTATATAGTCTGGCTGAGCGGTGTACACAGAGTGGCAGTAAACAATGCTATATAGTCTGGCTGAGCGGTGTACACAGAGTGGCAGTACACACAATGCTATATAGTCTGGCTGAGCGGTGTACACAGAGTGGCAGTACACACAATGCTATATAGTCTGGCTGAGCAGTGTACACAGAGTGGCAGTACACACAATGCTATATAGTCTGGCTGAGCCGTGTACACAGAGTGGCAGTACACACAATGCTATATAGTCTGGCTGAGCGGTGTACACAGAGTGGCAGTACACACAATGCTATATAGTCTGGCTGAGCGGTGTACACAGAGTGGCAGTAAACACAATGCTATATATAGCGTGGCTGAGCGAGGTACACAGTGGCAGTACACACAATGCTATATAGTCTGGCTGAGCGGTGTACACAGAGTGGCAGTAAACAATGCTATATATAGTGTGGCTGAGCGAGGTACACAGTGGCAGTAAACAATGCTATATATAGTGTGGCTGAGCGAGCGGTGTACTACTGTTCCCAGCAGTGACACACAATGACTGGGGGGGACCCTGGCTAGCGTGGCTGGAGAGCGAACTACCCTGCCTGCCTACCCAAAGCTAAACCCACAGAGAAATGGCGGAGATATGACGTGGTTCGGGTATTTATTTACCCGAACCACGTGACCGTTCGGCCAATCAGAGCCCGTTCGGGTCCGTACCACGTGACCCGTTCGGCCAATCACAACGCTAGCCGAACGTTCGGGGGGAACGTTCAGCCATGCGCTCTTAGTTCGGACATGCGGCCGAACGGTTTGGCCGAGCACCATCAGGTGTTCGGCCGAACTCGAACATCACCCGAACAGGGTGATGTTCTGCAGAACCCGAACAGTGGCGAACACTGTTCGCCCAACACTAGTTTTCGCCATTTCAGGTGGTTACTGGGAAGTTGCCCAAGTTCTCCCCATTGCCAGTAGCTTCCACTCCGTTTCCAGCTCTGGAGGCATGGCAAAAATCATTTAATGACAATTGGGGGATTGTAAAGAATAATTTGGAAAAAGCTTTTCAAAGTCAGAAAGGTCAAGCTGACAAGAGACGTTCTTTAGAGTGGAAGTTCCAACCAGGAGATTTGGTCTGGGTGTCCACCCGTCACTTGGCCCTGAAGCAACCCTCACCCAAGTTGGGTCCCAGGTTTGTGGGTCCTTTTCCAGTTACCAGGAAGATCAACAATGTTACTTATACCATTGATCTTCCTGCCAGCATGCGTGGGGTTAGATCTTTTCATGTGTCCCTGCTTAAGCCAGCAGTCCATGTGGGTGCCACTCCTCCTCCTCCTGTGATGGTAGATGACCAACCTGAATACGAAGTAGAAAAAATTTTAGACTCACGGTTGGTACAGAACTCAGTACAGTATCTAGTTCACTGGAAAGGGTATGGTGTGGAGGAGAGAACATGGGTACCTGAATGTCGCATGCACGTGGACAAATTGAGAAAGGAATTCCACGCTTTGTATCCTGAGGAACCCGGTATGAGCTGTCCGGAGTCCACTCCTCAGGGGGGGGGGGGTACTGTGAGAAAACGCGGAAGAGGCGCCGCAAGTACTCAGAGTGAGGCAGCTGATTCCGTGTCTAGCATGGCTTCTGGAGTGTTTAGGCACGCATCCACTAGCGGGGCGGAACGCGGAGAAACCGCTGCATGCCCAGCGGTCAGGGCGGCGGAGTCCGCGTCCGAGCTGGCAGTCGGTACGCATAGGCCTACTACTGACACAGTGGCTGAGCGCGGGGAAACCGCCGCATGCTCGGTTGGCGGTGCGGCTGGCCCCGCGCTCAAACAGGCTGACACATTGCAAAGCATGTCTAGTGTGGCTGGGACTGATAGTCCACACAGGTTCAGAAGGACGCGTGCGCGCGCGCCCGCTGAAAGGCAGAGCTTATATGACACTCAGAGGAGAGTCAGCTGACCAGGCCGGTCAGCAGACAAATCCATCTGTTCTCATTGGTCCAGCACTTAGGGGAGTCGCTGGGAAGCGCTGGTGTATACAGTATATACTGGGTGCTGGCCATTCCTCTGGTGTCTGGCGTTGCGATCACTACGTGGTAGCACTCAGACCTTGTCAGTATCTGTGTTTATTAGACCAGTTTCCAAGGTGTTGATGGCCAAGGATCTCACACCTTAGTCTAGGAAGTCTGCTATTATCTGTATTATATTCTAGATCAGTTTCCAAGGTGTTGACGACCAAGGAACTCACACCTTAGCTTAGGCATTGTTGATTATTTGTTATGACCTTCTGCTTTCCTGACCATTCTTCTGATCTCTGATTTTGTACCTTTGTCATTCTGATACTCTGTTGCCAAACCTCGGCTAGTCTCTGGATTCTGCATCTGCCTCCTGTCTCTGTACTTTATCTGTCCGTGTGTTAACAACCTGGCTTGTCCGACCTCGAGAACTATCTCACCTGTTAGGGGATAGCTCGCAGATCTGTCAGTGACACTTCTCCATTGGTGTCACTCACGTTCTGTCCTTCCTACTCTCTCTGTCTGACTCCTCCCCTTGGAGAGTCCAGACTACGGAAGGAACCAGTTGCCGAGCAGTATTCCTATCTGCTCTTGCACCTGTCTTCCAGGTGCGATCCTCAAAGTATTACTGTTACACCAAAACACTCTTATCACTCAGGTGTCCAGAGGTTAGAGATATATATGATTATCGGTGATACTGCAGATCATCAATAATCTGGTATATATCTGCATTCTCGGTGATACTGCAGATCACCGGTAATCAGATCCTCTCTGTGTTACACCGATCGTTACACCATGCTTCCTCAACTTTTGCACCAGACTTTTGTGGGGAACAGTGTCGAAGGCCTTTGCAAAGTCCAAGTATATCACATCTACAGCATTCCCAATATCCATATTAGCATTCACTACCTCATAAAAGCTGAGCAAGTTAGTCAACAGGACCTGTCTTTAGTAAACCCGTGCTAATGCTGAGAAATAAGATTATTTTCTACTATGAAGTCATGTATAGTATCTCTTAGTAACCCCTCAAATAGTTTGCATACAACTGATGTTAAGCTTACAGGTCTATAATTTCCTGGATCTGATTTTTTGCCCTTCTTAAATAATGGGAAAACGTGGGCTGTACGCCAATCCACTGGGACTCTGCCAGTTGAAAGAGAGTCACAAAAGATAAGATAAAGGGGTTTATCTATAACTGAACTTAATTCCCTTAGGACCCGAGGATGCATGCCATCCGGGCCAGGTGCCTTGTCTATTTTTAATTTATTTAGTCTTGCCTTCACTTCTTCCTGTGTTAAGTATTTAATATTACAGTTAGAAGATTGAGACTCTTCTGCCTCTGTAATTTGCAACAGTGCTGTTTCCTTTGTGAAGACAGAAGCAAAGAAAGCATTTAATAACTCTGCCTTACTTTGGTCATCCACCATTGAGTTCCCACCCTCATCCTCTAGGAGTCCAATACAGTCAACCTTTCTTTTTTTAGAGTTGATGTACTTGTAAAACTTTTTTGGGTTAGATTTGGTATCCCTAGCGATTTGATTTTCAGCTTCAGTCTTTGACAGCCTAATTTCTATTTTTACAATTTTAGGCTGGAGGTTGGGGAAACCTCTGGGCTGGAGGTTGGGGAAGCCTCTAGGCTGGAGGTTGGGGGAAGCCTCTGGGCTGGAGGTTGGGGAAGCCTCTAGGCTGGAGGATGGAGGAAGCCTCTAGGCTGGAGGTTGTGGGAAGCCTCTGGGCTGGAGGTTGGGGAAGCCTCTAGGCTGGAGGTTGGAGGAAGCCTCTAGGCTGGAGGTTGTGGGAAGCCTCTGGGCTGGAGGTTGGGGAAACCTCTGGGCTGGAGGTTGTGGGAAGCCTCTAGGCTGGAGGTTGGAGGAAGCCTCTAGGCTGGAGGTTGAGGGACACCTTTGGGCTGGCGAGGCTTCCTATGACTGAGGAATCTAATTTTATGATTACACATTGCTTCAGGTAAGCTGGAGCTCCATAGCCTGGCCTGTGAGCCGGGAGTCTCTGGCAGCAGCACGCTGTAGCTTCATAGCCTGGCCTGTGAGCCGGGAGTCTCTGGCAGCAGCACGCTGTAGCTCCATAGCCTGGCCTGTGAGCCGGGAGAGATCTGGCAGCAGCACGCTGTAGCTCCATAGCCTGGCCTGTGAGCCGAGAGTCTCTGGCAGCAGCACGCTGTAGCTCTATAGCCTGGCCTGTGAGCCGGGAGTCTCTGGCAGCAGCAGGGAGGATGGGAGGTTCGGAGGTTTACAGGAGATTATCGGCATGACTTCTTATGACACGGGATAATGCTTAATCTCTGCAATAAAATGAGTGTTTAATTACACTGCATGTTAACATTTAAGAGCTTCCTGACAACCCTCAGCATCTCCATAACCTCAGCTTCATTCAAGGGAAATTTCACGTTTGAGAAAAAAACCTCAATGCTTTGAAATGGGTGCTATACGTAGGTTGGAAGTAATGGCAAATGGTACACGACTTTGCTTAATTTGTAATAAAGCAAAACGTCGGCATTCCACACGGTTTCTTAGAGAGTCCATGGTTGGATGTGAGCGTCAGAGATTACTGGCGGTCACCAGATTAGCAGCAATAATGCGATAAATGCACTAAAGATTAGTAAGGCTGCTATAATGGACTCAGAAATCACCAGGGCATAGCTCCCAACTGTCCCTCTTTAGGAGCCCTGTCCCTCTGTCCCTCTTTCCTCCTCATTTGTCCCTCTTTCAGGACGCTGTCCCTTTTTCTATGTAAATATATATATTTCTCTACTAAAAATGTGTTTGATTGAGTCTAAACTTTATTCCCATCCTTTAAATTGATATATTGCTAATTGTAAAATGTTAATATGACGGAAAATGAACCAGGATAGAAAGGACCAGTGTGGTAAGAATTATAGAACAACATATTTTTGTTATGAATTCTTTATAATACGCGTGACTAGGGGTGTGACGAGGGCGTGATCAGGGGTGTGGTGGGGTGTGATCAGGGTTGTGATGGGGGTTGATCAGGGGTGTGGCTTAAATGTCCCTCTTTCTCATCTCAAAAAGTTGGGAGGTATGACAGGGGTTATTGTCTTGTATCCTTCTCGTTAGTTGTAATCAGTCTAGTGTCCTTCTAGTCAGGTTTAGTAAGCCTACTGTCCTTCTAGTTGGTTGTAGTCAGCCTAGTGTCTCTCCCTAGTCAGGTGTAGCCAGCCTAGTGTTCTTCTAGTTAGTTGGATTCTATCTAGTGTCTCTCTAGTCAAGTAAAGTCAGTCTAGTGTCCTTCTAGTCAGGTGTAGTCAGTTTGGAGTCCTTCTAGTCAGGTATAGTCAGTCTAGTGTCTCTTTAGTCAGGTTTAGTCAGTCTAGTACCCTTCTAGTTAGTTGTAGTCAGCCTAGTGTCTCTATTCAGTCATTGACTACTTTTCGAGAAATTAGTCACATTCCCTCTTCATTTTGATTGGCCACTTCAGACACAATAGAAGGGGCAGGTTTGTGCTTGATTGGGAGCTTAGCAGACAACAATAGAGGCAAATTCTTCCTAGTAAACATTACTCACCATTGAAGGCAGTCAGGAAGAGAACCCCCAGCCCAGCCTGAAATCATCTCATTACCTTCCATTGAAGGCCATACTCATGGTTTCCTGGCTGTGCTGTTCTGCTCTGTGGAGAGGGGAGGGTGAAAAACAAGCAAGCAGGATCTCAAGTTGCTATTCACACGAGGGGACACCAAATACTCACCTAAATGGATCATTTGGACAATCTACTCTGCTCAAATGCCTGAGTTCTGTTTGTGATGTTTACATTTGGCTCCTATCATTGCTGAACTAGATACACTTAATTTCATTTCCTGGGTTAGGCAAAAAATATCTAAAGCTCGTCATATATACATCGATTTTGATCACCCAAATGGGCCCCACCAGCCAGCCATTGTGCCCCCCCCAAAAAATTGAAGCTGGATTTGCCACTGGCTGTTCCCCCCCTACAGAGGCATAGCTAGGATTTTCAGCGCCCGGAGAAGAACAGGGGTTTAGTGCCCTCTTCCCCATGGTTAGGCCTGCAGTGCTTGTAATGCCCTCCTCTGACCGCCTGTGCCCTCCAGATGGTCTATTCAAGACATTTGACCCAGAACTAATGGCTGCCACATGCCCAGCAGCTTTCCTTTACATGGGTAGACAGCGCTGTCCACACTCCCAGCGGCTCTCCGTGCCAGCCACACATCCTCAGCTTAATTTCTCCAGTGGGGGCGGGCATCTTTTGGGCAGGGGGCGGGGCTTCTCCCAGTCCCAGCCAATCACGCTCTCCTCCACTGCTGTATCTAGTTTCTCTGGTGGGGGCGGGCATTTTTCAGGCAGGGGGCGGGGCTTCTCCCAGTCCCAGCCAGACATGCTCTCCTCCATTGCTGTAACTAGTTACTCTGGTGGGGGCGGGCATCTTTCAGGCAGGGGCGGGGCTTCTCCCAGTCCCAGCCAGACATGCTCTCCTCCATTACTCTAGTTTCTCTGGTAAAAGAGAGATATCGAGAGCCCGGTATCTCACAACGGAGTATCTCACAGCTAGTGGTCCAGTATACGCTTGGCCACTAGCTGTGAGATACTCCGTTGTTTAATGCCTGAGGAAGTGGGATTGTGCCCGTGAAACGCATTGCGATTTTGCTCTTGGAGTATGTAAATAAATTGTCTTGAGTTTAAACGACAGCATCGTGTCTATTTGGGAGTGGTCGGCCCACCACCGCCACCCGAATATTTTAAACATTTTAGCATATTTTATCCTTTTGGCGCCTCTGTACATCTACTAGTTTCTCTGGTGGGGGCGGGCATTTTTCAGGCAGGGGGCGGGGCTTCTCCCAGTCCCAGCCAGACATGCTCTCCTCCACTGCTGTATCTAGTTTCTCTGGTGGGGCGGGGCAGAAGAGGCTGCAGGATAATTGTTCATTCTGTGCATCACGGTAGAGAGGCTGCCAGAGCCCCTGAATCACAGCACCTGGGGACATATGTCCCGTCTTGCCCGCCCTTAGCTTACGCCCCTGCCCCCCTGGCTTGTTGCCCCTGCCAAGGCGGACTGAGCTGCCCTTGAGGACACAACACGCTCTCGCCAGATGACAGTTGGATGTGGATGTTCTCGGCCTCACTGGGAATATAAACGTTTGGCTTGATGCGCCGGGGATCAGGGAAGAAGAATGACGTGTTTTTTTTATTTATTTGTCTGCGCCGTCTCCAGCCGTATTCCGAGTCACACACCTCCTGCTATTCATCTCGCTGCCGACACCTGTGGAAACATCTGTGAAAGCCGATCGCTGAATTATTCATGGACTACACATCAAATATTTAAGGGTCACTGGCACACCTTGCCTGTTATTCTCCAAGAACTACTTCTTTTATTTATACATTGACATGGATCTTACAACTTACACAGCGCTAAACGGAGATCGTTAGAGGGCGCCGCAACTGAGAGATATCTATAACACAACACACGCCAGTGTGTGCAGGCGGTATCTATAACACAACACACGCCAGTGTGTGCAGTACGGCGCCCAGAGGTGCCCACTAAAGGGAACCAAGGACATTTTTTTCCCCTGTTTTTTTTCTCCCCTTCTAGCTGGCAATTATTTATCCAGGGGTAGGTGTGAAGATAGCATCTGTGACTTCTCTAAACTATTTGAAGCACAGTGCACTATCTCCCCACCCCCTTCTGATGAAAGCTTTTGTTTGCTCTCTGCTAATGTGGGCAATAACATAATTCAGTCCTTATCTGGATGAAATTCCTGTGGTCGGGCAGGCCTCGGAAGTAGAGTAATAAATACCTCTGCTAAACTGCAAAATGTAAAAAGAAGTGGTAAAATTGATGTTTTTTGAATAATGAGCCACATTGTTGGCATTCATTTTCAATGTGCTATTGGTGCTCGGTTCACTTTAACTGGGCAATTTTTAGCAAAGGATCATAATTTAAGATAAGATCATTCAGGTCAAAGGGAAATATGTTATTTAATTGATTCACAGCATTAAAGGATCCAAACTATTCCCAATATCAAAACCAGATGTGATCGTACGCATAAAAAAATCTGCCACACTGATCTACCAGTTCTTTAAAGAGAACCTGTAACAAACAAAATTTCCCCTGAGGGGTACTCACCTCGGGAGGGGGAAGCCTCAGGGTCCCAATGAGGCTTCCCCCTCCCCTGTAGTTGCAGGCAGTCCTCCCCAGACGTGTCCCGGAATCCTCTCCCGACAAGCGATGATACATTTACCTTTCCAGGCTCCAGTGGGGGCGCTGTAGTGACTCTCCGCACAGAAATAGGCAAAAAGAGCCTCTGTTGGGTCCACTCTACTGCACAGGCGTAGGAGACTTGCAGGAGACTTGCACCTGTGCAGTAGAGTGGCCCGACAGCGATCGGCTATTTCTGCCTATCTCTGTGCGGAGAGCCTATACTGGAGCCGGGAAGGTAAATATTTACATCCCGCTTTTCGGAGGGCTGCAGTGAGACCGCCGCGGGACTAAGGAGGACGGGGGAAGCCTCGATAGGATCCGGAGGCTTCCCTCACCCGAGGTGAGTAGCCCCCAGGGGAGGTTTTTTTCGTTACAGGTTTCCTTTAAGAACACGATCAATAATGCAATTCAAGATCGATTGGGTCCATCAGCTTCTCAGTTTTCATACAATACGATCTAAACAATCGTGTCTAAAATACAATCGTAAGCAACCTAAAAATTGTGTGGTTCATAGGCACTTTATACTCTTACCTTTCCTCTGGTTTGTAGGCGACGTCCTCTGCTGCGTTGCTAACCTACCCCCTTTGTTAATGGCTCCAGCTGCAGAGCCACAAGGAGTTCATGCGTATTACAGGCAGTTCATGGGTATTACAGGGTGTGCAGAGGGATTTATTCCCACCTGACAGTCTGTGACGGGAGCGGAGGCATTCCACAGTAAGGTGAGTATGATGAGGACCAGGCTGTGAATCTCACTAGCAGGCTGTGATCTGGGTGAGACTTGTAGGTTTGATCGCTGCTCCTCAGATGGAACAAATGTGTTTATTTACAACTACTGAAAGTTCTCTCTCCTCCCTCCCTCTCTTTCCACTGAACTGCAGTGATAGATAATTTAGTCCATATTTGCCCATTGTAAGATCTTTCCTCTCCCTGATTTACATTCTGACATTTATGATTGGTGGTGACATCTTTAGTTCTGCCAGGTGATCTGTACGGAATGTTCCTTACTGAGAGTTCTATGCACAGAGGGGGATACTGCTTGCTTGGCAGTTTGAAAAAAGCTGTTATTACCCACAATGCAACGAGGTTCAGACAAGAAACTGTCAGGACGTTGGTCCTGACATCAAACTGTGGGAGGGGTTTCACCCAGGCCCGGATTTACCTCATATGAGCCTATAGGCACAGATCTCCTGGCACACTACTCTTTTCCCTCCATGGACCTATAATCCCAGCCGAACCGCACCGCAAGTGTGCTGGCTGTCCCAGTTGTCACCTCTCCCTTACTTCCCTTTGACGGCCATTGGGCCATTGGTAGCTACAGGTGCCGCTTAGTATTAGGCAGTGAGAAGTAACCTCTATATTAAGTAGCTAGAGGTGCCCCCACGTATAATGTAGCCAGATTGGTCGGATTTCCACTTTATCTTCTACCTCACTTTGCTCATTTGCATTGAAGCTGTATGTACATATTATATGGCTTATCTGCACTTTATCATGCATTATCACTTATAATGTACTAGCTGATGGCCTGGTGCTGCCCGGGTATGTATTTGGCTGGTGTTGGTTCCACCCACTTTTTTAACCTTAAAGTGGATCCGAGATGAACTTACTCATTGCATAATTGTGTCCCTTTCCTATTGTTTATAGGGCATTCCTCAAGCAAAATACTTTTTTGTTTTTGTTTTAATACTCTAATTCCCTATAAAACGAAACAAGCCACACCCACCGGTTTTCAGAGAGCTTTGGCATTTTCAGACAGTAGGAAGGGCTCATGGGAGCTCAGTCTGGACAGGAGAAGGGGAGGTATTACTAGCCAGAGATTTCAGAGGCACAGGGGAGGAGGGAGGAGGGGGGATTCGTTTTTTTCTCACAGGCTGAGGGGTGGAGATACAGATCAGCTTGCTGTGCGTAATGTTTACAAACAACATGGCTGCTGTCATTGTATCACAGGAAGAAACAATCATATTCTATTGAAGCTGTTTGCAGCTAGATTTGCTGTGTAAACTATCTAAACTTTAGATAAGATATATAGACAGGTAACTTGTTATAGTTAGTTTTTCATCTCGGATCCGCTTTAACACACAATTACACAATTACTCAATGGGCAAGTTTGTGAGCTTTGCAGTCTTTGGCATCAATAATTTGCATTAAAATGAAACAAATCTGATTGGCTGTTTTTGGCCCCACCCCCTTTTCTGAATTTGAACCCCAGTCACCCAATGACCAACTGTACCAGGTTTGAGGCTTGTGCCATTAACAGTGCAAGTATGGCAGCAATTAAATATTCCCCTTGAACATCAATAGGTGAATTTTGATTGGCTGTTTTAGGCCCCACCCACCTTTCTGAATATTAATCCCAGTCACCCAGTAACCAACTGTGCAAAGTGTGAGAACCCTGCCATTAACAGTGTAAGAATGGTTGCAGTTTACATTTTTCCAGTGAAATTTGTATTTGTCTCCACCCCCTTTTTGGTTCTGGGAATAAAAAGTATCCTATACTTTATTCCAGGTAATGTTCTATGTGTGTGCCAAATTTCATTCAAATCCGTTCAGCCGTTTTTGCGTGATCGAGTAACAAACATCCAAACTTTCCCATTTATTATATTAGTAAGATAATCATGGTTATTACATTGTTTCTCGGGATTTAGGATGTGATGGTTTTTACTCTTATTTATGAATATTTACATATGGTCAGTTGTAATGCAAATATTTACCACTAGCTGGTCGCCCGGCGTTGCCCGGGTATGTAATTGGCTAGTGTTAGCTCTGCCCACTTTTTCTAATCCTAACACACAATTACTCAATGTTGACCTAGTTTGTGAGCTTTGCGGTCTTTGGCATCAATAATTTGCAATTGAAATAAAATAAATCTGATTGGCTGTGGCTCCACCCCTTTTCTGAATTTGAACCATAATCACTCAATGGCCAACTGTACCAGGTACAGGTGATTAACAGTGCAAGAATGGCATCAATTAAATATTCCCCTTAAAGATTAATAGGTGGGTTTTGATTGGCTTTTGTAGGCTCCACCCACTTTTCTGAATATATTAATCTCAGTAATCCAGTGACCAACTGTGCAAAGTTTGAGAACCCTACCATTAATAGTGTAAGAATTGCTGCAGTTTACATTTTCTCAGTGAAATTTGTATTTGTCTCCGCCTACTGATGACCCAGCATTGCCCGATTATGTATTTGGCTGGTGTTGGCTGCGCCCACTTTTCCTAATCCTAACACACAATTACTCAATTACTCAATGACCAAGTTTGTGAGCTTTGCGGTCTTTGGCATCAATAACCTGCATTAAAATGAAACAAATCAGATTGGCTGTTTGGGGCTCCACCCCCTTATATAAATTTAAACCCCAGTCACGCAATGATCAACTGTACCAGGTTTGAGGCTTGTGCCATTAACAGTGCAAGAATAGCAGCAATGAAATATTCCCCTGAAAAATCAATAGGTAATTTTTGATTGTTTTTCGTCGGCTCCACCCACTTTTCTGAATATTAATCCCAGTCACCCAGTAACCAACTGTGCAAAGTTTGAGAACCCTACCATTAACAGTGTAAGAATGGCTGCTGTTTACATTTTCCCAGTAAAATTTGTATTTGTCTCCGCCCACTTATGACCCTGCGTTGCCCACTTATGTATTTGGCTGGTGTTGGCTGTGCCCACTTTCCTAATCCTAACACACAATTAATCAATTACTCAATTACCAAGTTTGTGAGCTTTGCAGTGTTTGGCAACAATAATTTGCATTGTAATGAAACAAATCTGATTGGCTATTTGTGGCTCCACCCCCTTTCTGAAATTGAACCCCAGTCACCCAATGATCAACTATACCAGGTTTGAGGCTTGTGCCATTAACAGTGCAAGAATGGCAGAAATATTCCCCTTGAAAATCGACCAACTGTGCAAAGTTTGAGAATCCTACCATTAACAGTGTAAGAAAAACAAAAGTTTGCTTTCTTAAAACAGAAAGAATTTGGGATAATTCAGGTTGGAGTGAGCTTAAAATGTCTCCCAGTGCATCACTGTTGAATATATGCAAATTAACCATTGTTACCCTTAAAAGCTAAACGCCCCTCCAGAACCGCTGGAATGCAATGATGTGTCAGTTTGTTAATTTGTACAGAGCCATAATAATCCAACATGCATACAGACTGTTTTGGATTGTTTGATCCTCATCAGTGCATGGCATGGATTAATTTGACTCTATGCAGTAGGGCTTGTAACACCGAGAGGTACAGACTAACCAGAAAGCTCATGGTGACCCAGAACTCATTGGAGTGTGTAAGGGACTACAATGGTCCTAAAAGCCCCCTTACTAAGATGTTAAGAAAAACAAAAGTTTGCTTTCTTAAAACAGAAAGAATTTGCGATAATTCAGGTTGGAGTGAGCTTGAGATGTCTCCCAGTGCATCACTGCTGAATATATGCAAATTAACCATTGTACCCTTAGAAGCTAAACACACCTCCAGTGTAACAGTGTAAGAATGGCTGCAGTTTACATTTTCCAGTGAAATTTGTATTTGTCTCTTTTTGTGTATGAGAATAAAAAGTATCCTATACTTTATTCCAGGTAAGGTTCTATGTGTGTGCCAAATTTCATTCAAATCCGTTCAGCCGTTTTTGCGTGATCGAGTAACAAACATCCAAACATCCGAACTTTCCCATTTATTATATTAGTAGGATGCCATGCACTGATGAAGACCAATCATTCGAAACAGTCTGTATGCATGTTGGATTATTGTGGCTCTGTACAATTATCTAGCTGACACATCATTGCATTCCAGTGGATCTGGAGGTGTGGCTAGCTTACAAGGACAACAAAGGATAATTTGCATATTCAGCAGTGATGCATTGTGGGAGATATCAGAGCTCACTCTAACCTGAATAACTGCAAATACCTTCTGTTATAAGAAAGCAAACGTTTGTTTGCTATACCCAGTAAAAATTGCTACTTGTTTGTACCTTGATTGCTGTAGTACTTGTTTCTAGGCCTGAACGATTTATCGTTTTAAGATCGAAATCGCGATTTCGGAAATGACGATCTTGAGATCGTCACAGCGGCGATTTTTTGAAGATATCCCCCCAGGCGGCGCAGTCCTTCTCCTCGCTGCTCTGTGCACAGTAGCGAGTGGAGGCTCAGTGACTCCCGTCTGTTTCCTGCGTTCTGCGGCTCAACTCAGTGACGTGTTCCGCAAGCGTTGGCTTCTGGAAGTACATGCCGGTCTGCCCTAATTGTGGTTCTCCTGGCAGGGCTATGAGAGACTGGTGCGGCCCGTGCAAGGCCTAACAGGGCAGAGGGAGAGCCACTTCCGAAACGGAAGGCCGGTGCGTCTCCAGCAGGTGCCTCCTGAGGTTACTGCAGTGCCAGACTAGGGGAGTCAGCCGGGATCTTTTGATACCAGGAGAGTGCGGGGGGCACAGAGTGGCATCTAGTTGGGCGGATGCAGTAAGTTTCACCAACATTTTTAGTCATCTGTCATGACAGTTTAAAATAAGTGTTAGTATGTATATGTATGAATAATGTATTTCATTTATATACGTGTGTGTGTATTCATTTGTTTTTAATAATTTGTCCTCATGCTTCTGAGTGCCCCTCGCTAATCTGTCACTCGCAATCTCCCTCCCTTTTCATAGCAAGTCTGTACTGCGCTCATTCACAGAGCTGCCATCCCGAATAATCACCACAAATCGATAGTACAATGTCATTTTCTGTTGATGTGCGTTTGTAAATGTTCATGTACATGGTGAATAGTGCTAAATCTTGATTTAAATAAAATCGTGAATTGAATCGAAATCGCAATTTCTGACAGAAATCGTGCGATTCAATGCCTAAAATCGTTCAGGCCTACTTGTTTCAGACATACCAGATTACCAGCTATGGTAATATTTGATGCTCCCCCAAATGATGGAGTATTTGGGAGCTGATTGGTGCTCTGTGCTTGTAGATATACAGAGCCGTGTGATTGGGGACCGGAGAGAGCGATTGTGTATTTTGGAAAGGAAGCGGTTGTGTATTTTCCTGGCCGCCAGCTGTTCAGCTCACCTTGTCTCTCTGCCAAGCACACAGCTGCTCTGCTCTCCCCATTCATATCGCCTCGCTGCTTTCAGACTCTCCCTGACTCTTCTGCATGATAAATATTTATGGGTCCTGGGCATTAGAGTCTTCCTTGAGTTTTACATCCTGCAGACAGGCTCTGGCCTGCTGACTGGGCCACAACCGTGGGGACTGTCAGGCTTGTACCAGGCGCAGGGAGTTGTGTATCTGAATCACACACACTGGTGGTAATGCTGGTACTATGCAGTCAGGGGTGTAGCAAGAGCCCCTGCAACCGCTGGGGGGCCCGGGGCCTGTGGGGGCCCGCCCCTCCTGCCTCTCCTTACCCACATGCAGAGTAGCACAGGAAGTGGAGTAATGGTGTCTACTTCCTGCTTTCATGGAAGCAGACATAGGGCTAACATCCTGTGTTTACATATTAGCTGTTCTGCCCTGGCAGTCAGCTGACACAGCTGAGAAATCAAAATAAAGTTATTAGTGACAGATGAGGGGGAATTAGACCGGCTAAACTCTCTAAATACATACAGGGTACATTTCTCTCTGTTTTCCTTCTGTCCTGTGCAAGAGTTCAGGTTCACTTAAAGGGAACCAGAGAGGAAGCACCCTTGTGTATTTTACCATATATATCAGTAAGAACATTAGAGAAAACACTTACCATGCTCTCTGTTTCATCCTCACTGCTAAAAGTGTCTGTTATCAGCTGTGATAAGAATCTCGGACTGAGCATTCAGTCTGGCTTTGCAGGGAATAATTATAGCTGAGTCATTATAGCAGAGCCACAAGGGGGCAGGCTTGGGCTTGAAAAGACACCAGAGAAGACAGACTCAGCTATAATCTTTCCGTAGCAAAGCTAGACTGAGTGCTCAGTCGGGGATTCTTATCAGAGGTGATAACAGGCAGATTAAACAGAGAACAATGAAACAAAGAGCAGATTAGGTGTTTACTGTCATGTTCCCACTGATTTATAAGGTAAAATACAAGAGGGTGCTTTATCTCTGGTTCTCTTTAACATTTTTTTTTCTTTTTTACGTGTTCACTAAAAATATTTGTTAAAAAGCAAGGGAAAAAAAAAGATATTTAGAACAATTGGAATGTTTCAGTTATAGAGTAACTCGTTTTTTGTAATCGTTTTAGAACTTCTGGCCATATAGATGAGAGTTGAGCAGAAGGCCGGAGCAGGCGAGTGTCTCTTCAGCGACCGGACTGGATGATCAGCCAATCACATTGCACCGAGCCTCAGCAGCAGCTGACAGCCGCAGGTGGGTGTCGAGAGATTAATAAAGCGTTTGTGTATGTGTGTAAATATGGCTGACTATGGGCTGATGTGCGGCGGAGGTTAAACCGCCCTTCCCTGCGCTGATCTCACACAAGGTGAAGCTGGATTTCAGGATTCTGTTACAGTGACCACCCAGGCAGCTGTATGACGTATAATACCCAACCACACGACATGTCTCTCCCGCAGCTGCAGACCCCTCCATATTGTCTGCCGCAGAGTGTAAACATTGCTAGATTTGGCGATGGCAGGGAGAGGTGTGCGGCGTTACACAAAGCAGGTCTTCCTGCGGTGGGAGATCTCAGCAGAATATGTCGTCCAGAGAACCTAGCTAGCCTGATTCTTCAAAACTGTCTAATTCACCCAGTGCAGGATCATCCACCAGGCTGGCTAGGCAGGTGCCTGGGGCCTACCTGCCACCTCTTTCCTCAGCTTACCAAAAGGACCACCATATCTTCTGCCTTGCCTCTTACCCCATTACATCCTAATCCATCTCTGATTTCACCTGGGTCATAGCAGATCTTTGCGAAGACTGCTGAAAAGTCAGTGAATCAGCAGTTGCAGTCACTCAGTTGTATATACAATCACTGAGACAACCTAAAGCAAACCTGTGACGATTCAATGATAAAAAGTCAGATACTTACCTGAGCAGAGGGGAGCGCCTGGTCCTCCAGATGCGTCCCGCGTCCTCCTCCAGACCACTGCCACTGCCAGGGACACTCTGAAAGTTCCCGGCCGCGCTCCCATTCGTGAACAAGTGCGGACACACTGCACCGGCCCACTGAAAGCCCACGCATGCGCAGTACCACGGAGAGGTTCCTGCACGGAGGAAAACGCCATGCGCGAGCAGCTCAGTGCTACTGCACACAAGCAGCCCGCCTTGCGCCTATGCAGAGCAGCTGCGCTCAGGAAAGCAACAGGCGAGGTCTTTTTTTAACCACTTCACCACTGAGGTTTTTTTTTCCTTTAAGGGCCAGAGCAATTTTCACCTTTCAGCACTCCTCCCTTTTATTCGCCAATAACTTTATCATCACTTATCACAACAAAATTACATATATCTTGTTTTTTTCGCCATCGATTTTCTAAATGCATTTTAACAGAAATAATAAGAAAAAAATTAATTCACTCTCAGTTTTCAGCCATTATAGCTGTAAAATAAAATGTGCTACTGTGGATAAAACCCACCCATTTTCCCAGTTATCACACCATTTAAAGTACAGGTAGTACCTGGTTAACGAACGAGATAGGTACTGTAGGTTTGTTCTTAACCTGAATCTGTTTTTAAGTCGGAACACTGTGCCATCTCTGTCCCCTGTACCTCCTCTTTCCCCCCCTGTGCCTCCAGTGTCCCCCTCTGTGTCACCTCTGTCCTCTGTACCTCCTCTGTGCCTCCAGTGTCCCCCTCTGTGTCGCCTCTGCCCCCTGTACGTCCTCTATGCCCCCAGTGTCCCCCTCTGTGCCATCTCTGTCCCTTGTACCTCCTCTGTGCCCCCCTGTGCCTCCAGTGTCCCCCTCTGTGTCACCTCTGCACCTCCTCTATGCTCCCCTGTGCCTCCAGTGTCCCCCTCTGTGTCACCTCTGCCCTCTGTACCTCCTCTGTTCCTCCAGTGTCCCTGTCTGTGTCACCTCTGCCCTCTGTACCTCCTCTGTGCTCCCCTGTGCCTCCAGTGTCCCCCTCTGTGTCACCTCTGCCCTCTGTACCGCCTCTGTGCTCCCCTGTGCCTCCAGTGTCCCCCTCTGTGTTACCTCTGCCCTCTGTACCTGCTTATACAAGTTTAAAAGCCATTTTTTTCTTTGAATTTTTTAAAATATAATTTCTCAAAAACTACAAGTCCAATTTGAATTTCTTTTTTTTTCTTTCTTTTTTTGACTTGTTCCCATGGAAACACAGAATCCACTCCGTTCGTCTGGCGACAATATTTTATTTGGAAATAAAGGTGTATTTTTTCTGTTTTGCCTCCGTCACTAATTACATGCCCATATTTGCAAAGATAACAGTAATATACACTTATGACATACATATTAAAAAAAGTTCAGTCCCTAAGGTAACTATTTATGTATTTTTTTTAAATGTCTTTTTTTTTTTAAAATGCTTGCACATTTTTTTTAATGTGGGTAACTACGGGAGGGTGGGGGGAGGTAAGGGGTTAGTTTTAATGGTAATGTATGTATTTTTATTAAAATAAATGTATGTAGGTGTCCTTTCACTATTTGGCCACAAGATGTCTCCACACTTTTTTTCTTCCTGTATGTACTGTTATTATGCTAACAGTAAGTAACATGTGTATGTGTTACATTCCTTTTATCAATGGCCACAGCATCTCATTGATGCCGGTGGTCATTGAACACGGGCACTTTCCCATTCACTGATCTGTCTGCAGTGATGAAAATGGGAGCGGGAGCGTGCACAGTGGCTCCGCCCCTGGAACAGGAACAGTCCTCCCGCGGGGCGTTCCCCTTTAGGTTTCCTACAGACAGCTCTATCCTAAAGCAACACCAATCAGGATTGGGAATTCAGACATAAACAGCTCCAACCTTGTGCGCAGCCTTGGCGTACTAATCGATGGGGAATTGAGTTCCATAAACCCAATTTCATCTGTAGTTAAATCTTTCTTCTTTCATCTGAAGAACATTGCAAGATTAAACATCTGATTCCCCCAGAGGATCTTCAAACCCTAGTCCACGCCTTCATCACATCACGGCTGGACTACTGCAATGCCCTTTATGCCGGCCTCCCCAAAAAGGACCTGCGTCGCCTGCAATTAGTGCAGAATGCTGCTGCCAGATTGCTAACAAACCAGCCTCGCCACTGTCACATTACACCGATCCTTCGCTCACTGCACTGGCTACCAGTAGAATGGAGAATACTCTTCAAGATTGGACTGCTGACATTCAAATCCCTGCACAATCTGGGCCCTGGATACATGAAGGACTTGCTGAAGCTGCACCACACCTCTCACAACCTCAGATCAGCAAGTTCTATAAACCTGGTCACTCCCAGAGTGCAGCTCAAAAAATCTGGAGATAGAGCCTTCTGTCATGCTGCCCCTACACTTTGGAACTCCTTGCCACACCCAGTAAAGACAGCACCATCCCTGGAGCTATTCAAATCCAGACTGAAAAGCCACCTGTTTAGCCTGGCATTTCCAGATTTATAAAATTCTTCCTCTGTACCACGATGGTCGGAGCCATGCTTATGCGCTTTGAGTCCCACGGGAGAAAATCGCTGTACAAATGTTATTTGTTGTTGTTGTTGTTGTTGTACAGACACTTCATCAAGCTGCTAAAAATGATTGTTCATGATTGTTTTGGCTGAAAACCCACCAGCAACCCTGTAACCACTAGGGGGTGCCGAGCATGGTTGTAACCTGCCCATGTATACAGGTCCAGGGCCGGCCTTTGGTTTCACAGCGCCCTGAGCAAAATCTGATTTTTGTGCCCCCCCCCCCCCCCCCACCACCACCACCCTTCATCTGCTTCGTGCGTGCCCACACACTTATGAATACACACACACACACCTATATGCAATTCAACTTCTCTCCTGAGTTAACTCCTAGGACAGCGGTTCCCAACCTTTCTGAAGTCGTGACACATCATGCCAAACAGGGGCGTAGGGCCTGTGGTCGCAACGGTCGCCTCGGCGACCGGGCCCGGCTCCTGAAGAGGCGGGGGAGGGGCCCGGGGGGCCCATGTCCGTTTGGACTCGGAGATCCCTGCGTGCGTTATTGGGAGGGGGGAGCTGCAGCCGTGGGGAGGGCAGCCCGACCTCTCCCCGGCCCCCCCCCCCCCCTCAGATGCAGAGTGCGCGGCGCACGGAAGCGCTGTAGGCAGAACTCACCTGCCTGCGTTCCAAGCGCCGCTGGTCTCCTCCCGCTCTGCATAGATCTGCTGTTACACACTGCTTCCGGCTAAACAGGAAGCAGTGTGTAACAACATCTATACAGAGCGGGAGGAGACCAGCGGCGCAGGGACGGAGGTGAGTTCCGCCTACAGCGCTTCCGTGCGCTGCGCACTCTGCATCTGAGGAGGAGAGGAAGGGAGGGAGAGGGCAGCTAGCGACCTACCTACCTACCTAACCTATCCTGGGGGGCCAGCTACCTACCTAACCTATCCTGGGGGGCCAGCTACCTACCTAACCTATCCTGGGGGGCCAGCTACCTACCTAACCTATCCTGGGGGCCAGCTACCTACCTAACCTATCCTGGGGGGCCAGCTACCTACCTAACCTATCCTGGGGGGCCAGCTACCTACCTAACCTATCCTGGGGGCCAGCTACCTACCTAACCTATCCTGGGGGGCCAGCTACCTACCTAACCTATCCTGGGGGGCCAGCTACCTACCTAACCTATCCTGGGGGCCAGCTACCTACCTAACCTATCCTGGGGGGCCAGCTACCTATCTAACCTATCCTGGGGGGCCAGCTACCTACCTAACCTATCCTGGGGGGCAGCTACCTACCTAACCTATCCTGGGGGGCAGCTACCTACCTAACCTATCCTGGGGGGCCAGCTACCTACCTAACCTATCCTGGGGGGCCAGCTACCTACCTAACCTATCCTGGGGGGCCAGCTACCTACCTAACCTATCCTGGGGGGCCAGCTACCTACCTAACCTATCCTGGGGGGCCAGCTACCTACCTAACCTATCCTGGGGGGCCAGCTACCTACCTAACCTATCCTGGGGTCAGCTACCTACCTAAGCTATCCTGGGGGGGCAGCTACCTAACCTATCCTGGGGGGGCAGCTACCTAACCTATCCTGGGGGGGGGGGGGGCAGCTACCTACTTAACCTATCCTGGGGGGCCAGCTACCTACCTAACCTATCCTGGGGGGGCCAGCTACCTACCTAACCTATCCTGGGGGGCCAGCTACCTACCTAACCTATCCTGGGGGGCACCTACCTACTCTAACCTATCCGGGGGGGCAGCTACCAACTCTAACCTATCCTGGGGGAAAGCTACCTAATCTATCCTGGGGGGCAGCTACCTAACCTATCCTGGGGGGCACCTACCTCATCTAACCTATACTGGGGGGCAGCTACCTAATCTAACCTATACTGGGGGGCACCTACCTATCTAACCTGGGGGCACTTAATTGTCTAACCTGTATTCGGGGCACCTAGCTAGCCTATACAGGTGGCAACTATACTGGCTACCTATATTGGAGGCACCTACCTAACTAACCTATACTGGGGGCACCTACCTATCTAACCTATGCTGGGGGCAACTATTCTGGCTACCTATATTAGAGGCACCCACCTAGCTAACCTGTACTGGCGGCGCCTGCCTATCTAACCTATACTGGGGGCAACTATACTGGCTACCTATGCTGGAGGCACCTACCTGGCTAACCTATACCGGGGGCAACTATACTGGCGTACCTATGCCTGGCTACCTATACTGGGGGAACCTATAGCTGGCTATAGGGATTCGGATATGTGTGTGCGTCGGGTGTTGCCGGGGGAGGGGGGGCTGTTGTTGCCGTGGGGGGGGCCCACATCCAGATTCTGCATCGGGGCCCAGAGGTTTGTAGCTACGCCACTGATGCCAAATGCTCAGATCTCCGTGTTGCATCACATATGTATAATAGAAAAAAAATATTAATAACCACAAAATGGATGTAAAGAGTGCATTATCCTGAATAAACTTAAAACATTAAGGCTAGAACCGTTCAGGAATATTACTAAAAACAATCAGTGGGACAGTTAGCCCCCCCCCAATTTGGAATGATAGCACAGCACCGACAATTAGCACCACACGTTATTGCCCCCCCCCCCCCCAAAAAAAAACACCATCAGACTCGGTATAGGCAGGTAGCCAGATATAGGTGCCCCCAGTATAGGATCTCATGTGTAAGGTTCCCTCAATATAGGTAGCCAAGCATAGGTACCCCCAGTATAGAAAGTCAATTGTAGGTCTCCCCCCATAGGTAGCCAGGCTTAGGTGCCTCCAGTATAGGTAGTTAGGTGTTGGTGCCTTCAGTATAGGTAGCCTGGTATAGGTGCCCCCAATATAGGAAGTCAGGTGTAGGTGCCCTCAGTATAGTGAGCCAGCTATAGGTGCCCCCCTTGGAAGCCGGCGCCCTGAGCGACCGCTCCAGTCGCTCATATCAAAGGCCGGCTATGTACAGGTCTGTAGGGGAGCCATCAGTGCATTAAGAGCAGAAATGGATTAAGATGGAATGGGGCTCTAGGCAAGATAGCAGGCTTTACCCACCGCTGCTGATCAACTGGCTTTTTCAGTTAGGTTTGGTGTATGGGGGGAGGTAGCGTACACCAGACCCCTAGTCTCCCTCCAGGCCCTAGGCAGCTGCCATGGATTGCCTTGTGGATGATCCAGCTCTGATTGGGACTCGGTTTACTGTATTAATAGTAAAAGTTCACGTATGGCTTAATGATCATGTAGGGTAAGGAACCCGAATTACTGGTTGGGGTGTGACGTGGTGGATGGCAAATGAAGACTAAATAGCGATCAACAAGTCAAAGTGTTACTCCTAAAGCCATGTAAACATTTCAGCCTCCATAATTAGAGAAAGCATTGCACAATGACAGGAAGGCTGGAAGTGGTGAAATGTGAGATGAGTGGAAACAACAATTCTGATTATATACATATAAAAAATGTAACAATGTTTGTAGCGCTTTGTTATCATGCAGGGAGGCGGAACTCCAGTCCTGCAGGGCCCAGCATCAGATCAGAGATCAGCTTGCCCGTTTGGCAGAATTCCTGGCAATCTGATCCCTTCTTGCCCATCAGTCATATCAAGGAATGGTTTACATATTTGCATTCAGTAAGGCGTCCAGAATTCACAGATATGAAGCATGACTATCAAACTGAAAAGTATGTCTAATAACTTGTATTGTTCATCCGCTGTGTGTGCAATTTGCGTGGAAATTGGTCAGTGTGTGCGCCAAGCTGACCTTTCTAATGTCTGTACAAATCGTTCTGCAAGCATTTTTCTCAAGGCAAGAAAACTCGTAAAATATGGAGAAAATATTAATTAGAGGTTATTACAGGGACTGTAGTACCTGACATGCTAGTTAACATCTCTGTGCAGAGGTAGGAAGGAAAAGAATCATTTGAAGCTGGTTAAGGTGTTAGCACCCCTGGGGCTTGATTCACAAAGCGGTGCTAACTGTTAGCACGCCTGTGAAAACCCCCTTAGCATGTCTAAACAAGCTTTTCGCGCGCAAAACTTTATGGGGCGCTCCACGCGAAGTGCCCATTAAAGCCTATGGGACTTAGCGCGCGATCTGATTGAGAAATCCGGTGTTCACCTACTTAGCACCCTGGTTAACACGACTAAAGACTTTAGACGTGCTAAGTAGGTTACCACTGTTTTGTGAATCAAGCCCCTGGTGTTGTGGAGCATGTCAGGCTGGTACGGGTCTGTCTAAATGCGTTTTGTCAACTTTTAAAGAAAGATAGATGGGTAGTTAATCAGCAAGTTGCTGGGACAAGTGCTAATTGAGGAAAGGTCCCATTTTGATGTGACACTAAAAGCTAAGCTAATTAATTATGCACAGAAAAAGTTTAACTCTTTTGCTGCTGTGGCTCTATTGTGATCGTGTAATTGAAATGTAACTGTAATGATCTGCTCAGCTGCCTGTGCAGGCAGGCAGCTTGTTGACCATTGTGTAGGTTTGCATGCTGCAGGACTCTGGAAAGAAGAGCTTCTGTCAGTTTTGCAGCTTGTGCTTGCTGAGGAATTTGCATACGTTGTCATGCAAATTGCCTGGCCACATTCATTGGAGGCGTGTACTATAAGTACAATGTGTTTCCCACAATGCTTGGCTGGTCATAAGGATTCCTTCCTGTGAAACACTCCTGGAGGAGTGTCAGCCTTGCTCTTTGTTGAAGTTCAGCTTAGAGTAATTTCTGAAACTGCGCTAGGCAGGTTCCCCTAGTGCAGTTAGGATTGCTTATCTGTTTTGTTTGTTCTGTTGCGATTGTCCTGTCCCAGCGGTGGTCGACAGGAAATCGTTCTGATCTCTGTTCTTGGAGTATAGCTGGTGCAGCGGTTGCTACCAGCTATCTCTTCTGATCTGTCTCACTTGGATCGCACTAGCATCTTGCGCTAGCGCTATGGATCCTTCTGTTCCGTCTCCTTGGATCGCGCTAGCCACTTTCCGCTAGTGCTGTGGATCCTTCTGTTCTGCCTTCCTGGATCGCACTAGCATCCTGTGCTAGTACTGTGGATCCTTCTTCCTGGATCGCGCTAGCCACTTTCGCTAGTGCTGTGGATCCTATCTCTCGCTTGTCCCTGTTTTCGTGTGTCTGTTTTGTCTGCTACGGACGCTTGCTGGAGGCTCGGTGAGGTAACCGTTAAGCAAGCGCTTGCGTTCTCTGTTACATGTTTGTCTGTCGATGGTTAGTTAGGCGTGCTTGTCTCTATTGTGCTTATCACGTGGAGACCGCGCATGAATGCGTGCACTGTTGCGAATTAGTGCGGTGTTCGCGTTCAGTTAGCGTTTGTTATTTTCCGTATCTCCTCATTGTATGATTTGCTGTGCCTTTGCTATCCTCGTATTCTGTTCTGATCTGCCTTGTGTCACTTTTGGCAATCGCCTTTCTTGCGGTTGCGTTTCTGTTTCGTATCTGCTGTTGTGTGTGCGCTGTCGCGGGGTGGCGACTAGATTGGCGCACACACATACAACCTGTCCCTTTGCTCCTTCTAATTCGCAATCGCTTCTCTTGCGATTGCGTTCTGCCCTTCGTACAATTCCTATCTGACATCTGTGGAGGTACAGAGGATCGGTTCCTCTGCACTCCCCAGCATCATCTGCCGACAGGAATTTCCCTCTACGGGTGCTTAGCACCTTTTGCTGGGTTCCTGCAATTATACGCTTGTGGAGGATTTCCGCCGTATCAGCGCACGCGTTGTGCGCTGATCACGGAGGAAGTTCCACAATCGTTACAGTAACTGTATTAAGTTATATTGCATTAGATACACAATATAGCGAAGGCGTCACATACCTGATTTGCCGTCCACCAACTAAAAGGTGCTACACACACCTGAGGGTCCTTGGCAGAGGCTGAGGGGATGTCTCTGCCAACTTGCCAAGAATGTAGCCTGTGTATCGATGCCTTGAGACGTCACCAAAAGATGTGAAGTGCCAGATCACCTTGGTGGAGTGCATTGTTCCTTACCCTACCCACCACAACCGCTGCACTAAGTCCCCGCCCACGCTAAGCCACACTAAACCGCCACCCACAGGTGAGTCCGTGCATACTTGAGTATATAGGGACACAGCTGTGCGCGCACCACAACCACCGCACTAAGTCACCACCCACAACCATTCCGCCCACAACTACACCGCCCACACTAAGCCACCGCCCACAGGTGCTTCTGGGTCTGTGCATATTTACAACCTTTTTATTAATAGGAGTCCTGGCAGATCGGGAGACCCCGACATCGTGGCAGGTTGGCGGTTCGTATTGGGGGGTGTTTGTAAGTCAGGGACCTGTATTTGTCAAATAAGACGCAGCAACTTTTCTCTCCATTTTTTGGGGGAGACAAAGTGTGTCTAGTACGCCGCAAAATATGGTATCTTCCTGAGTGTTCTCTTTCTTCCTTTCGCTCTAGTTATCTTGGTGGTATGTGGTGTAGATGTGGAATACAAAATGTTGCCATTCAGAGAATAAACTTGGGTGTTTCAGGTATGAAGATATTCTGTGGAAAAACATGTGGGCGAGATGAATTTTGCTTGTAGGATTGTGCCGTTAGGTCAGAGAATGTTTTGCTATAAGTTGGCAGCGGCGATGGTCGGAGGGTATCTTAGTTCCTCATCATTTGATTTTCCTGATGATTTGCTAGTGCAGTTGTGCTTTCTTCAGCACTACAGCAGCCAATCTCTATAGATGGACAAAATGACAGCTTTCTGCAATCTTGAGTTATTTAGTCTTTTGGGCATTGGGGACTTGTGTCGGCTCTGGGCCTGAGGCCTGGAAACAACAGGTGTCAGAAGGAATCTGCGTTTGATGGAACGTTTTCTCATAGGTTCAGCAGTCAGGCTTTGGGGAGAGAATTTAATGAACAAAGGTATTAGATTTCATTCTGACAACCTAGAGATGCTGTCAGCCATGAATAACGTTCATGCATGTTTGTACTGGGGTCATCTGCTTGTTATGGCAGTTTGTGGCGGTCCCCAGTTTGAATCCCAGCCAGAGCACTATCTACATGAAGTTTGTATGTTCTCCCCGTGTCTGTGTGGGTTTCCTCTGGGCACTCTGGTTTCCTCCCACATCCCAAAAACATACAGATAAGTTAATTGGCTTCCCCTAAATTGACTATGATACACGCACTACACGATACACACATAGACATATGACTATGGTAGGGACTAGATTGTGAACCTCACTGATGGAAAATTAAAGAGGAACTTAAGAGAAAAGGGGAAAAATAAATCAGTACATTGCAAAGTGAGAAGTTACAAAATAGATGAGAGATCAAGAAACGATTGATATTCTCCATGTAATGTGTTCATGTTATTTTATCCACAATCATCTTTACTACTGGCAGACATAAAAAAACAGCACCAACTTCCATTATCTATAACCACACCCACTAACACTGCGATAGGCCTTAAATGTTGTTGTTTTTTATAGATATAGTGTATGCACAGAGGGAGATATTGGTTGCTTGGCAGTTGGAAACAGCTGTTATTTCCCACAATGCAACAAGGTTCACAGACAGGAAACTGTCAGGACCATGGTCCTGACATCACACTCTGGGAGGGGTTTCACCACAATATCAGCCCTACAGAGCCCCCCTGATGATCTATTTTAGAAAAGGAATAGATTTCTCATTGGAAAGGGGGTGTCAGCTACTGATTGGGATGAAGTTCTATCCTGGGTTACAGGTCCTCTTTATGTGACAACACATTATACTCTGTACAGCGCTGTGGAAGATGTTGGCCCTATATAAATACTAAATAATAATAATAATAATAATAATAACAGCGCCAGTGGTGGAGCAGCATGCGATTCCTTGCCTGGACCATCCTTTGAACATTATTTTGGACCAGGGGAGCAAGCGTTAAAGGGGTTCTGTGGAGGGTTTAAAAAACAAAAAACTGACACTTACTTGGGGCTTCTATCGGCCCCGTGCAGCTGTCCTGTCCCGCGCCGTCCTCCTCCGATTCTCCATTCCCTACCGCCGGTCCGGTCTAATTACCCACCTAACTAGACGAATACTACAGGCTCCCACCTACGTCTCTGGGAGCTTACTGCGCAGGTGCAGTACCAGACAACCTTGTGCTGCGCTTGCGCAGTAAGCTCCCATAGACGTGAGTGGCAGCGAGCATGCGTGGGCACGGCCGCACAGCCGCAGTTGTATAGAAGACCGGGACCGGAGGCGGGGAACGGAGGATCAGAGGAGGACGGCGCCTGACACTACAGCTGCAGGGGGCCGATAGAAGCGCCAGGTAAGTGGTGTTTTTTTTGTTTTTAATACCCTCCACAGAACCCCTTTAAGGTAAATACTCTTCTAAGTCTTTTTTATTTAATTTGACTCCACTTGACTATTTTTGTAATTCTGCGTAGCTGAACACTGTATGACTACGCTTGTTGTTCTGTGTGTGTAAAATACTTAAAGAGAACCAGAGATGAAGCACCCTCTTGTATTTTACCTTATAAATCAGTGGGAACATGACAGTAAACACCTAATCTGCTCTTTGTTTCATTGTTCTCTGTTTAATCTGACTGTTATCACCTCTGATAAGAGTCCCCGACTGAGCACTCAGTCTAACTTTGCTACGGAAAGATTATAGCTGAGTCTGTCTTCTCTGGTGTCTTTTCAAGCCCAAGCCTGCCCCCTTGTGGCTCTGCTATAATGACTCATCTATAATTAGTCCCTGCAAAGCCAGACTGAATGCTCAGTCCGGGATTCTTATCACAGCTGATAACAGACACTTTTAGCAGTGAGGATGAAACAGAGAGCATGGTAAGTGTTTTCTCTAACGTTCTTACTGATATATATGGTAAAATACCCAAGGGTGCTTCGTCTCTGGTTCCCTTTAAATACATTTTTCTAAAAAAAAAGTAAAACTAAAACTGCATGACGTTGTAAACTTGTAAACATTCCAAAACAAGTTGTCATAAAGTTTAGTTCTCTCTAAAACGAATCTGTCGTCACGGGGTCAATAAATCTGAGAAAGGATTTTTATACGCGGAGTCTTAAACGTTTCCTCTTCCTCATGTGACGCTCCCTCTAAACGAGCCACAATGGCGGGAGGATGGGCAGGAATGAATGGATGTTTAGTGCAGTAAATGAGAAACACCTGGGCCGCTTCGCTGATGGAATAGGCACACTGCGAGGCCTTTGTTCCTGCTGCTGAGCTTTAAGAGCGCCCTTTATGACAAACGCCGGAACTCCGCCTCCTCGCCGTCCGCGCTGAAAAGCCTGGCTGGAGGCCGTGGAGGAAACCGCGCTGGAAAGACTTGCATGACTTGGTGACTCGCTGGACCCAACCGCAAGAATTCACCTCCGGGACCTTCATACTTAACTAGGAAAAGTAAAACCCGATAAAAGCTCAACTGTTACAAGTCCACCTGTAAAAGGGATCAGAATGCCCTTCGTCAAAGTCTGACCACTTTTGTTAAAGACCATCAAGTGCAGTTCTAAAAATACTGTCTTAAAGGACCACCATAACATTTAAAGAACATACAGTAAATATAAAAATTACTTTTCTAACAGAGTAACATGCATTATAAATACATTTTTGTTTCCTATGTTGCTATCGCTTACAATATGTAAGCCAATAAAATGCTGACAGATCTTACAGATTTTGGACTAGTCCATCTCCTCATGGACTAGTAAAGTATTGCCTTTATTCTTTCTTTACAAAAGCACTGCCTGTAAAGAATCTATACCAGGGGTGTCAAACACAAATACAAAGTGGGCCACAAATGAGCTATGGGAACCAAGTCGCGGGCCGACCTCAATGTCTAGTGGCCACCGCCCTGCCTTATAAAGTTCCCTGGTGTCTAATAGCCCCTACATCCTCTATACAGTTCCCTGGTGTCTAATAGCCCCCCTCCATCATTCCCTAAACAACTGATGTTTAGTGGCCCCTCCCTCCCCTATACAGTTCCCTGGTGTCTAGTGGCCCCTTCCCTCTCCTATACAGTTCCCTGGTGTCTAGTGCTGTCCCCCTTCCCATATGGCTTTCTTGGTGTTCTAGGGCTTCACCTCCAGTATAGCTTCCCAGGAGGTCCAGAGTGGGCCAAACATAATGCAAAGTGGGGAAACCACCTGGGGGCCAAATGTAATGGCTCCGAGGACCAGATTTGGCCTGCGGGCCAGAGATTGACATGTATTATCAATACAAAGCTATCAGCAAGCTTCCCTAATCTTAACACACCATTTTGGCAGCTGGACTGAACAACTGCAGTTCAATAAGTGCTTTTGTAAGTAAAAAGATATCTGAGAATCCCCCATGAGGCAATGGACTCAGTGGCGTAGCGATAGGGGGTGCAGAGGTTGCAGCCGCACCGGGTCCCCTGGATCAGAGGGGCCCGCTAGGGGCCCTCCTTCATCCATCTTATTAGCTTTTCATTTGTGCTATGCTGGTAATGATCACCTCTATACTTGCAATGCATAGTGGTAATCCTTACAGCGGACCCAAACCAAACATTTTTTTAATTAAAAATATTTAGTTGCACCACTCTGACACATACAAACATAAATAAACACTCCTCCAAGCCTATGAGCATTTCAGTGCATGCTTTTCACCCTTCCCTTTTCATAGCTAGGGTTATACTGGGGGCAGCCATTAGCAATTCCTCCATTGCCAGACACCATCTACTCCACCAGTTTGCCGGAAAAATCCCGGCAATTTGAAAGGAAGGGAGGGGTTCCTCCAATAAATGTAAAATATTTTATATTTGTCATCATGCAGCTGAAAAAAGGCTGCTATTTATTATTATAATTTAGAAAATAGATTTTATTTCTGAAATCTTGTATTTTTAATTTGGGTCCACTTTAACAAAATGTGTCCTTACTCTGATTACACCTCCCTGACACTGCAGCTGTCCCCTCCCCTGCTTACACCTCTCTGACACTGCTGCTTTCCCCTCCCCTGCTTACACCTCTCTGACACTGCAGCTGTCCCCATCCCCTGCTTACACCTCTCTGACACTTCAGCTGTCCCCTCCCCTGCTTACACCTCTCTCACACTGCAGCTGTCCCCTCCCCTGCTTACACCTCTCTGACACTGCAGCTGTTCTCCTCCCCTGGTTACACCTCTCTGACACTGCAGCTGTCCCCTCCCCTGCTTACACCTCTCTGACACTGCTGCTTTCCCCTCCCCTGCTTACACCTCTCTGACACTGCAGCTGTCCCCCTCCCCTGCTTACACCTCTCTGACACTGCAGCTGTCCCCTCCCCTGCTTACACCTCTCTCACACTGCAGCTGTCCCCTCCCCTGCTTACACCTCTCTGACACTGCAGCTGTCCCCTCCCCTGCTTACACCTCTCTGACACTGCAGCTGTCCCCTCCCCTGCTTACACCTCTCTGACACTGCAGCTGTCCCCTCCCCTGCTTACACCTCTCTGACACTGCAGCTGTCCCCTCCCCTGCTTACACCTCTCTGACACTGCAGCTGTCCCCTCCCCTGCTATCACCTCTCTGACACTGCAGCTGTCCCCTCCCCTGCTTACACCTCTCTGACACTGCAGCGGTCCCCTCCCCTGCTTACACCTCTCTGACACTGCAGCTGTCCCCTCCCCTGCTTACACCTCTCTGACACTGCCGCTGTCCCCTCCCCTGCTTACACCTCTCTGACACTGCCGCTGTCCCCTCCCCTGCTTACACCTCTCTGACATTGCAGCTGTCCCCTCCCCTGCTTACACCTCTCTGACATTGCAGCTGTCCCCTCCCCTGCTTACACCTCTCTGACACTGCAGCTGCCCCCTCCCCTGCTTACACCTCTCTGACACTGCAGCTGTCCCCTCCCCTGCTTACACCTCTCTGACACTGCTGCTGTCCCCTCCCCTGCTTACACCTCTCTGACACTGCAGCTGTCCCCTCCCCTGCTTACACCTCTCTGACACTGCAGCGGTCCCCTCCCCTGCTTACACCTCTCTGACCCTGCAGCTGTCCCCTCCCCTGCATACACCTCTCTGACACAGCAGCTGTCCCCTCCCCTGCTTACACCTCTCTGACACAGCAGCTGTCCCCTCCCCTGCTTACACCTCTCTGACACTGCAGCTGTCCCCTCCCCTGCTTACACCTCTCTGACACTGCTGCTGTCCCCTCCCCTGCTTACACCTCTCTGACACTGCAGAGGTCCCCTCCCCTGCTTACACCTCTCTGACCCTGCAGCTGTCCCCTCCCCTGCATACACCTCTCTGACACAGCAGCTGTCCCCTCCCCTGCTTACACCTCTCTGACACTGCAGCTGTCCCCTCCCCTGCTTATACCTCTCTGACACTGCCGCTGTCCCCTCCCCTGCTTACACCTCTCTGACACTGCCGCTGTCCCCTCCCCTGCTTACACCTCTCTGACACTGCCGCTGTCCCCTCCCCTGCTTTCACCTCTCTGACACTGCTGCTGTCCCCTCCCCTGCTTACACCTCTCTGACACTGCAGCTGTGCCCTCCCCTGCTTACCTCTCTGACACTGCCGCTGTCCCCTCCCCTGCTTACACCTCTCTGACACTGCAGCTGTCCCCTCCCCTGCTTACACCTCTCTGACACTGCAGCTGCCCCCTCCCCTGCTTACACCTCTCTGACACTGCAGCTGCCCCCTCCCCTGCTTACACCTCTCTGACACTGCAGCTGTCCCCTCCCCTGCTTACACCTCTCTGACACTGCAGCTGTGCCCTCCCCTGCTTACCTCTCTGACACTGCCGCTGTCCCCTCCCCTGCTTACACCTCTCTGACACTGCAGCTGTCCCCTCCCCTGCTTACACCTCTCTGACACTGCAGCTGTCCCCTCCCCTGCTTACACCTCTCTGACACTGCAGCTGTCCCCTCCCCTGCTTACATCTCTCTGACACTGCCGCTGTCCCCTCCCCTGCTTACACCTCTCTGACTCTGCAGCTGTCCCCTCCCCTGCTTACCCCTCTCTAACACTGCAGCTGTCCCCTCCCCTGCTTACACCTCTCTGACACTGCAGCTGTCCCCTCCCCTGCTTACTTTTCTCTGACACTGCAGCTGTCCCCTCCCCTGCTTACACCTCTCTGACACTGCAGCTGCCCCCTTCCATGCTTACACCTCTCTGACACGGCAGCTGCCCCCTCCCCTGCCTACACCTCTCTGACACTGCAGCTGTCCCCTCCCCTGCTTACACCTCTCTGACACTGCAGCTGCCCCCTCCCATGCTTACACCTCTCTGACACTGCAGCTGTCTCCTCCCCTGCTTACACCTCACTGACACTGCAGCTGTCCCCTCCCCTGCTTACACCTCTCTGACACTGCCGCTGTCCCCTCCCCTGCTTACACCTCTCTGACCCTGCAGCTGTCCTTGGTTGGTGCTTGGGGCCACATGTAACACTCACACTGGCGCCCCAAGCTCCTTAGTTGCAACATTGAGTAGACTAGTCCAAAACCTGTCAGATTTTAACTACCAATTGTAAGTGGCAGCGACGTAGGAACAAAGTAATTTAGAGTGCATTTTACTGTGAGGGAAAACTGGACTATACACAGAGAGGGCTTGTGCCTTTGCGATTATGAAAGAAGTATTCCCAGGAACACTTGTGATCTTGGAACCAAGAGCACCGCGGCCGTAAAGGTGGTTTAATATTTTCTTCAGATGCGATCATTCAATCCGATTTTTATGATTGTACAGAAAACTCGCGCAATATGTGGAGAAAAACGATGTGAAATGATTCTGTGGTCGATTGGAATACAGAATGTTTTTGGTCTGAACGGTTGGATTCTATCTGTCGAGAGAAAGTGCCATAATTGACCCATTTATGGAACAATCGATAATTATCTTCCAATGACTTGCGAACCCACAAATCTGATTGATCAATCGCATCTGAGGAGAATATTGTACCGGTTATGGGGTCTTTTCTGCCATTGGGCTCCTGGTTCCGAGATCGCAAGTGCTTCTGGGAATGCTTCTCCCAGAACCAGAAATGCACAAAAAATTGCAGAGAAATTGTACGGGGTTTGCATTTTGAGTTTTGTGGTTGGATTTGCATTTTTGCGTTTGTGTTTTTAGGAGGGTGGTAGCATCATTTTGCTACAGGAACCCACTTATCAGAAATGTTAACCTGTGGGTGGGGTTTAGCCAGGTGGTATTGAATTTCTGTTTATAATGCTGTGGGTGCAGTATATTTAAATGCTTTTTTTTCCATCTGGGCTCCTGTTTAAAGGGCCGCTATCGCAAAAATCATAACATTTAAAATATATGTAAATATATACAAGTAAGAAGCATGTTTCTCCCAGAGTAAAATGAGCCATAAATTACTTTTCTCCTATGTTGCTGTCACTTACAGTAGGTAGTAGAAACCTGACAGAACTAACAGGTTTTGGACTAGCCCATCTCCTCATGAGGGGGGGGGGGGCTGTCTCAGGTTTTTCTTTATTTTCAAAAGTACTTAGTGGCTGGCAGCATGCAGGGAGGCTCGGCAGCATCTTTATATAAATCCTTTTCAAGGAGTGTCTTTATAAAGAATAAAGGCCATGCTGAAAATCCCCCATGAGGAGATGGACTAGTCCAAAACCTGTCAGATTTCTACTACTTACTGTAAGTGACAGCAACATAGGAGAAAAGTAATTTAATGCTCATTTTATTCTGGAAGAAACAGACTGCTCATTTGTATGTTTTTACTAGTATTTTAAATGTTAAAATTTTTCGCCATAGAGGTCCTTTAAAGAGTAACTCCGAACAGGAATTGAACTTAATCCCAATCAGCAGCTGATACCCCCTTTTACATGAGAAATCTATTCCTTTTCACAAACAGACCATCAGGGGGCGCTGTATGACTGATATTGTGGTGAAACCCCTCCCACAAGAAGCTCTGAGTACCGAGGTACTTCTGGCAGTTTCCTGTCTGTGAACCTTGTTGCATTGTGGGAAATAGCTGTTTACAGCTGTTACCAACTGCCAAAAAAGCATGCAGCAGCTACATCACCTGCCAGCAGTAAAAATGTCACCATGTAATAAATGTCAGAATGTAAATCAGGGATTTAAAAAATTTTACAATGGGCAAACACCGACTAAATCATTTATACATAATTATTGTAAAAATGAAGCACTTTTTTTTAATTACATTATTTTCACTGGAGTTCCTCTTTAAAATCCCCGTTTGACACATCTGTCTTCTGCCAGTTCCCGCCCAGAGTCGATCATTCAATAATCGCGGCGTCTGTTCGTGTGAATATTCCTTATCTCTGTCCCGTCGGCATTATCTGTCACGGTTAATAATAGCAGGCAGAAGCGCTGCGCTCCACCACAACACATAATAATTACAGTCCATATATTAAACATTAATGGGCTGTCAGTAGACTGGGACGACCGCGACTTCAAATCACTTCTTGGCCTGGTTTTTGAAAGATTTTGTTAAATTATTTAAGCTGTTGTAAAAGCGGAAGATTAAAGCGCGTTCAGCGTTTGTCTAATCTATAGCTGGCGTAAGCGTCGGCGCTTTGTGATCGGTGCCGCTATACAAGCTTGTATGAACCGGACTTTAAAAGTTTAGCTGTCATCTCAGATCTTAATAGAACATCGGATAACTGAGAGCCCAAACGAGGCATTTGTGTAGCAGCTCAGCTGAAGGAGTTGATAGCAGGCTTTCAGGGCGGGCTTTTGTTTTGACTGGTTCTTTGCACAGTTGTTTGAACTGCAAGGGGGGAGGGGCACCAACAGATCTTTCTAAGGTCATCTGGTGATCTGTTCTCTGCCCACTTTCCTGAACTGATTGATTATGGGGTTAGTTTCAGATAACGGGAAGTGTTATTTATAACCACCATCTGTGTTAAGAAGGCAGTACTATATTAACCAGTACAGTAGTGTCTTGATCTGAGGTGAAAATAAACTTATAAAATAATTTATTGTATGTGTAATAGAGTTGATAAATAAAACATTAGTAACATAGAAATGAGTCTCATATTTTTATTGCATCAGACTGTCACAGTTGCTGTTTAGAATCCACACTCTGATAAGTAATAACCCTTTACATTTTACTTCAATTTAACCTCATTAGAAGCCTTATCTCACCGTTTTTCAGCTGTTTTAGCCTCTATTTACTTTTCAGGAAACTTGACAGAATTTCACAAGCTGTCCACAGATCCTTTAGATAACTAATGCTGTACTGGAAAACAGAAAGGGACTTCAGAGAAGTTCTTACTAGGGCTAGTATTATATGTACCTAGCATTACCTCATCATATCACTTCACTTTAAGTATGCCTTAAGTTCCTTACACAGTTTTAATTTACAAAATAACCCATTTCCTCTTATCGCTCTGCTAACAAGCGTGAGGCTTGTTTTCCAGTCCCACATGCAGAATAATTAAAACCGGAGGAACAAGATATTTAAGTCAGAAGGGGCTTCACAATCTTACCTCTTTTCATCATCTCCTCATGAGGGATTCTCAGTATCTACTATAGTCTGTACAAAGTATTCCCTGGCTGGTAGGGATCTACATATACAAAGATGTCCGCTAGCCTCACTACCTGTGTGCACACTATTTTGGCAGTTGGACTGAGCAACTGTCGTTCATTAAGTGCTTTTGAAAATAAAGAAAAGATAATCCCTCATGAGGTGATGGACTAGTAAAAAACCTGTCAGATATATGCACAGAGGGAGAGTCTGCTTGCTTAGCAGTTGGAAAAAACCGTTATTTTCCACAATGCAATGAGGTTCACAGACAGGAAACGGTCAGGGCCATAGCTCTGACATCACGCTGTGGGAGGGGTTTTACTACAATATCAGCCATACAGGCCCCCTGATGATCTACTGGAGAAAAGGGAAATGATTCTTGCAGGAAAGGAGGGTATTGGGTACTGTTAATTCCTGAGTTAAATTTCCTCTTAAAGAATACCCGAAGTGGCATGTGACATGATGTGATAGACATGTGTATGTACAGTGCCTAGCACACACATAACTATATTGTGTTCCTTTTTTTCTTTCTCTGCCTGAAAGAGTTAAATATCAGGTATGTAAGTGGCTGACTCAGTCCTGACTCAGACAGGAAGGGACTACAGTGTGACCCTCACTGATAAGAAATTCCAACTATGAAACACTTTCCTAGCAGAAAATGGCCTCTGAGAGCAAGAACGATATAAAAAGGGGAATTTCTTATCAGTGAGGGTCACACTGTAGTCACTTCCTGTCTGAGTCCGGACTGAGTCAGCCACTTACATACCTGATATTTATCTCTTTCAGGCAGAGAAAGAAAAAAAGGAACACAGCCTAGTTATTTGTGTGCTACGCACTGTACATATACATGTCTATCTCATCATGTCACTTGTCACCTCGGGTATCCTTTAACATTTCACTGGGGTTAGGTTGTCAGTTAAAGTACCACTTTTAAGAAAACAAAACTCCCCCTCCTTCTCCTGACATGACCCGGGTTTATTACTCTAGTGCATTACTTGAATGGCTTCCAGCACACCATAAAGACCTCGGCTCCCTCCTCCCTGATGAGTCTGCCTTCTCCACAGATCTCTTGTCTTTCTTGTTTTCTGTTTACTTATTAATCAGAGTTTCGGCCAGTGTCCCGACTGTGCGTGTCATCAGCGTTCTCCGCAGACGCCGGCTTATCAGGGACGTCGTCTGGTCACTGCGGTAGATGCCGGAGGGGCTCAGTGTAAACCAGGGTTGTACAGAAATGGATTAAAGAGACACTGAAGCGAAAAAAAAAAATATGATATAATGATTTGTATGTGTAGTACAGCTAGGAAATAAAACATTAGGAGCAGAGACATAAGTCTACTATTGTTTCCAGTAAAGGAAGAGTTAAGAAACCCCAGTTGTTATCTATGCAAAAGAGCCATTGAGCTCCACGACTTTCAAAGTCGCAGAGAGCTCTGTCTTCTGAAGCTTGTTAACTCAACTGTCAGTCACTGTATTGTTTGTTTTCCTGCAGAGGACCGCTCTGTAAAAGCATTTAGAATGCCGAGTAGTGTGTAAACTGCAAATGTTAGGGAATGATGCAATGTTATAAAATAAATTATTAAAAAAATATAATGTTATAAAATAAACTATATAACTGAAAATAAAAATATGAGAATATTTTTTTTACTACTAATGTTCTAGTAATCATCCATACTACATAACCAACTCATTATATCATCATTTTTTTTTCACTTCAGTTTCTCTTTAAGATGCAATGGGGCCCCAGGCAAGGTAGGAGATTTGGGGCCCACTTGTGGTCTTTTTGCTGAAGTGGAGAAAGGTCAGAGAAGGTGGCAGATGAACCTCTGGACACCCACTGGGCCCCAAGCACCTGCCTAGCTTGCCTGATGGATGATTTGGCTCTGGGATTCTGTTCCAAGAGGAGATCTCCACAGATCGGGAAAATTAAACTTCATACAGATCTAATGATGGGGTCTGGAGTACCTGTCTTTTTTTCCAGGGGGAGATAAAAAAACAAACAGGAGAGATCCGGGAGCGCCTTATAATGTAGGATGTAAAGTAATGCAGAAAGGAAAGTAAACAAGTCGGGGTACTCACAAAACTGGGTTGTGAAATAGTAAAGATGGATTATTGCTTGAAAGGCGTGGCAGTGACCACCAGGAGAGGGGCGTGGCAGTGACCACCAGGAGAGGGGCGTGGCAGTGACCACCAGCAGAGGGGCGAGGCAGTGACCACCAGCAGAGGGGCGTGGCAGTGACCACCAGCAGAGGGGCGTGGCAGTGACCACCAGCAGAGGGGCGTGGCAGTGACCACCAGCAGAGGGCGGACTTGCTTCGGTGTGTTTAGGTCGCACTTCAAAAAAATAGGATATTAGATGGGAAAAGGTAAAAACAAACAGCTTAAACTTAAAACAGACCTCCAGGGGGGTTCGTTCGGAGGTGTAACTTTGGGAGGGAAGCGCTCCAAACAATGTGTAGCATGACTAAAACAGTTTAAAAGGCAAGAAAAACTTACCCCAAGATGAGGACTGATGTAAGATACAAAAATCATGTATTCAAGAACGCTGGACAACGCGTTTCGTGAGCATCCACCCGCTTCATCAGGTCAGTAAATCAATCAGAAATAGTTAATTCACTTGAGACACGGTTTGATGATGCACTGCAGCTCTTGCATTGTCATGACGGGACGTGCTGCACAGCAATCAGTGTGCTATCACTGCTTCTCCAACAGGATGCGGCGGTTTTAAGCGATGTGATGGACTGTGGCAAGTGTGAAAGGGCCCTAAGCCATAGCCCCTGAACAAGCATGCAGATCAGATGTCTCTGACTGAAGTCAGACTGGATTAGCTGCATGCTTGTTTCAGGTGTGTGATTCAGACACTACTGGGGCCAAAGAGATCAGCAGGACTGCCAGGCAACTGGTATTGCTTAAAGGAATACTTAAGTCAAAAAAAAAAAATGACATTTACTCACCTGGGGCATCCCTCAGCACCCCGAAGCTGGATGGTGCCCTCGCAGCCCCGCTCCGATCGTCCTGTCCCCGCCGACGGCTACTTCCGGTTCGGCGACAGCCGCCGACAGGCTGGGAACGCGGCTGATTTTCCGCGTTCCCAGCCGCTGCTATCACCCTCTATGCTGCTATAGCGACAGCCGCCGACAGGCTGGGAACGCGGCTGATTTTCCGCGTTCCCAGCCGCTGCTATCACCCTCTATGCTGCTATAGCGTATATATATACGCTATAGCAGCATAGAGGGTGATAGCAGCGGCTGGGAACGCGGAAAATCAGCCGCGTTCCCAGCCTGTCGGCGGCTGTCGCCGAACCGGAAGTAGCCGCCGGCGGGGACAGGACGATCGGAGCGGGGCTGCGAGGGCACCATCCAGCTTCGGGGTGCTGAGGGATGCCCCAGGTGAGTAAATGTCATTTTTTTTTTGACTTAAGTATTCCTTTAAAGGGTACCCAAAATGAGGCTGCCGTATTTATTTCCTGTTAAACAATACTAGTTGCCTGGCAGCCCTGCTGATCTATTTGGCTGCAGTAGAGTCTGAATCACACCAGAAAGAAGCATGCAGCTAATATTGTCAGATCTAATGTCAGAACCCCCTTATCTGCTGCATGCTTGTTCAGGGGCTATGGCTGAAAGTATTAGAGGCAGAGCATTAACAGGACTGCCAGGCAACTTGTATTGCTTGAAGGAAACCTAAAGCAAGGCTGCCTTACTTATTTCCTTCTAAACAATACCAGTTGCCTGGCAGCCCTGCTGATCTATTTGGCTACAATAGTGTCTGAATCACACCAGAAACAAGCAAGCAGCTAATCTTGTCAGATCTGACAATAATGTCAGAAACCTCTGATCTGCTGCATGCTTGTTCAGGGGCTATGGCTAAAAGTATTAGTGCAGAGAGATCAGCAGGATAGCCAGGCAACTGGTATTGCTTAAAGGGATACTTAAGTCAAAATAAAAAAAATTATTTTTACTCACCTGGGGCATCCCTCAGCCCCCTGAAGCTGTATGGTGCCCTCGCAGCCTCACTCCGATCCTCATGTCCCCGCCGGCGGCTACTTCCGGGTTCGGCAACAGCCGCCGACAGGCTGGGAACGCGGAGAATCACTCACGTTCCCAGCCGCTATATCACCCTCTATGTTGCTATAGCGTATAACATATACGCTATAGCAGCATAGAGGGTGATATAGCGGCTGGGAACGCGGAGAATCACTGGCGTTCCAAGCCTGTCGGCGGCTGTCGCCGAACCCGGAAGTAGCCACCGGCGGGGACAGGGGGATCAGAGCTGCGAGGGCACCATACAGCTTCAGGGGGCTGAGGGATGCCCCAGGTGAGTAAAATCATTTTTTTATTTTGACTTAAGTATCCCTTTAAAAGGAAACAAATATGGCAGCTTCCATAGTCCTCTCACTCTAGGTTCCCTTTAACAGATCTCAAGGCTACAATACTTCGCTGTGCTTCTCACACAAGTTGTTGGTAACTTTGCTCGTTCGCTGTTGTCATAACAACACAGAATGGATACGATCGATATGCTCAGAGGAATGAAACCGCTCCCGCAATTTTTAAGGCAGGTGACTGAAAGTTTGTTCTGCTTCCGCGCCGCGGCATTATAAGTCGGGAATACTTCTGGTTTCTCCATCGTGGCCAACCCCGAGCAGCTGCTGTTATGTTTGGAATATATCCTCGCTGAGTCTCCGGGCAGAACATTACTGTTTGTTTTCTTTGGGCACCCCGGGGCGCTCTGCTTTTCCTGAGCGCGGTCTTATCCAGCTTTCCTCCCGACACGGCCGCGGCTGTTTACTTCTGAAGATCCCACGAAGAAAAAACGGAGCAAAGAAAAAAGTTTAATAGTAATTTTCTTGTGTGGTTTTTCAAATTGTTTCTTCTCTCATTTTAGAGCTGACACATCATGCATTCCAGCTGTTCTGGAGGTGTGGCTAGCTATCAGGGACAACAAAGGGATGATTTGCATGTTCAGCAGTTATGCATTGTGGGAGACATCATATCCTCACTCCAATCTGAATAATCACAAATACCTTCTGTTTTTAGAAGGCAAACCTTTGTTTTGCATTTCTTCTCTAATACAAGTGGCTTGTTCTGTTCCAGGAGAATGATGAAAGAAACCGCTAAACATTTGTGAACAGATAGTTAATTTACTCCAGGCAGCAAAGAGTCTATCTTGATTGAAACTTCAGGTAACTCCACTTCCAGGTAACTGGGCGTGGCCAACAAGATGTGGATTCTGAGTAGATGTCTGCAGTTTGGACAGGGAGCGGTCACCGCAGAAGGGGAATTTGTGCAGTGCAGTCTCTAATGTCCTCTACGCGTATTACAGGGGGTGAGGGTGGATATCTGTTGGCACCTTTATTATTATTATTTTATTATTATTTTTAAAGTGGACCTGAACTCTTGCAAAGGACAGAAGGAAAACATAGAGAAGTTCACCCTGTATGTTTAGAGCGTTTAGCCTGTCTAATTTCCCCTCATCTGTGACTAATCACAAGTTGTAATTTGATCACACAGCTATGTCAGCTGGCTTCCGCGGCAGAGCAGCTAATTGGTAAGCAAAGGATGTTAACAATATGTCTGCCTCCATAAAAGCAGGAAGTAGGCACACTGCAGATTTATTGCACGATTTATATCAGCTGTAACAAAGAAGTGTTTTTTCTTTAACCTCCTGAGCGTTACGCCGCTCAGGAGGTTTCACAGCTTTAGAGTCCCCCAGGATGAATCCAACAGATAGCATGGCTGCAGAAGGGTTAGCTTGCACTAGGCTAGCTAGTAGGTGGCCGGCACCCCCCGATCCCCCGATCCAGCCACTTATTCCATTACCCATGGATCCAGCGATCGTCATAGCCGCCCTGCACAGCTCCGGGCTCTCTATGGGGAGGATCGTACATGACGTCATGCGCAATCCCGATCCTCCCCATAAAGAGACCGGAGCTGTGCGGGGAGGCTATGGCGATCGCTGGAGCCAGGCTGGGTAATGGAATAAGTGGCTGGATCGGGGGATCGGGGGGTGCTGGCCACCTATACTAACTAGCCTAGTGCTAGCTAAAGCTTTTGCTGCCATGCAATCTGTTGGATTAATCCTGGGGGACTCCTGAGACGAGTGAGCGGTATGCCCGACAGGCCGACACAGTATCGGGCATACTGCTAAAGAGGTTAAAGGTTATGATGCTGTTGCGTATCTTTTAGAGCAAAGAGGAAGTTCTGAGTTCAGGTCCGCTTTTAGAGGACTTCCAGATTCCACCATGCTGTAAGGGTGCCCATAAATGATCCAATTTACTGAACGATCAACCATCCAATCCGATTGCTGTGATCGATGGGAAACAATTGTTGGTGCCCGATCAGACTGAATTGTAACCTCCACTGGGAAGTGGTACTTTTATACTGGCATCCGGTATGGGCAGAAATTGGGTCATAATGTGATGTGAGGGTGACCCCAGATCTCTAGTGGCTGATGGCGTGAGTGTAAAGTGGGGTTGTCAAAGGCAATAATGGGGGGGGGGGGAGAATGGGGCCCTGGGTAAAAATGAACAAGCCCCCCTCCCCCCACTTAGTGGTATTAGGTAGCCTTTGTGTCCCTCCCCCTTTAGCAGTATTAGATGGACTTTGCACCGCCTAATTTGCATATAACAGTATTAGGTGATCTCCAGATAGTGGTATTAGGTAAAACCCTCCTATGGTAACACCTGGTGCTGCACCACAATGGCCTCTGCAACTCCACAGTAATGCCACCGAAACCTGGAGACTTGGGGGTCCCCTACAAGCCCTGGGCCATTGCCCAGTTTGCTCAGAAAGAAAGGGCCCTGCGTCTTAGTATTCCACATATGTGCCGCAGTCATAATCTGCTACCCTCCGCAAGCCTGAGATCAGATTTCTAGTGTGAGGGAATGCAAGTGACCAGAGGAAACCCACACAAAAAGAGAACATTCAAAGTGTAAGGCCCGGTTCACATTAGCGGTCGCCGTCCGGAATCGCCGTGCCGGAGCCGGACCGCATGCGGAACGGACGGAACGGACGCACGGCACAGCAATGAAAGCCTATGCGTCCGTTCACATGCGTCCGTTTCGTCCGGACCGGATCCGGACTCCGGCATAAGACCCAACATGCGCTATTTTTTGGTCCGGCTCCTCCGGCAGACGTATTCGGAGCGGAGCCGGACTGCACCATCCGGCCAATACAAACCAATGAGAACCGGAGTGCGCACAACACACTGGCTATAAAAACCGGTTGTTCTACCCCACTTCCTATGCTTTTTCTAGTGGCCATTTTGGATGGGGACCACATGGGCCCAGCGTTCACAGAGTGGAGCAGCAGGGATTTCATGCTGGAGCTCTTTGGCAGCAACATGTCTGATGATATGTCTGATAACGAGGAGGTGAGGCCTTCTCCCCACATAGTAGTAGGTGAACAACAGGAAGGAGAGAATTCCCAGGTAATACGAGTAAAAAATGACTGGATCCATGGTCCCAACTGCAGTCTCTGTATCCACGGATGGTCTCCACACGTCCACCTGTCTCCAACAATGACCCCAGAGCTTCTGCTGACCTCCCAGACCCCAGGTATTTACAGGTTGTATCTCTTTAAGAAACCGGATCCGGACCGCAACCGTGTTCATACCGCACGGAAAACGGATACAAACGGACCGGATCCGGATAGGAACCGTACGGATCAGGTCCGGTCCGGATCCAGTGCGGTCCGGACATCCGGTGCGGTTTTTACAAAACCGCAAGTGTGAACGGGGCCTAACATAAATTGCGTATAAGCCAGAAATCAAACCCAGGACTCCAGCACTGCAAGGCGAGAGCGCTGTCTAGAGCGCCACCATGACCAGGACTCCAGCACTACAAGGCGAGAGCGCTGTCTAGAGCGCCACCATGACCAGGACTCCAGCACTGCAAGGCGAGAGCGCTGTCTAGTGTGTCACCATGACCAGGACTCCTGCACTGCAAGGCGAGAGCGCTGTCTAGTGTGTCACCATGACCAGGACTCCTGCACTGCAAGGCGAGAGCGCTGTCTAGTGTGTCACCATGACCAGGACTCCTGCACTGCAAGGTGAGAGCGCTGTCTAGTGTGTCACCATGACCAGGACTCCTGCACTGCAAGGCGAGAGCGCTGTCTAGTGTGTCACCATGACCAGGACTCCTGCACTGCAAGGCGAGAGCGCTGTCTAGTGCGCCACCGTGACCAGGACTTCAGCACTGCAAGGCGAGAGCGCTGTCTAGTGCCTCACCGTGACGAGGACTCCTCGGACTGCAAGGCGAGAGCGCTGTCTAGTGCGCCACCATGACCTGGACTCCAGCACTGCAAGGCGAGAGCGCTGTCTAGTGTGTCACCATGACCAGGACTCTGGCACTGCAAGGCGAGAGCGTTGTCTAATGCGTCACCATGACCAGGACTCCTGCACTGCAAGGCGAGAGCGCTGTCTAGTGCGCCACCATGACCTGGACTCCAGCACTGCAAGGCGAGAGCGCTGTCTAGTGCGCCACCATGACCAGGACTCCGGCACTGCAAGGCGAGAGCGTTGTCTAATGCGTCACCATGACCAGGACTCCTGCACTGCAAGGCGAGAGCGCTGTCTAGTGCGCCACCATGACCAGGACTCCTGCACTGCAAGGCGAGAGCGCTGTCTAGTGCGCCACCGTGACCAGGACTCCAGCACTGCAAGGCGAGAGCGCTGTCTAGTGCACCACCATGACCAGGACTCCTGCACTGCAAGGCGAGAGCGCTGTCTAGTGCGCCACCATGACCAGGACTCCAGCACTGCAAGGCGAGAGCGCTGTCTAATGCGTCACCATGACCAGGACTCCTGCACTGCAAGGCGAGAGCGCTGTCTAGTGCGCCACCGTGACCAGGACTCCAGCACTGCAAGGCGAGAGCGCTGTCTAGTGCACCACCATGACCAGGACTCCTGCACTGCAAGGCGAGAGCGCTGTCTAGTGCGCCACCATGACCAGGACTCCAGCACTGCAAGGCGAGAGCGCTGTCTAGTGCGTCACCATGACCAGGACTCCAGCACTGCAAGGCGAGAGCGCTGTCTAGTGCGCCACCATGACCAGGACTCCTGCACTGCAAGGCGAGAGCGCTGTCTAGTGCGCCACCATGACCAGGACTCCTGCACTGCAAGGCGAGAGCGCTGTCTAGTGCACCACCATGACCAGAGCTCCAGCACTGCAAGGCGAGAGCGCTGTCTAGTGCGCCACCATGACCAGGACTCCTGCACTGCAAGGCGAGAGCGTTGTCTAATGCATCACCATGACCAGGACTCCTGCACTGCAAGGCGAGAGCGCTGTCTAGTGCGCCACCGTGACCAGGACTCCAGCACTGCAAGGCGAGAGCGCTGTCTAGTGCGCCACCGTGACCAGGACTCCAGCACTGCAAGGCGAGAGCGCTGTCTAGTGCGTCACCATGACCAGGACTCCAGCACTGCAAGGCGAGAGCGCTGTCTAGTGCGCCACCATGACCAGGACTCCAGCACTGCAAGGCGAGAGCGGTGTCTAGTGCGCCACCATAGCCAGGACCTTAGCACTGCAAGGCGAGAGCGCTGTCTAGTGCGCCACCATGACCAGGACTCCAGCACTGCAAGGCGAGAGCGCTGTCTAGTGCGCCACCATAGCCAGGACTCCAGCACTGCAAGGCGAGAGCGCTGTCTAGTGCGCCACCGTGACCAGGACTCCAGCACTGCAAGGCGAGAGCGCTGTCTAGTGCACCACCATGACCTGGACTCCAGCACTGCAAGGCGAGAGCGCTGTCTAGTGCGTCACCATGACCAGGACTCCAGCACTGCAAGGCGAGAGCGCTGTCTAGTGCGCCACCATGACCAGGACTCCAGCACTGCAAGGCGAGAGCGGTGTCTAGTGCGCCACCATAGCCAGGACCTTAGCACTGCAAGGCGAGAGCGCTGTCTAGTGCGCCACCATGACCAGGACTCCAGCACTGCAAGGCGAGAGCGCTGTCTAGTGCGCCACCATAGCCAGGACTCCAGCACTGCAAGGCGAGAGCGCTGTCTAGTGCGCCACCGTGACCAGGACTCCAGCACTGCAAGGCGAGAGCGCTGTCTAGTGCACCACCATGACCAGGACTCCAGCACTGCAAGGCGAGAGCGCTGTCTAGTGCGTCACCATAGCCAGGACTCCAGCACTGCAAGGCGAGAGCGCTGTCTAGTGCGCCACCGTGACCAGGACTCCAGCACTGCAAGGCGAGAGCGCTGTCTAGTGCACCACCATGACCAGGACTCCAGCACTGCAAGGCGAGAGCGCTGTCTAGTGCGTCACCATGACCAGGACTCCAGCACTGCAAGGCGAGAGCGCTGTCTAGTGCGCCACCATGACCAGGACTCCAGCACTGCAAGGCGAGAGCGGTGTCTAGTGCGCCACCATAGCCAGGACCTTAGCACTGCAAGGCGAGAGCGCTGTCTAGTGCGCCACCATGACAGACATTCAGGATCCCCCCTGACACCTCATGTATTATATCCCTGCAGTGGGGCTATCAGAGGAAGCGGGACAGAGACAGACATTCAGGATCCCCCTGACACCTCGTGTATTATATCTCTGCAGTGGGGCATCAGAGGAAGCGGGATAGAGACAGACTCTCTGGCTAATCTCTGCGGCACACCGTATAGTGTTACAGAAAGTCTGATTAGCCGCAGTCCAGGAGCTGGTGCCGGAGTCAGTCTGAGCCTGATAGGCCGTCTGCTGCTTGTCATTCCATCCCCAAAGCCACCGCGGTTCATCCGACAGGAAGAGGAAATCGTAACATATTCCTTTACCATATCAATATGTGCCTGGATCCCTCCATTCTTATGTCATTCCACTAACTGGCACCACAAGCCTCCCACAATGTGCTGTATTTATGGCGGCTGGCCCAGAGATGTTACTACAAATCACAGGACCTCTTATTGTCCTATCAGTCAGTCAGTGACTGCAGAGGAGACAGCCAGGGAAACATGAGAAATCCAATATACCTACTGCAAACCGTCCAGTCCTCTCATATCACACGTGTATCTTTCCCTGCCTACTGGGGGGATATTATGGCTGCACTGTATATACTGGGGGGCATTATGTCTCTTTGAGGAGATGGTTAGTCTGGCTAGCAGGGCCGGTGTAATGCCGATTTATGCTTCCTATCGAGACATGCTGAAATCCGATCTGGGCATGTGCACCAGCACTTGAGCTCAGTTTGCCTGATATCCTTCCGCCGGCTTGTCGATACCAACTACTACTAAGCATCCCATAGGAGCAGGTTAGGAGAGGTTGTAGGTTAGTGTTAGGCAGGGACGGATCAAGACCAAGTTGCGCCTGGGGCAAGGTCAGGTTTTGGCGCCTAAAGGTCAGGTTTTGGCGCCTAAACTGCCATTCATTTTGCCGCCTTTTTAAGAATATAACAAACTGCGCCTGGGGCAAGATACCCGCTTGCCCCCCCCTAGATCCGTCCCTGGTGTTAGGAGTAGAAAAGGGAGGTTAGCGTTAGGAGAACAGATGGGAGGGTTAGTGTTAGGATAGGAGAGGGGGTAGAGTTAGGGTTACGAGTGGAGAAGTGTGAGTAAGTTAGGCAGACCAGTAGCATATCTCGATAAAATTGCATATTTAGACACCTTGTCTATCGATTGACAGTACCAGATTAGACCAGGTAGTACATTTCGACAAAGTAGGACAACTCGGCACTACACCGGCTCCCTCCTTCTCCCCTGAGGAGATGGTTATTCCGGCTAGCAGGGCCAGCTCCCTCCGTCTGTCCCTCCAAGGAGACGGTTATCCCGACGGCGTTGTCTCTCGCTGTTGTTTGCTGGGGGAAGTTCATCTGGAGAGGAAACAGACTAAACATGTGGAAGAGGACGAGACGCAGGAAAGAAGGCAGGAAGTGATTCTTATTTCACCCTCACGAAAAACACGCACAGAAGGACTCCATTAAGATGCCTTCATGTTTGCTTAGAGGGCCCGATATTATATTTTTACAATCGTGTTCTGTATTTGTGTCGGAACCATAAATTGTGCGGCGTTACTATAAAATTCTGGCAGGCTGCGATAAGCCTTGAGGATAGAAAATTCCAGGAAAACATAATAGTCGGTGATAAATGTGTCCCCAAAATTACCGTTTCATGGCACAGGATTCTTGGTTCTGGATGCGCTGCTGGATAGGAAAGCGGAAGGTCATCATTTCACCATCTAGAGAAGTCCAGCAGTAGCCAAAGGAATCCTGTTGTGTTCAGGACAACAGTGACCACTTCAGACACTCCAGACAAATCCAGCATGTGGAATTAAAGGGAATCCGAGGTGACAGGGATATGGAGACTGACGTGTGTATTTTCTTTTAAACAATGCAGATTGCCTGGCTGTCCTGCTGTACCTCCCCTTCTAATACTTAAAGAGACTCCCTAACAAAAATTGCATCCTGTTTTTTATCATCCTACAAGTTCAAAAAGCTATTCTAATGTGTTCTGGCTTACTGCAGCACTTTATACTATCACTGTCTCTGTAATAAATCAATGTATCTTTCCCCTGTCAGACTTGTCGGCCTGTGTCTGGAAGGCTGCCAAGTTCTTCAGTGTTGTGGTTCTGCTATGAACTCCCCCTTCCAGGCCCCTCTATGCACACTGCCTGTGTGTTATTTAGGATTAGAGCAGCTTCTCTCTTCTCTCTTATTTTTTACAAGCTGGATAAATCGTCCTCTGAGCTGGCTGGGCTTTCACATAGTGAGGAATTACAGACAAGGGCAAAGCTGTCTGCAGGAAGAAACAAGCAGCCTGAAACTTCAGTGCATGAGAACAGGGGGAAAGAAACACACAAATGATCTCTTGAGATTCAAAAGGAAGGGTGTATACAGCCTGCTTGTGTATGGATGTATTTTCTATGTGTGGAAATACTGTACATCAACCTACTTCCTGTTTTGGTGGCCATTTTGTTTGTTTATAAACAAACTTTTTAAAACTGTTTTTAACCACTTTTAATGCGGCGAGGAGCTGCGAAATTGTGTCAGAGGGTAATAGGAGATGTCCCCTAACACACTGGTATGTTTACTTTTGTGCAATTTTAACAATACGCACAGGGCCGGATTTACCATAAGGTACTGTAGGCAAGTGCTTACAGGCGCCTGATGATGGAAAGGCGGCTCACTCCCTTCCCTGAGCACCTTCGTCCCTCCTTCCCTATGCAGAGTGGTAAGCAGTGGCAGAACAATAGGGACTGCAGCCCCTGCACCCAAGGGGGGCAGGAGGGGTCGCAGCATGAGCAGAGAGCATGGCCATCTACATCGGCGGGGAGGGGGCCACTCCCCCCTCCCTCACCTCGGGCTCTCCCCTCAGCGCTATTCCTAGAGCATCTATCATTGGCAGCTGCATGGGGCAGACATACCTCCATGCGTTCCACGCCCCCCGGAGGTTCCGCTCTCTAAGTGCCTGGCGCTACTTCCTGTTTATCAGCTGCTGCCACCTATTTAATGTTGGAGGGAGAACGTTGAGGGGAGAGCCCGAGGTGAGGGGGGGGGGGGGGGACCAAAAATATCCGCCAGGTAACTGGTATTGTTTAAAAGGAAATAAATATGGCAGCTTCCATAGGCCTCACATCTCGGATTCTTTTTAAAGTTCTGACCCTCACAATAGTTTTTTAATCCCTTACGTTCTCCCGTTTGCAGACAAGAAAATCAAATAGTGTGTGGTCTAATCAAAATCTGTCGCTACAGGCCCATACCCAAAAAAAAAAAACGGAATCACCACATAATCACTGGAAACGAAATACGGAAGGTGCCAACAACGGCGGGTCTCAGGGGGTGTACAGTCACCGCACAAAGATTGCTAAAGATCTTCCATGTCAGATATTTAGCAATGCCCGACACCTGAACACTGCACAATGCCATTGTTTTCACCGCTCCCCCACCCACAACCAATCCATGGCACGCACTTGTCATCACTCTTCCCCTACCCCGCCCCCCCCCCCCCCCCTGGCATACCAACACACGTGGTCAGCCAGGGCTTGATGATGCCTATACACAGCATCGTGGCTGTTCTGTTGTCCTGCGTGGATTAGTATCCGATTCCCTGGGTGACAAAGCTCGGAAGAACATCGCTAGGTATGCAGCTTAAGCCTTAAAGGACAGGTTTGAGGTTAAAAAAAATAAGATGTACTTACCTGGGGCTTCCTCCAGCCCCTGGCAGCCGATATGTCCCTCACCACAGCTCTGCTTCCAGCCAGTGTCCCGGGGTCCCCTCCGTTGCAGATGCCATCCTCACCAGGTTGGCATGTTCTGTGCCTGCGTAAGCTCACGTAGCCTGGAGCGTTCTATGCAGGCACAGAAGTACTGCACCTGCACAGAATGTTCCCAGCTACAGGAGCATGACGCATCGTGTTTATTTTGAAACCCCAGATGTGCCCTTTTACCGTATCTGATTCCTAACCTACCCCTGACCTTTCTAAGTCTAGAAAGTTGCATTACTTACCCGTTGGCATGATCAATGCTGATTGACGTGTCTTTGCCTCCAGAAGCACTGTGCACACAGCAGAGCTGCTTAGAGGCCTCTGTTTTGAATTGCAGTAGATGCATGCAGGTCTCTATGTGGCTGTTCATCACTCAGAGCGCTCTATAGGAAGCATAGAGATAAGCGTAATGACGTAATTAAGATTTCGCGAAATTTCGCGTAATTAGTGTAATTACGATTATGGCCGTAAGTACATAATCGTAATGAAGAAGGATTTCGCGAAATTTCGCGTAAGCGTAATTTTCACGTAATTTTCGCATTACAGTGGGTATTACGAAATTAATGCGTATGGCCATGCTCCCAAGCGGAAAAGTTGACGCATGGATCAATGTTAGGTAGCCGCCGACTTTAAGGGTTAATAGCAAAGCCCCCTTAAATGCTAAGAGCCTCAAATTTGGAGAATATATTAAGGAGATCAGAAGGAATAAAAGGATAAAACAATTTTTTCAAAAAGACCTTATAGTTTTTCAGAAAATCGATGTTAAAGTTTCAAAGGAAAAATGTATACATTTAAAAACCCGCCGACTTTAACGGTTAATAGCAAAGCCTGCTTAAAGTTTAGGAACACCAAATTCCCAGGGTATATTAAGGGGATCAGTCGGAATAAGAGGAAATTTTTTTTTTTTCAAAAAGACCTTATAGTTTTTGAGAAAATCGTTTTTGAAGTTTCAAGGGGAAAAATGTCTTTCAAATGGGAAAATGTCAGTTTCTTTTGCACAGGTAACGATAGTGTATTATTTTCATAGATTGAGCAGTGTATATTTACCTTGGGTGTCTTCATTCTCCCAGCAGCCACTTGCTCACTATTGCATACCCTGCTGCTGATCACGTGACATGCATCGGGAGCCAACGGTGTGAAAGCATAGAGCTGTGGCTCCCGGGAGGAAGGGAAGACCTGATGCAAGTCACGTGATCAGGGAGGGAGGAGGAGCAGGCCCCAATCACCCCTGGACCAGTAGCGAGGCTATTGTTACATGGCTGGATAAAATAGAGTGGAGATATTTGTAGAACAGAATAGGAGGCAGTATGTCTGTACAGCAGATAGTCCCAAAATTGTCACCAGCAATGACAGTTTGGGGCAATAGTAACTAAACCTAAGTGCGGACCTTTATCATCAGCTGAATAAACAGTGCTTTACCTTCAGACTTGATGAGATGAGCTCAGCTTTGTAGGCCAAACAGGAAGTGGAAGCGAGAGCAGATGAAACGATCAGGGCCAGCCATTCAAATCAATTACACATTGTTCAGTGAATTCTCCTTAAAGGATACCCGAGGTGACATGTGACATGATAAGATAGACGTGTGTGTACAGTGCCAAGCACACAAATAACTATGCTGTGTTCCTTTTTTTTCTTTCTCTGCCTGAAAGAGGTAAATATCAGGTATGTAAGTGGCTGACTCAGTCCTGACTCAGACAGGAAGTGACTACAGTGTGACTCTCACTGATCAGAAATTCCGCTTTTTATCTCTTTCTTGCTCTAAGAAGCCATTTTCTGCTAGGAAAGTGTTTTATAGTTTGAATTTCTCATCAGAGGGACACACTGTAGTCACTTCCTGTCTGAGTCAGGACTGAGTCAGCTACTTACATACCTGATATTTAACTCTTTCAGGCAGAGAAAGAAAAAAAGGAACACAGCATAGATATTTGTGTGCTAGGCACTGTACATACACATGTCTATCTCATTATGTCACTTCGGGTATCCTTTAAGGATTTTTGTAGAATGAACTGGTCATCTTTAGCTGCATTTTCTGCCTGAAAGAGAAGGCTGCAGTTTCTTTTTTCAGAGTTTTTTGGCTGCTGTTTTCCCTGGGTTATGAGCGAGGTCAGTATTGCAGGAAGGGAAATTGCAGATGTAATTCAAACTTGTTATTGTTTGAGCACTATTCGAGTTTTACTTGGCCTGAGCCCAGCCACCGATGTAACTGTTCTCCGCGGGACAAACCGCTGGGTAGATCTGCCAACCATCAGGCCCAAGGAAAAGAAAGAAAGCTGGACTTTTTCTTTTGGAAGGTCTGTAATAGCTCCTCTAAAAGGGGCTGCAAAATAGCCTGTGAGGAAATGGTGATGTGAATTCACAACAAGGGAGGAGCTTTCTGATCAGAAGAATCTCCTGTCACAACCAGAAAACCTGGGAGTCCTACAGGCAGATGTTTGTGGAGTGCTCTGTCTAGTGATGTCCAACGCCCCTCCATGGGTACCAAGATAGCCACAGTACAGCATCAAGTTATATGTACATACAGCACATGGACAACTGCGATGGACACTGCATTATTATTATTATTGATTTATAAAGCGCCAACATATTCCGTGGCGCTGTACAAAGTAAGAAACAAACATGGGGTACATAATACAGACAATGGTTTACACTAATATACAAGATACATAATTAGTGACAAAATACAAAAAATGATACAGCATACAGAATACAGAATTGGTAATGACAGTGATAAAAGTAACATGATGAATAAAATGTATAATGATTTCCAAGACACGAAAGGGGGAGAGAGCCCTGCCCTTGTGAGCTTACAATCTAAAGGGAATGGGGGGGGAAACAAGAGGAGGGGTAGTATACAATAAATATATAGAGGCAGTGTGTTTTAGGATACCTAGTAGGAGTGCAATTTGGTCTTAGGACAAAGGGGAGTGGCCTTGGGTAGCGCATATGCTTGTCGGAACAAATGAGTTTTTAGAGAGCGTTTAAAAGTAACAAAGGTTGGTGAGTGACGGATGTGTTGCATGTCTCAGATACATGGCTGGAATGGAGGAGTTTCCTCAGTATGACAAGCCAAGGAGAAATCAGCTTTTTTTTCTGACCCGGGAGTCAAACTCATGACATTATGCTTCACAGGCAGAGGCAGTACCTCTGGACGTTCTCAGCTGACTAGAGATCAGCAGAGAGAGCAAGAAACCCCCCAGAGAGGGGCTCATCCCTATATGGCCACACCCTGTCACAGAGAAACCACTGGCAACACACAGACACGCACACACACCACATACAGACACACACCCACACGCACACACACACGCCCTTATTCAATTCACCTTTTTTCTGCTGAGTTTTCTTCCAGGTTGCACATCCACCTTATCATTAAAATGCCTTTTAAGCCACCAACAAGCAAGAAAATGCTCAGGATAATGTTGAGAGTACCTTTTCACCCAGTGTTTGGTACTTTTTCAATTGTGGAGCGCAAATATAATTTTAAACAAACGATAAAAAATGATCTAGAAAAAGTGAATTGCATAAAGGCCCTTATTTCAGAACTACCTCTGTAAATACTGAATACTGGACTACCCATTCCCTAATTACCTGGGATCTTAGTAATTAACTTCTCATATGTCTGCACCTGAATGGCCAGTCCTAAGTTTACCACCCCAAAGACCAGGGGCACAACTACGTTGGGGGGGGGGGGGGGGGGGGTTACAGTAGTCCAGTTGTCAGGGGACAAGTCCCCCCACCTTACAGCTGTTTCTTGGCTTTACGTCACATCATCAGAGGTGCAGATGGGATTGGGGGACCGCAGGGGAGGACTCCATCTGCACCTCTGATGATGTGGCATAAAGCCATGAAACTTGTCCCCTGACACCTGGACTACTGTAACCCCCTATGAGTATATAAAGGCCGGTATCCTGATCCTGCGCAGAGTGAGTGGCATTGAAGGCGGAGACCTGTGACACGTGACGGTGACGCAGCGCTCAAGCGCCTGTGACGCAGGAGTCAGATGAAGTATTCCCCGCCCGCCGCATATCTGGAGGGGGAGAGTGCGGAAGGAGGAGGTGAGGAAGGGGGAGGGGTCTGGCCCCGCTCCCTGCCGCTGTCCCAGCTGCCCCTCCTTCTACTCTTCCCATACTGCGGACAACTATGCTACCTATTCCAGGGGCAACTATACTAGCTATACTGAACCTCCGCCCCAGTCTCAAGTCTTTTGCAGACTCCAAGCGGTTTTCTTCCAAGTTTGCCCTGTATTTGGCTCCATCCATCTTCCCATCAACTCTGACCAGCTTCCCTGTCCCTGCTGAAGAGATGCACCCCCTGAGCATGATGCTGCCACCACTATATGTGACAGTGGGGATGGTGTGTTCAGAGTGATGTGCAGTGTTAGTTTTCCGCCACACATAGCGTTTTGCATTTTGGCCAAAAAGTTCCATTTTGGTCTCATCTGACCAGAGCACCTTCTTCCACATGTTTGCTGTGTCCCCCACATGGCTTGTGGCAAACTGCAAACGGGACTTCTTATGCTTTCTGTTAACAATGCCTTTCTTCTTGCCACTCTTCCATAAAGGCCAACTTTGTACAGTGCATGACTAATAGTTGTCCTATGGACAGAGTCTCCCACCTGAGCTGTAGATCTCTGCAGCTCGTCCAGAGTCCCCATGGGCCTCTTGACTGCATTTCTGATCAGCGCTCTCCTTGTTCGGCCTGTGAGTTTAGGTGGATGGCCTTGTCTTGGTAGGTTTACAATTGTGCCAAACTCCTTTCATTTCTGAATGATCGCTTGAACGGTGCTCCGTGGGATGTTCAAGGCTTTGGAAATCTTTTTGTAGCCTAAGCCTGCTTTAAATTTCTCAATAACTTGATCCCTGACCTGTCTTGTGTGTTCTTTGGACTTCATGGTGTTGTTGCTCCCAATATTCTCTTAAACAACCTCTGAGGCCCTCACAGAGCAGCTGTATTGTACTGACATTAAATTACACACAGGTGCACTCTATTTAGTCATTAGCACTCATCAGGCAATGTCTATGGGCAACTGACTGCACTCAGACCAAAGGGGGCCGAATAATTACGCACACCCCACTTTGCAGTTATTGATTTGTAAAAAAGGTTTGGAATCATGTATGATTTTCGTTCCACTTCTCCCATGTACACCACTTTGTATTGGTCTTTCACGTGGAATTCCAATAAAATTGATTCATGTTTGTGGCAGTATTGTGACAAAATGTGGAAAACTTCAAGGGGGCCGAATACTTTTGCAAGCCACTGTATGCTGGGACATCTATACGGGGGAAAGTATACTATCTATACTGGGGGCCCCTATACCTGACATTACATACCGTGGCGCGCTTAGCACTCCGCACTTGTTTCTATATTTTTTTGGGGGGCGGGGAGTTCTTTTAATACCCAGCGCCGGGTGCCAGATGCCCTAGGTACGCCCCTGCTCAGTGGTGTGTTGGTGAAGTCAGTCAGACTCTTGTTTTCTTTTCATTAACATGCTGGCTGTGTTTGGGATTGTGGAGCCAAAGCTCGCCTTTTCTACATAAAATATTAATGCCTTTGATTTAGCATGTGTGGAACAAGATCACATTTCAAAGACAAACTTTTCCTCCCATCCCCAGGCCTCCGTGGCCTGCTGTGTCCCCATGCTCCGGCTTCAATGCACTTTGATAAACCGCCGACATATATGTCTGTATGCGAGATATGTAAACTCACGTCTTCCTAATCTCCTGCGCTGCTGTGCAGAGTGTGAGAGACACAACAAAGGATGCCATAAATGCATGAATAATACATGGGCAGTACAACCGGCAGTACCAGCACACACTGCATACTGTACATAACCTATAATATTACCCCTCACCTACCCCTCCTCTCTGACACTATCATGGCTGTCCTCCCACAAATCCCCCCTCCCCATTGTACTCACCTCAAAGACTGAAGTTCCAGGAATGACTTAAAGGACACCCGAGGTGAAAATAAACTAATGAAATAAACGATTGTATCTATCTTCCTTCTCCTAAAAATGACTTTTTAAGATATTCCACAGTGTTATTTTATGTTTAAATCTACTTTTTAAGTTTTATTGCTTTTGCTCAATGATCCTTTCATTGAAGTATGCCAGAGTTAAAATCTATGAACGATTGACCCTTTTTATCTCTTTCCTGCTCTCAGAAGCCATTTTCTGCTAGGAAAGTGTTTTGTAGTTGGAATTTCTTATCAGTGAGGGTCACACTTCCTGTTTGAGTCAGGACGGAGTCAGCCACTCACATACCTGATATTTAACTCTTTCAGGTAGAGAAAGAAAAAAAGGAACACAGCCTAGGTATTTGTGTGCTAGGCACTGTACATACACATGTCTATCTCATCATGTCACATGTCACCTCGGGTGTCCTTTAAAGCCAACCTGAACTGAAAATGAAAATATTTCATATTGCCATTTACCCCCTAGTATGTTTACTGCTAACTGGAAGGTAGGCGTGACCATGCCAGCCAAGAACCTCCCATCACAATAATCTGTGGGAGGGGCCATGGTAAAGCAGCAGGGAGCACAGTGTGATGGCAGCAGCTGTGGAGCTTCTCAGAATGCAGGACAGGGTGTTATGAGGTGTGAAGGTGGAGTCAGGACTGAGGTGACGACTTGTCTCCAGGGTCTCTCTGGCCAGATGAAGGGGTCACATTACTCCAAAACAGGCTGCAGGGTTGCCAACTCATCCCTTTAAATACTGACACATCTAAGTTATACAGGTTCTGGGGCTTCTCACACATAATCCATGCCTAAACTGCATCTAACTAGCCACAAGACATGTATAATTCATAAGCGTCCGTATTTAAAGGGATGAGTTGGCAACACTGACAGACTGTCCCCTACTTTCAAGCAAGAATCAGGATGATACCATTTATTGGTTAACCTAAATACATTAGGTTAGGGTTAGCTATTAGCTATTCCGCCTTCACCCTGTATGCTTACAAGATGATGAACAGACAGCTATATACATGCAACATCAAAAGAGAAGAAATAGTTTTTGTTTTTTTTTAAACATTAATATATGCCTTAATTGAACCAAAACAACCAAATAGGGTCTTGGGTGCATTTCAGCTGATTTATGACAAATAGATAAGAACCTTTGTTTACTCAATCCTCAGATCATTTCCATACTAACAAATAGGTTCTGTTCAGAGAGGTTGATTGTAAGTGGATTTGTAAGTCCAGTCCTGTGCTAAACATGGGAAAGCGTGAATAAATGAGTTACCTTAAAGCGGTATTGTCACCATAAAAATCAAATTTCAACAGCAACTGGTCTGAGTATATTAAGTGATAAAGATGCTAATCCTGCATTAAAAACTTTTTCTGCTGCTATGGTTTGGAGTTATCACATACTTTAGGAGCACTGGCCCTTTAGTAGTCAGTGCCAAACAGTTCCATGCTGGGTGTCCTTTTTATCTATAATATATTCTTCCTCTTCCCTTTATTTCCCTGCCTAGCTGCTTATCTGAAACATGATCCTCTGCTCACTTGTGTTTACCAGCAAGGCTGAGGCCCGGTTCACACTTGCGGTTCTCTGCCAAACGGACCGGATGACCGGACCGGATCCGGATCGGAACCGTACGGTTCTGATCCGGATCCGATCCGGATCCGGTCAGGTTGCATCAGGTGTTCATCAGAATGCGATCCGGATCCGTTTGGCAAAAGATAGTAGAAACCGAATAAAAATGTTGGGGTCTGGGAGGTCAGCAGAAGGTGGACCTGTGGAATCAGGCCCTCCGCTGTTTAGCACTCACCTCCACCTCCGACATACTGCCAACATTTCCAGCACGTTTAAAGTCACTGCTGCTCCACTCCAAAATGCTTGCCCATGTGTCCCCATCCAAAATCGCCGCAACAATACGCATAGGAAGTGGGGTAGAACATCCGGATTTTTAGCCAGTGTGTTGTGCGCTCTCCGGTTCTCATTGGTTTGTATTGGCCGGATGGTGCAGTCCGGCTCCGCTCCGGATACGGCTGCCGGAGGAGCCGGACCAAAAAATAGCGCATGTTGGGTCTTATGCCGGAGTCCGGATCCGGTCCGGACGAAACGGACGCATGTGAACGAACGCATAGGCTTTCATTGCTATGCCGTGCGTCCGTTCCGTCCGTTCTGCATGCGTTCCGGCTCCGGCACGGCGATTCCGGACGGCGACCGCTAATGTGAACCAAGCCTGAGGTGACTCAGCGATTGGAGGAGAAAAAAAAAAAGTAAAGGGCAGAAATGACATCAGGATTTAACCTAAACTGTGGGCAAAAGACATGGCCCCCACCAGGAACATAATTCTCGTAATTTACTATATAACATTCACTGAAATCAAAACATGGACAGTACAATACATGTGTTATGTAAGTAGATCAAGTATTTATCTACTTATATATGTGTTTTTTTTCCCTGGAATAGTATGGCTAATCCTCCTGCTTAAAGACAACTCTGGAATTGGACATATATAATGTAAACAAGATTTTTATTATTGTTTTCATGCACTTTTACTTTGTTTGTAAACTTATAACAGCTTATACAATATCGTAATACGTAACAACAAAAATATAAGCAATGAAAAACATTGTATATTGTGTACATGAAGACAACACTGTAGCTCGAGTCGTTTGTTAGAAGAGGATTGTCTGAACAGAGGTGGTGGTCAGGGGAGAGTACAGTTTAAAACATTATGGAATGAGTCTATAGAAATCATGAAAGATCTGTAAAATGTAATATATACTGTCCCAGAGTAAAATACACTGCAAACTACCTTCTCCCCTTTTCCTATGTGCTGTCACTTTAAAATAGGTATTAAAAAGCTGACAGATCTGACATATTTTGGACTAGTCCATCTTCACATTGGAAATTCTAAGTATTACCTTTTACTCTTCACAAAAAGCACCCCCTAGAAAGGATCTGTACGAAGATGTCAGGCAGCTTCTTTATTTGATTGCACACTAATTTGACAGTTGGACTGATCACCTGCAATTCAGTAAATTCTGTAAATAAATAACTGAGAATACCCCCATGAGGAGATGGACTAGTCCAAAACCTGACAGATCTGTCACATTTCCCCTACCTAATGTGAGTGACAGCAACATAGGAAAAAAGTAATTTATAATGCATTTTACTCTAGAAGAAATGTACATTAATATCTACGTATTTTAAATTTTTGTGGGGTAATGCTGCCACTGCCACATTATGTGTATTTTTTGGTAGAAATGCTGCCACATTATGGGTATTTTGTGGAAATACTGTATATCTACAGTACCAGTATTTCTATGTATTATAAATGTTACATTTTTTTTGCAGTACTTGTCCTTCAATGGTATGTTTTCATTTTAAGCGCCTGCAATTTTCCTGGACGATATAATTGCCTGAGAAATCTCTGCGCTGCCAGCTACAACTATTGTTTTCAGGGATAGAATTAACAGTAATCTTTTAATCTGCAATTAGTTTTAATTAAATGTCGCTGTATAGTCAACCATCGCACTTTATATGGAATACAATTAACGAGGTCAAACCAGTAAAATGAATAAACTGCCCGGCCTCTCTGCCCGCAATCCGCCTGCTGAACCTGCCTTCATGCAAAATAAACAGCCCGCCTCTCTGCCCGCAATCCGCCTGCTGAACCTGCCTCGATGCAGAATAAACAGCCCGGCCTCTCTGCTCATTCTCCGCCTGCTGAACCTGCCTCGATGTAGAATAAACTGCCCGGCCCCTCCGCTCACACTCCGCCTGCTGAACCTGCCTCGATGCAGAATAAACAGCCCGCCCCCTCCGCTCACACTCCGCCTGCTGAACCTGCCTCCATGCAGAATAAACAGCCCGGCCTCTCTGCTCATTCTCCGCCTGCTGAACCTGCCTCGATGCAGAATAAACAGCCGGGCCTCTCTGCCTGCACTCCTTCTGCTGAACCTGCCTCCATGCAGAATAAACAGCCCGCCCCCTCTGCTCACACTCCGCCTGCTGAACCTGCCTCGATGCAGAATAAACAGCCCGCCCCCTCTGCTCACACTCCGCCTGCTGAACCTGCCTCCATGCAGAATAAACAGCCCGGCCTCTCTGCTCATACTCCGCCTGCTGAACCTGCCTCGATGCAGAATAAACAGCCCGGCCTCTCTGCCCGCACTCTGCCTGCTGAACCTGCCTCGATGCAGAATAAACTGCCCGGCCTCTCTGCCCATGCTCCGCCTGCTGAACCTGCCGCGATGCAGAATAAACTGCCCGCCCCCTCTGCTCACACTCCGCCTGCTGAACCTGCCTCGATGCAGAATGAACAGCCCGGCCTCTCTGCTCACACTCCGTCTGCTGTACCTGCCTCCATGCAGAATGAACAGCCCGGCCTCTCTGCTCACACTCCGTCTGCTGTACCTGCCTCGATGCAGAATAAACAGCCCGGCCTCTCTGCTCACACTCCGCCTGCTGAACCTGCCTCGATGCAGAATAAACAGCCAGGCCTCTCTGCTCACACTCCGTCTGCTGTACCTGCCTCCATGCAGAATGAACAGCCCGGCCTCTCTGCTCACACTCCGTCTGCTGTACCTGCCTCGATGCAGAATAAACAGCCCGCCCCCTCCGCTCACACTCCGCCTGCTGAACCTGCCTCGATGCAGAATAAACAGCCCGGCCTCTCTGCCCGCAATCCGTCCGCTGAACCTGCCTCGATGTAGAATAAACAGCCCGGCCTCTCCGCTCACACTCCGCCTGCTGAACCTGCCTCGATGCAGAATAAACAGCCCGGCCTCTCTGCCCGCAATCCGTCTGCTGAACCTGCCTCGATGCAGAATAAACTGCCCGGCCTCTCTGCCCGCACTCTGCCTGCTGAACCTGCCGCGATGCAGAATAAACAGCCCGGCCCCTCTGCCCGCAATCCGCCTGCTGAACCTGCCTCGATGCAGAATAAACAGCCCGGCCTCTTTGCCCGCACTCTGCCTGCTGAACCTGCCGCGATGCAGAATAAACAGCCCGGCCTCTCCGCTCACACTCCGTCTGCTGAACCTGCCGCGATGCAGAATAAACAGCCCGGCCTCTCTGCCCGCACTCTGCCTGCTGAACCTGCCTCGATGCAGAATAAACAGCCCGGCCTCTTTGCCCGCACTCTGCCTGCTGAACCTGCCGCGATGCAGAATAAACTGCCCGGCCTCTCTGCCCGCACTCCGCCTGCTGAACCTGCCTCGATGTAGAATAAACAGCCCGGCCCCTCCACTCACACTCCGCCTGCTGAACCTGCCTCGATGTAGAATAAACAGCCCGGCCTCTCTGCCCGCACTCTGTCTGCTGAACCTGCCTCCATGCAGAATAAACTGCCCGGCCTCTCTGCCCGCAATCCGCCTGCTGAACCTGCCTCGATGCAGAATAAACAGCCCGGCCCCTCCGCTCACACTCCGCCTGCTGAACCTGCCTCGATGTAGAATAAACAGCCCGGCCTCTCTGCCCGCACTGCGCCTGCTGAACCTGCCTCGATGTAGAATAAACAGCCCGGCCTCTCTGCCCGCAATCCGCCTGCTGAACCTGCCTCGATGCAGAATAAACTGCCCGGCCTCTCTGCCTGCACTCCGCCTGCTGAACCTGCCTCGATGCAGAATAAACAGCCCGGCCTCTCTGCCCGCACTCCGTCTGCTGTACCTGCCTCGATGCAGAATAAACAGCCCGGCCTCTCTGCCCGCACTCTGCCTGCTGAACCTGCCGCGATGCAGAATAAACTGCCCGGCCTCTCTGCTCACACTCCGTCTGCTGTACCTGCCTCGATGCAGAATAAACAGCCCGGCCTCTCCGCTCACACTCCGCCTGCTGAACCTGCCTCCATGCAGAATAAACTGCCCGGCCTCTCTGCCCGCACTCTGCCTGCTGAACCTGCCTCGATGCAGAATAAACAGCCCGGCCTCTCTGCCCGCACTCTGCCTGCTGAACCTGCCGCGATGCAGAATAAACTGCCCGGCCTCTCTGCCCGCACTCCGCCTGCTGAACCTGCCGCGATGCAGAATAAACAGCCCGGCCTCTCTGCTCACACTCCGCCTGCTGAACCTGCCTCCATGCAGAATAAACAGCCCGGCCTCTCTGCCCGCACTCTGCCTGCTGAACCTGCCTCGATGCAGAATAAACAGCCCGGCCTCTCTGCCCGCACTCTGCCTGCTGAACCTGCCGCGATGCAGAATAAACTGCCCGGCCTCTCTGCCCGCACTCCGCCTGCTGAACCTGCCGCGATGCAGAATAAACAGCCCGGCCTCTCTGCTCACACTCCATCCGCTGAACCTGCCTCGATGCAGAATAAACAGCCCGGCCTCTCTGCCTGCACTCCGCCTGCTGAACCTGCCTCGATGCAGAATAAACAGCCCGGCCCCTCTGCCCGCAATCCGCCTGCTGAACCTGCCTCGATGCAGAATAAACAGCCCGGCCTCTCTGCCCGCACTCCGTCTGCTGAACCTGCCTCGATGCAGAATAAACAGCCCGGCCCCTCTACCCGCACTCCGCCTGCTGAACCTGCCTCGATGCAGAATAAACTGCCCGGCCTCTCTGCTCACACTCCGCCTGCTGAACCTGCCTCGATGCAGAATAAACAGCCCGGCCTCTCTGCCCGCACTCCGTCTGCTGAACCTGCCGCGATGCAGAATAAACTGCCCGGCCTCTCTGCCCGCACTCCGTCTGCTGAACCTGCCTCCATGCAGAATAAACAGCCCGGCCTCTCTGCTCACACTCCGCCTGCTGAACCTGCCTCGATGTAGAATAAACAGCCCGCCCCCTCTGCTCACACTCCGCCTGCTGAACCTGCCGCAATGCAGAATAAACTGCCCGGCCTCTCTGCCCGCACTCCGCCTGCTGAACCTGCCTCCATGCAGAATAAACAGCCCGGCCTCTCTGCCCGCACTCCATCTGCTGAACCTGCCTCCATGCAGAATAAACAGCCCGGCCTCTCTGCCCGCACTCCGTCTGCTGAACCTGTCTCGATGTAGAATAAACAGCCCGCCCCCTCTGCTCACACTCCGCCTGCTGAACCTGCCTCGATGCAGAATAAACTGCCCGGCCTCTCTGCTCACACTCCGCCTGCTGAACCTGCCTCGATGCAGAATAAACTGCCCGGCCTCTCTGCTCACACTCCGCCTGCTGAACCTGCCTCCATGCAGAATAAACAGCCCGCCCCCTCTGCCCGCACTCCGCCTGCTGAACCTGCCTCGATGCAGAATAAACTGCCCGGCCTCTCTTCCCGCACTCCGTCTGCTGAACCTGCCGCGATGCAAAATAAACAGCCCGGCCTCTCTGCCCGCACTCCGTCTGCTAAACCTGCCTCCATGCAGAATAAACAGCCCGGCCTCTCTACTCATTCTCCGCCTGCTGAACCTGCCTCGATGCAGAATAAACAGCCCGCCCCCTCTGCTCACACTCCGCCTGCTGAACCTGCCTCGATGCAGAATAAACTGCCCGGCCTCTCTTCCCGCACTCCGTCTGCTGAACCTGCCGCGATGCAAAATAAACTGCCCGGCCTCTCTGCCCGCACTCCGTCTGCTGAACCTGCCTCCATGCAGAATAAACAGCCCGGCCTCTCTACTCATTCTCCGCCTGCTGAACCTGCCTCGATGCAGAATAAACAGCCCGCCCCCTCTGCTCACACTCCGCCTGCTGAACCTGCCTCCATGCAGAATAAACAGCCCGGCCTCTCTGCTCATACTCCGCCTGCTGAACCTGCCTCGATGCAGAATAAACAGCCCGGCCTCTCTGCCCGCACTCTGCCTGCTGAACCTGCCTCGATGCAGAATAAACTGCCCGGCCTCTCTGCCCATGCTCCGCCTGCTGAACCTGCCGCGATGCAGAATAAACTGCCCGGCCTCTTTGCCTGCACTCCGTCTGCTGTACCTGCCTCCATGCAGAATGAACAGCCCGGCCTCTCTGCTCACACTCCGTCTGCTGTACCTGCCTCGATGCAGAATAAACAGCCCGGCCTCTCTGCCCGCACTCCGTCTGCTGAACCTGCCGCGATGCAGAATAAACTGCCCGGCCTCTCTGCCCGCACTCCGTCTGCTGAACCTGCCGCGATGCAGAATAAACAGCCCGGCCTCTCTGCCCGCAATCCGTCCGCTGAACCTGCCGCGATGTAGAATAAACAGCCCGGCCTCTCTGCCCGCACTCCGCCTGCTGAACCTGCCTCGATGCAGAATAAACAGCCCGGCCTCTTTGCCCGCACTCCGCCTGCTGAACCTGCCTCGATGCAGAATAAACAGCCCGCCCCCTCTGCCCGCACTCTGCCTGCTGAACCTGCCTCCATGCAGAATAAACAGCCCGCCCCCTCTGCTCACACTCTGCCTGCTGAACCTGCCGCGATGCAGAATAAACAGCCCGGCCTCTCTACTCACACTCCATCTGCTGAACCTGCCGCGATGCTGAATAAACAGCCCGGCCTTTCTGCCCGCACTCCGCCTGCTGAACCTGCCTCCATGCATAATAAACAGCCCGGCCTCTCTGCCCGCACTCCATCTGCTGAACCTGCCTCGATGCAGAATAAACTGCCCGGCCTCTCTGCCCGCACTCTGCCTGCTGAACCTGCCTCCATGCAGAATAAACAGCCCGGCCTCTCTGCCCGCACTCTGTCTGCTGAACCTGCCTCGATGCAGAATAAACTGCCCGGCCTCTCTGCCCGCACTGCGCCTGCTGAACCTGCCTCGATGCAGAATAAACAGCCCGGCCTCTCTGCCCGCACTCCGCCTGCTGAACCTGCCTCGATGCAGAATAAATAGCCCGGCCTCTCTGCCCGCACTCCGTCTGCTGAACCTGCCTCGATGCAGAATAAACAGCCCGGCCTCTCTGCCCGCACTCCGTCTGCTGAACCTGCCGCGATGCAGAATAAACAGCCCGGCCTCTCTGCCCGCACTCCGCCTGCTGAACCTGCCTCGATGCAGAATAAACAGCCCGGCCTCTCTGCCCGCACTCCGTCTGCTGAACCTGCCTCGATGCAGAATAAACAGCCCGGCCTCTCTGCCCGCACTCTGTCTGCTGAACCTGCCTCGATGCAGAATAAACTGCCCGGCCTCTCTGCCTGCACTCCGCCTGCTGAACCTGCCTCGATGCAGAATAAACAGCCCGGCCTCTCTGCCCGCACTCCGTCTGCTGTACCTGCCTCGATGCAGAATAAACAGCCCGGCCTCTCTGCCCGCACTCTGCCTGCTGAACCTGCCTCGATGCAGAATAAACAGCCCGGCCTCTCTGCCCGCACTCTGCCTGCTGAACCTGCCGCGATGCAGAATAAACTGCCCGGCCTCTCTGCCCGCACTCCGCCTGCTGAACCTGCCGCGATGCAGAATAAACAGCCCGGCCTCTCTGCTCACACTCCATCCGCTGAACCTGCCTCGATGCAGAATAAACAGCCCGGCCTCTCTGCCCGCACTCCCTCTGCTGAACCTGCCTCGATGCAGAATAAACAGCCCGGCCTCTCTGCCCGCACTCTGCCTGCTGAACCTGCCTCGATGCAGAATAAACAGCCCGGCCTCTCTGCCCGCACTCCGCCTGCTGAACCTGTCTCGATGCAGAATAAACAGCCCGGCCTCTCTGCCCGCACTCCGTCTGCTGAACCTGTCTCGATGCAGAATAAACAGCCCGGCCTCTCTGCCCGCACTCCGCCTGCTGAACCTGTCTCGATGCAGAATAAACAGCCCGGCCCCTCTGCCCGCACTCTGCCTGCTGAACCTGCCGCGATACAGAATAAACAGCCCGGCCTCTCTACTCACACTCCATCTGCTGAACCTGCCGCGATGCAGAATAAACTGCCCGGCCTCTCTGCCCGCACTCCGTCTGCTGAACCTGCCTCCATGCAGAATAAACAGCCCGGCCTCTCTGCTCACACTCCGCCTGCTGAACCTGCCTCGATGCAGAATAAACAGCCCGGCCTCTCTGCCCGCACTCCGCCTGCTGAACCTGCCGCGATGCAGAATAAACAGCCCGGCCCCTCTGCCCGCACTCTGCCTGCTGAACCTGCCGCGATGCAGAATAAACAGCCCGGCCTCTCTGCCTGCACTCCGCCTGCTGAACCTGCCTCGATGTAGAATAAACTGCCCGGCCTCTCTGCCCGCACTCCGTCTGCTGAACCTGCCGCGATGCAGAATAAACAGCCCGGCCCCTCTGCCCGCACTCCGCCTGCTGAGCCTGCCTCGATGCAGAATAAACAGCCCGCCCCCTCCGCTCACACTCCGCCTGCTGAACCTGCCTCGATGCAGAATAAACAGCCCCGCCCCCTCCGCTCACACTCTGTCTGCTGAACCTGCCTCCATGCAGAATAAACAGCCCGCCCCCTCCGCTCACACTCCGCCTGCTGAACCTGCCTTGATGCAGAATAAACAGCCCGGCCTCTCTGCCCGCACTCCGCCTGCTGAACCTGCCTCCATGCAGAATAAACTGCCCGGCCCCTCTGCTCACACTCCGCCTGCTGAACCTGCCTCGATGCAGAATTAACAGTCCGGCCCCTCCGCTCACACTCCGCCTGCTGAACCTGCCTCGATGCAGAATAAACAGCCCGCCCCCTCCGCTCACACTCCGCCTGCTGAACCTGCCTCGATGCAGAATAAACAGCCCGGCCTCTCTGCCCGCACTCTGCCTGCTGAACCTGCCTCGATGCAGAATAAACAGCCCGGCCTCTCTGCCCGCACTCTGCCTGCTGAACCTGCCGCGATGCAGAATAAACTGCCCGGCCTCTCTGCCCGCACTCCGCCTGCTGAACCTGCCGCGATGCAGAATAAACAGCCCGGCCTCTCTGCTCACACTCCATCCGCTGAACCTGCCTCGATGCAGAATAAACAGCCCGGCCTCTCTGCCTGCACTCCGCCTGCTGAACCTGCCTCGATGCAGAATAAACAGCCCGGCCCCTCTGCCCGCAATCCGCCTGCTGAACCTGCCTCGATGCAGAATAAACAGCCCGGCCTCTCTGCCCGCACTCCGTCTGCTGAACCTGCCTCGATGCAGAATAAACAGCCCGGCCCCTCTACCCGCACTCCGCCTGCTGAACCTGCCTCGATGCAGAATAAACTGCCCGGCCTCTCTGCTCACACTCCGCCTGCTGAACCTGCCTCGATGCAGAATAAACAGCCCGGCCTCTCTGCCCGCACTCCGTCTGCTGAACCTGCCGCGATGCAGAATAAACTGCCCGGCCTCTCTGCCCGCACTCCGTCTGCTGAACCTGCCTCCATGCAGAATAAACAGCCCGGCCTCTCTGCTCACACTCCGCCTGCTGAACCTGCCTCGATGTAGAATAAACAGCCCGCCCCCTCTGCTCACACTCCGCCTGCTGAACCTGCCGCAATGCAGAATAAACTGCCCGGCCTCTCTGCCCGCACTCCGCCTGCTGAACCTGCCTCCATGCAGAATAAACAGCCCGGCCTCTCTGCCCGCACTCCATCTGCTGAACCTGCCTCCATGCAGAATAAACAGCCCGGCCTCTCTGCCCGCACTCCGTCTGCTGAACCTGTCTCGATGTAGAATAAACAGCCCGCCCCCTCTGCTCACACTCCGCCTGCTGAACCTGCCTCGATGCAGAATAAACTGCCCGGCCTCTCTGCTCACACTCCGCCTGCTGAACCTGCCTCGATGCAGAATAAACTGCCCGGCCTCTCTGCTCACACTCCGCCTGCTGAACCTGCCTCCATGCAGAATAAACAGCCCGCCCCCTCTGCCCGCACTCCGCCTGCTGAACCTGCCTCGATGCAGAATAAACTGCCCGGCCTCTCTTCCCGCACTCCGTCTGCTGAACCTGCCGCGATGCAAAATAAACAGCCCGGCCTCTCTGCCCGCACTCCGTCTGCTAAACCTGCCTCCATGCAGAATAAACAGCCCGGCCTCTCTACTCATTCTCCGCCTGCTGAACCTGCCTCGATGCAGAATAAACAGCCCGCCCCCTCTGCTCACACTCCGCCTGCTGAACCTGCCTCGATGCAGAATAAACTGCCCGGCCTCTCTTCCCGCACTCCGTCTGCTGAACCTGCCGCGATGCAAAATAAACTGCCCGGCCTCTCTGCCCGCACTCCGTCTGCTGAACCTGCCTCCATGCAGAATAAACAGCCCGGCCTCTCTACTCATTCTCCGCCTGCTGAACCTGCCTCGATGCAGAATAAACAGCCCGCCCCCTCTGCTCACACTCCGCCTGCTGAACCTGCCTCCATGCAGAATAAACAGCCCGGCCTCTCTGCTCATACTCCGCCTGCTGAACCTGCCTCGATGCAGAATAAACAGCCCGGCCTCTCTGCCCGCACTCTGCCTGCTGAACCTGCCTCGATGCAGAATAAACTGCCCGGCCTCTCTGCCCATGCTCCGCCTGCTGAACCTGCCGCGATGCAGAATAAACTGCCCGGCCTCTTTGCCTGCACTCCGTCTGCTGTACCTGCCTCCATGCAGAATGAACAGCCCGGCCTCTCTGCTCACACTCCGTCTGCTGTACCTGCCTCGATGCAGAATAAACAGCCCGGCCTCTCTGCCCGCACTCCGTCTGCTGAACCTGCCGCGATGCAGAATAAACTGCCCGGCCTCTCTGCCCGCACTCCGTCTGCTGAACCTGCCGCGATGCAGAATAAACAGCCCGGCCTCTCTGCCCGCAATCCGTCCGCTGAACCTGCCGCGATGTAGAATAAACAGCCCGGCCTCTCTGCCCGCACTCCGCCTGCTGAACCTGCCTCGATGCAGAATAAACAGCCCGGCCTCTTTGCCCGCACTCCGCCTGCTGAACCTGCCTCGATGCAGAATAAACAGCCCGCCCCCTCTGCCCGCACTCTGCCTGCTGAACCTGCCTCCATGCAGAATAAACAGCCCGCCCCCTCTGCTCACACTCTGCCTGCTGAACCTGCCGCGATGCAGAATAAACAGCCCGGCCTCTCTACTCACACTCCATCTGCTGAACCTGCCGCGATGCTGAATAAACAGCCCGGCCTTTCTGCCCGCACTCCGCCTGCTGAACCTGCCTCCATGCATAATAAACAGCCCGGCCTCTCTGCCCGCACTCCATCTGCTGAACCTGCCTCGATGCAGAATAAACTGCCCGGCCTCTCTGCCCGCACTCTGCCTGCTGAACCTGCCTCCATGCAGAATAAACAGCCCGGCCTCTCTGCCCGCACTCTGTCTGCTGAACCTGCCTCGATGCAGAATAAACTGCCCGGCCTCTCTGCCCGCACTGCGCCTGCTGAACCTGCCTCGATGCAGAATAAACAGCCCGGCCTCTCTGCCCGCACTCCGCCTGCTGAACCTGCCTCGATGCAGAATAAACAGCCCGGCCTCTCTGCCCGCACTCCGTCTGCTGAACCTGCCTCGATGCAGAATAAACAGCCCGGCCTCTCTGCCCGCACTCCGTCTGCTGAACCTGCCGCGATGCAGAATAAACAGCCCGGCCTCTCTGCCCGCACTCCGCCTGCTGAACCTGCCTCGATGCAGAATAAACAGCCCGGCCTCTCTGCCCGCACTCCGTCTGCTGAACCTGCCTCGATGCAGAATAAACAGCCCGGCCTCTCTGCCCGCACTCTGTCTGCTGAACCTGCCTCGATGCAGAATAAACTGCCCGGCCTCTCTGCCTGCACTCCGCCTGCTGAACCTGCCTCGATGCAGAATAAACAGCCCGGCCTCTCTGCCCGCACTCCGTCTGCTGTACCTGCCTCGATGCAGAATAAACAGCCCGGCCTCTCTGCCCGCACTCTGCCTGCTGAACCTGCCTCGATGCAGAATAAACAGCCCGGCCTCTCTGCCCGCACTCTGCCTGCTGAACCTGCCGCGATGCAGAATAAACTGCCCGGCCTCTCTGCCCGCACTCCGCCTGCTGAACCTGCCGCGATGCAGAATAAACAGCCCGGCCTCTCTGCTCACACTCCATCCGCTGAACCTGCCTCGATGCAGAATAAACAGCCCGGCCTCTCTGCCCGCACTCCCTCTGCTGAACCTGCCTCGATGCAGAATAAACAGCCCGGCCTCTCTGCCCGCACTCTGCCTGCTGAACCTGCCTCGATGCAGAATAAACAGCCCGGCCTCTCTGCCCGCACTCCGCCTGCTGAACCTGTCTCGATGCAGAATAAACAGCCCGGCCTCTCTGCCCGCACTCCGTCTGCTGAACCTGTCTCGATGCAGAATAAACAGCCCGGCCTCTCTGCCCGCACTCCGCCTGCTGAACCTGTCTCGATGCAGAATAAACAGCCCGGCCCCTCTGCCCGCACTCTGCCTGCTGAACCTGCCGCGATACAGAATAAACAGCCCGGCCTCTCTACTCACACTCCATCTGCTGAACCTGCCGCGATGCAGAATAAACTGCCCGGCCTCTCTGCCCGCACTCCGTCTGCTGAACCTGCCTCCATGCAGAATAAACAGCCCGGCCTCTCTGCTCACACTCCGCCTGCTGAACCTGCCTCGATGCAGAATAAACAGCCCGGCCTCTCTGCCCGCACTCCGCCTGCTGAACCTGCCGCGATGCAGAATAAACAGCCCGGCCCCTCTGCCCGCACTCTGCCTGCTGAACCTGCCGCGATGCAGAATAAACAGCCCGGCCTCTCTGCCTGCACTCCGCCTGCTGAACCTGCCTCGATGTAGAATAAACTGCCCGGCCTCTCTGCCCGCACTCCGTCTGCTGAACCTGCCGCGATGCAGAATAAACAGCCCGGCCCCTCTGCCCGCACTCCGCCTGCTGAGCCTGCCTCGATGCAGAATAAACAGCCCGCCCCCTCCGCTCACACTCCGCCTGCTGAACCTGCCTCGATGCAGAATAAACAGCCCCGCCCCCTCCGCTCACACTCTGTCTGCTGAACCTGCCTCCATGCAGAATAAACAGCCCGCCCCCTCCGCTCACACTCCGCCTGCTGAACCTGCCTTGATGCAGAATAAACAGCCCGGCCTCTCTGCCCGCACTCCGCCTGCTGAACCTGCCTCCATGCAGAATAAACTGCCCGGCCCCTCTGCTCACACTCCGCCTGCTGAACCTGCCTCGATGCAGAATTAACAGTCCGGCCCCTCCGCTCACACTCCGCCTGCTGAACCTGCCTCGATGCAGAATAAACAGCCCGCCCCCTCCGCTCACACTCCGCCTGCTGAACCTGCCTCGATGCAGAATAAACAGCCCGGCCTCTCTGCCCGCACTCCGCCTGCTGAACCTGCCTCCATGCAGAATAAACAGCCCGGCCTCTCTGCTCACACTCCGCCTGCTGAACCTGCCTCGATGTAGAATAAACAGCCCGCCCCCTCTGCTCACACTCCATCTGCTGAACCTGCCTCGATGCAGAATAAACAGCCCGGCCTCTCTGCCTGCACTCCGCCTGCTGAACCTGCCTCGATGCAGAATAAACAGCCCGGCCCCTCTGCCCGCAATCCGCCTGCTGAACCTGCCTCGATGCAGAATAAACTGCCCGGCCTCTCTGCCCGCACTCCGCCTGCTGAACCTGCCTCGATGCAGAATAAACAGCCCGGCCTCTCTGCCCGCACTCCGTCTGCTGAACCTGCCGCGATGCAGAATAAACTGCCCGGCCTCTCTGCCCGCACTCCGTCTGCTGAATCTGCCTCCATGCAGAATAAACAGCCCGGCCTCTCTGCCCGCACTCCATCTGCTGAACCTGCCTCCATGCAGAATAAACAGCCCGGCCTCTCTGCCCGCACTCCGTCTGCTGAACCTGTCTCGATGCAGAATAAACAGCCCGCCTCCTCTGCTCACACTCCGCCTGCTGAACCTGCCTCGATGCAGAATAAACTGCCCGGCCTCTCTGCTCACACTCCGCCTGCTGAACCTGCCTCGATGCAGAATAAACTGCCCGGCCTCTCTGCTCACACTCCGCCTGCTGAACCTGCCTCCATGCAGAATAAACAGCCCGCCCCCTCTGCCCGCACTCCGCCTGCTGAACCTGCCTCGATGCAGAATAAACTGCCCGGCCTCTCTTCCCGCACTCCGTCTGCTGAACCTGCCGCGATGCAAAATAAACAGCCCGGCCTCTCTGCCCGCACTCCGTCTGCTAAACCTGCCTCCATGCAGAATAAACAGCCCGGCCTCTCTACTCATTCTCCGCCTGCTGAACCTGCCTCGATGCAGAATAAACAGCCCGCCCCCTCTGCTCACACTCCGCCTGCTGAACCTGCCTCCATGCAGAATAAACAGCCCGGCCTCTCTGCTCATACTCCGCCTGCTGAACCTGCCTCGATGCAGAATAAACAGCCCGGCCTCTCTGCCCGCACTCTGCCTGCTGAACCTGCCTCGATGCAGAATAAACTGCCCGGCCTCTCTGCCCATGCTCCGCCTGCTGAACCTGCCGCGATGCAGAATAAACAGCCCGGCCTCTCTGCCCGCACTCTGCCTGCTGAACCTGCCTCGTTGCAGAATAAACTGCCCGGCCTCTCTGCTCACACTCCGTCTGCTGTACCTGCCTCGATGCAGAATAAACAGCCCGGCCTCTCTGCCCGCACTCCGTCTGCTGAACCTGCCGCGATGCAGAATAAACTGCCCGGCCTCTCTGCCCGCACTCCGTCTGCTGAACCTGCCTCCATGCAGAATAAACAGCCCGGCCTTCTCTGCCCGCACTCTGCCTGCTGAACCTGCCGCGATGCAGAATAAACTGCCCGGCCTCTCTGCCCGCACTCCGTCTGCTGAACCTGCCGCGATGCAGAATAAACTGCCCGGCCTCTCTGCCCGCACTCCGTCTGCTGAACCTGCCTCCATGCAGAATAAACAGCCCGGCCTCTCTGCCCGCACTCCGTCTGCTGAACCTGCCGCGATGCAGAATAAACAGCCCGGCCTCTCTGCCCGCAATCCGTCCGCTGAACCTGCCGCGATGTAGAATAAACAGCCCGGCCTCTCTGCCCGCACTCCGCCTGCTGAACCTGCCTCGATGCAGAATAAACAGCCCGGCCTCTTTGCCCGCACTCTGCCTGCTGAACCTGCCGCGATGTAGAATAAACAGCCCGGCCTCTCTGCCCGCACTCCGCCTGCTGAACCTGTCTCGATGCAGAATAAACAGCCCGGCCTCTCTGCCCGCACTCCGCCTGCTGAACCTGTCTCGATGCAGAATAAACAGCCCGGCCCCTCTGCCCGCACTCTGCCTGCTGAACCTGCCGCGATGCAGAATAAACAGCCCGGCCTCTCTACTCACACTCCATCTGCTGAACCTGCCGCGATGCAGAATAAACTGCCCGGCCTCTCTGCCCGCACTCCGTCTGCTGAACCTGCCTCCATGCAGAATAAACAGCCCGGCCTCTCTGCTCACACTCCGCCTGCTGAACCTGCCTCGATGCAGAATAAACTGCCCGGCCTCTCTGCCCGCACTCCGCCTGCTGAACCTGCCGCGATGCAGAATAAACAGCCCGGCCCCTCTGCCCGCACTCTGCCTGCTGAACCTGCCGCGATGCAGAATAAACAGCCCGGCCTCTCTGCCTGCACTCCGCCTGCTGAACCTGCCTCGATGTAGAATAAACTGCCCGGCCTCTCTGCCCGCACTCCGTCTGCTGAACCTGCCGCGATGCAGAATAAACAGCCCGGCCCCTCTGCCCGCACTCCGCCTGCTGAGCCTGCCTCGATGCAGAATAAACAGCCCGCCCCCTCCGCTCACACTCCGCCTGCTGAACCTGCCTCGATGCAGAATAAACAGCCCCGCCCCCTCCGCTCACACTCCGTCTGCTGAACCTGCCTCCATGCAGAATAAACAGCCCGCCCCCTCCGCTCACACTCCGCCTGCTGAACCTGCCTTGATGCAGAATAAACAGCCCGGCCTCTCTGCCCGCACTCCGCCTGCTGAACCTGCCTCCATGCAGAATAAACTGCCCGGCCCCTCTGCTCACACTCCGCCTGCTGAACCTGCCTCGATGCAGAATAAACAGTCCGGCCCCTCCGCTCACACTCCGCCTGCTGAACCTGCCTCGATGCAGAATAAACAGCCCGCCCCCTCCGCTCACACTCCGCCTGCTGAACCTGCCTCGATGCAGAATAAACAGCCCGGCCTCTCTGCCCGCACTCCGCCTGCTGAACCTGCCTCCATGCAGAATAAACAGCCCGGCCTCTCTGCTCACACTCCGCCTGCTGAACCTGCCTCGATGTAGAATAAACAGCCCGCCCCCTCTGCTCACACTCCATCTGCTGAACCTGCCTCGATGCAGAATAAACAGCCCGGCCTCTCTGCCTGCACTCCGCCTGCTGAACCTGCCTCGATGCAGAATAAACAGCCCGGCCCCTCTGCCCGCAATCCGCCTGCTGAACCTGCCTCGATGCAGAATAAACTGCCCGGCCTCTCTGCCCGCACTCCGCCTGCTGAACCTGCCTCGATGCAGAATAAACAGCCCGGCCTCTCTGCCCGCACTCCGTCTGCTGAACCTGCCGCGATGCAGAATAAACTGCCCGGCCTCTCTGCCCGCACTCCGTCTGCTGAATCTGCCTCCATGCAGAATAAACAGCCCGGCCTCTCTGCCCGCACTCCATCTGCTGAACCTGCCTCCATGCAGAATAAACAGCCCGGCCTCTCTGCCCGCACTCCGTCTGCTGAACCTGTCTCGATGCAGAATAAACAGCCCGCCTCCTCTGCTCACACTCCGCCTGCTGAACCTGCCTCGATGCAGAATAAACTGCCCGGCCTCTCTGCTCACACTCCGCCTGCTGAACCTGCCTCGATGCAGAATAAACTGCCCGGCCTCTCTGCTCACACTCCGCCTGCTGAACCTGCCTCCATGCAGAATAAACAGCCCGCCCCCTCTGCCCGCACTCCGCCTGCTGAACCTGCCTCGATGCAGAATAAACTGCCCGGCCTCTCTTCCCGCACTCCGTCTGCTGAACCTGCCGCGATGCAAAATAAACAGCCCGGCCTCTCTGCCCGCACTCCGTCTGCTAAACCTGCCTCCATGCAGAATAAACAGCCCGGCCTCTCTACTCATTCTCCGCCTGCTGAACCTGCCTCGATGCAGAATAAACAGCCCGCCCCCTCTGCTCACACTCCGCCTGCTGAACCTGCCTCCATGCAGAATAAACAGCCCGGCCTCTCTGCTCATACTCCGCCTGCTGAACCTGCCTCGATGCAGAATAAACAGCCCGGCCTCTCTGCCCGCACTCTGCCTGCTGAACCTGCCTCGATGCAGAATAAACTGCCCGGCCTCTCTGCCCATGCTCCGCCTGCTGAACCTGCCGCGATGCAGAATAAACAGCCCGGCCTCTCTGCCCGCACTCTGCCTGCTGAACCTGCCTCGTTGCAGAATAAACTGCCCGGCCTCTCTGCTCACACTCCGTCTGCTGTACCTGCCTCGATGCAGAATAAACAGCCCGGCCTCTCTGCCCGCACTCCGTCTGCTGAACCTGCCGCGATGCAGAATAAACTGCCCGGCCTCTCTGCCCGCACTCCGTCTGCTGAACCTGCCTCCATGCAGAATAAACAGCCCGGCCTTCTCTGCCCGCACTCTGCCTGCTGAACCTGCCGCGATGCAGAATAAACTGCCCGGCCTCTCTGCCCGCACTCCGTCTGCTGAACCTGCCGCGATGCAGAATAAACTGCCCGGCCTCTCTGCCCGCACTCCGTCTGCTGAACCTGCCTCCATGCAGAATAAACAGCCCGGCCTCTCTGCCCGCACTCCGTCTGCTGAACCTGCCGCGATGCAGAATAAACAGCCCGGCCTCTCTGCCCGCAATCCGTCCGCTGAACCTGCCGCGATGTAGAATAAACAGCCCGGCCTCTCTGCCCGCACTCCGCCTGCTGAACCTGCCTCGATGCAGAATAAACAGCCCGGCCTCTTTGCCCGCACTCTGCCTGCTGAACCTGCCGCGATGTAGAATAAACAGCCCGGCCTCTCTGCCCGCACTCCGCCTGCTGAACCTGTCTCGATGCAGAATAAACAGCCCGGCCTCTCTGCCCGCACTCCGCCTGCTGAACCTGTCTCGATGCAGAATAAACAGCCCGGCCCCTCTGCCCGCACTCTGCCTGCTGATCCTGCCGCGATGCAGAATAAACAGCCCGGCCTCTCTACTCACACTCCATCTGCTGAACCTGCCGCGATGCAGAATAAACTGCCCGGCCTCTCTGCCCGCACTCCGTCTGCTGAACCTGCCTCCATGCAGAATAAACAGCCCGGCCTCTCTGCTCACACTCCGCCTGCTGAACCTGCCTCGATGCAGAATGAACAGCCCGGCCTCTCTGCCCGCACTCCGCCTGCTGAACCTGCCGCGATGCAGAATAAACAGCCCGGCCCCTCTGCCCGCACTCTGCCTGCTGAACCTGCCGCGATGCAGAATAAACAGCCCGGCCTCTCTGCCTGCACTCCGCCTGCTGAACCTGCCTCGATGTAGAATAAACTGCCCGGCCTCTCTGCCCGCACTCCGTCTGCTGAACCTGCCGCGATGCAGAATAAACAGCCCGGCCCCTCTGCCCGCACTCCGCCTGCTGAGCCTGCCTCGATGCAGAATAAACAGCCCGCCCCCTCCGCTCACACTCCGCCTGCTGAACCTGCCTCGATGCAGAATAAACAGCCCCGCCCCCTCCGCTCACACTCCGTCTGCTGAACCTGCCTCCATGCAGAATAAACAGCCCGCCCCCTCCGCTCACACTCCGCCTGCTGAACCTGCCTTGATGCAGAATAAACAGCCCGGCCTCTCTGCCCGCACTCCGCCTGCTGAACCTGCCTCCATGCAGAATAAACTGCCCGGCCCCTCTGCTCACACTCCGCCTGCTGAACCTGCCTCGATGCAGAATAAACAGTCCGGCCCCTCCGCTCACACTCCGCCTGCTGAACCTGCCTCGATGCAGAATAAACAGCCCGCCCCCTCCGCTCACACTCCGCCTGCTGAACCTGCCTCGATGCAGAATAAACAGCCCGGCCTCTCTGCCCGCACTCCGCCTGCTGAACCTGCCTCCATGCAGAATAAACAGCCCGGCCTCTCTGCTCACACTCCGCCTGCTGAACCTGCCTCGATGTAGAATAAACAGCCCGCCCCCTCTGCTCACACTCCATCTGCTGAACCTGCCTCGATGCAGAATAAACAGCCCGGCCTCTCTGCCTGCACTCCGCCTGCTGAACCTGCCTCGATGCAGAATAAACAGCCCGGCCCCTCTGCCCGCAATCCGCCTGCTGAACCTGCCTCGATGCAGAATAAACTGCCCGGCCTCTCTGCCCGCACTCCGCCTGCTGAACCTGCCTCGATGCAGAATAAACAGCCCGGCCTCTCTGCCCGCACTCCGTCTGCTGAACCTGCCGCGATGCAGAATAAACTGCCCGGCCTCTCTGCCCGCACTCCGTCTGCTGAATCTGCCTCCATGCAGAATAAACAGCCCGGCCTCTCTGCCCGCACTCCATCTGCTGAACCTGCCTCCATGCAGAATAAACAGCCCGGCCTCTCTGCCCGCACTCCGTCTGCTGAACCTGTCTCGATGCAGAATAAACAGCCCGCCTCCTCTGCTCACACTCCGCCTGCTGAACCTGCCTCGATGCAGAATAAACTGCCCGGCCTCTCTGCTCACACTCCGCCTGCTGAACCTGCCTCGATGCAGAATAAACTGCCCGGCCTCTCTGCTCACACTCCGCCTGCTGAACCTGCCTCCATGCAGAATAAACAGCCCGCCCCCTCTGCCCGCACTCCGCCTGCTGAACCTGCCTCGATGCAGAATAAACTGCCCGGCCTCTCTTCCCGCACTCCGTCTGCTGAACCTGCCGCGATGCAAAATAAACAGCCCGGCCTCTCTGCCCGCACTCCGTCTGCTAAACCTGCCTCCATGCAGAATAAACAGCCCGGCCTCTCTACTCATTCTCCGCCTGCTGAACCTGCCTCGATGCAGAATAAACAGCCCGCCCCCTCTGCTCACACTCCGCCTGCTGAACCTGCCTCCATGCAGAATAAACAGCCCGGCCTCTCTGCTCATACTCCGCCTGCTGAACCTGCCTCGATGCAGAATAAACAGCCCGGCCTCTCTGCCCGCACTCTGCCTGCTGAACCTGCCTCGATGCAGAATAAACTGCCCGGCCTCTCTGCCCATGCTCCGCCTGCTGAACCTGCCGCGATGCAGAATAAACAGCCCGGCCTCTCTGCCCGCACTCTGCCTGCTGAACCTGCCTCGTTGCAGAATAAACTGCCCGGCCTCTCTGCTCACACTCCGTCTGCTGTACCTGCCTCGATGCAGAATAAACAGCCCGGCCTCTCTGCCCGCACTCCGTCTGCTGAACCTGCCGCGATGCAGAATTAACTGCCCGGCCTCTCTGCCCGCACTCCGTCTGCTGAACCTGCCTCCATGCAGAATAAACAGCCCGGCCTTCTCTGCCCGCACTCTGCCTGCTGAACCTGCCGCGATGCAGAATAAACTGCCCGGCCTCTCTGCCCGCACTCCGTCTGCTGAACCTGCCGCGATGCAGAATAAACTGCCCGGCCTCTCTGCCCGCACTCCGTCTGCTGAACCTGCCTCCATGCAGAATAAACAGCCCGGCCTCTCTGCCCGCACTCCGTCTGCTGAACCTGCCGCGATGCAGAATAAACAGCCCGGCCTCTCTGCCCGCAATCCGTCCGCTGAACCTGCCGCGATGTAGAATAAACAGCCCGGCCTCTCTGCCCGCACTCCGCCTGCTGAACCTGCCTCGATGCAGAATAAACAGCCTGGCCTCTTTGCCCGCACTCTGCCTGCTGAACCTGCCGCGATGCAGAATAAACAGCCCGGCCTTTCTGCCTGCACTCTGCCTGCTGAACCTGCCTCGATGCAGAATAAACAGCCCGGCCTCTCTGCCCGCACTCCGCCTGCTGAACCTGCCTCGATGCAGAATAAACTGCCCGGCCTCTCTGCCTGCACTCCGCCTGCTGAACCTGCCTCGATGCAGAATAAACAGCCCGGCCTCTCTGCCCGCACTCCGTCTGCTGTACCTGCCTCGATGCAGAATAAACAGCCCGGCCTCTCTGCCCGCACTCTGCCTGCTGAACCTGCCGCGATGCAGAATAAACTGCCCGGCCTCTCTGCTCACACTCCGTCTGCTGTACCTGCCTCGATGCAGAATAAACAGCCCGGCCTCTCTGCCCGCACTCTGCCTGCTGAACCTGCCTCGATGCAGAATAAACAGCCCGGCCTCTCTGCCCGCACTCCGCCTGCTGAACCTGTCTCGATGCAGAATAAACAGCCCGGCCTCTCTGCCCGCACTCAGTCTGCTGAACCTGCCGCGATGCAGAATAAACTGCCCGGCCTCTCTGCCCGCACTCCGTCTGCTGAACCTGCCTCCATGCAGAATAAACAGCCCTGCCTCTCTGCTCACACTCCGCCTGCTGAACCTGCCTCCATGCAGAATAAACAGCCCGGCCTCTCTGCTCACACTCCGCCTGCTGAACCTGCCTCGATGCAGAATAAACAGCCCGGCCTCTCTGCCTGCACTCCGCCTGCTGAACCTGCCTCGATGCAGAATAAACAGCCCGGCCTCTCTGCCTGCACTCCGCCTGCTGAACCTGCCTCCATGCAGAATAAACTGCCCGGCCTCTCTGCCCGCACTCCGTTTGCTGAACCTGCCTCCATGCAGAATAAACAGCCCGGCCTCTCTGCTCACACTCCGCCTGCTGAACCTGCCTCCATGCAGAATAAACAGCCCGGCCTCTCTGCTCACACTCCGCCTGCTGAACCTGCCTCGATGCAGAATAAACAGCCCGGCCTCTCTGCCCGCAATCCGCCTGCTGAACCTGCCTCGATGCAGAATAAACAGCCCGGCCTCTCTGCCTGCACTCCGCCTGCTGAACCTGCCTCCATGCAGAATAAACAGCCCGGCCTCTCTGCCCGCACTCCGTCTGCTGAACCTGCCGCGATGCAGAATAAACAGCCCGGCCCCTCTGCCCGCAATCCGCCTGCTGAACCTGCCTCGATGCAGAATAAACTGCCCGGCCTCTCTGCCCGCACTCTGCCTGCTGAACCTGCCGCGATGCAGAATAAACAGCCCGGCCTCTCTACTCACACTCCATCTGCTGAACCTGCCGCGATGCTGAATAAACAGCCCGGCCTTTCTGCCTGCACTCTGCCTGCTGAACCTGCCTCGATGCAAAATAAACAGCCCGGCCTCTCTGCCCGCACTCCGCCTGCTGAACCTGCCTCCATGCATAATAAACAGCCCGGCCTCTCTGCCCGCACTCCATCTGCTGAACCTGCCTCCATGCAGAATAAACAGCCCGGCCTCTCTGCCCGCACTCTGTCTGCTGAACCTGCCTCGATGCAGAATAAACTGCCCGGCCTCTCTGCCCGCACTCCGCCTGCTGAACCTGCCTCGATGTAGAATAAACAGCCCGGACTCTCTGCCCGCACTCCATCTGCTGAACCTGCCTCGATGCAGAATAAACTGCCCGGCCTCTCTGCCCGCACTCTGCCTGCTGAACCTGCCTCCATGCAGAATAAACAGCCCGGCCTCTCTGCCCGCACTCTGTCTGCTGAACCTGCCTCGATGCAGAATAAACTGCCCGGCCTCTCTGCCCGCACTCCGCCTGCTGAACCTGCCTCCATGCAGAATAAACAGCCCGGCCTCTCTGCCCGCACTCCGCCTGCTGAACCTGCCTCGATGTAGAATAAACAGCCCGGCCTCTCTGCCCGCACTCCGCCTGCTGAACCTGCCTCGATGTAGAATAAACAGCCCGGCCTCTCTGCCTGCACTCCGCCTGCTGAACCTGCCTCGATGCAGAATAAACAGCCCGGCCTCTCTGCCTGCACTCCGCCTGCTGAACCTGCCTCGATGCAGAATAAACAGCCCGGCCTCTCTGCCCGCACTCTGCCTGCTGAACCTGCCGCGATGCAGAATAAACTGCCCGGCCTCTCTGCCCGCACTCCGCCTGCTGAACCTGCCTCGATGTAGAATAAACAGCCCGGACTCTCTGCCCGCACTCCGCCTGCTGAACCTGCCTCGATGTAGAATAAACAGCCCGGACTCTCTGCCCGCACTCCATCTGCTGAACCTGCCTCGATGCAGAATAAACTGCCCGGCCTCTCTGCCTGCACTCTGCCTGCTGAACCTGCCTCCATGCAGAATAAACAGCCCGGCCTCTCTGCCCGCACTCTGTCTGCTGAACCTGCCTCGATGCAGAATAAACTGCCCGGCCTCTCTGCCCGCACTCCGCCTGCTGAACCTGCCTCCATGCAGAATAAACAGCCCGGCCTCTCTGCCCGCACTCCGCCTGCTGAACCTGCCTCGATGTAGAATAAACAGCCCGGCCTCTCTGCCCGCACTCCGCCTGCTGAACCTGCCTCGATGTAGAATAAACAGCCCGGCCTCTCTGCCTGCACTCCGCCTGCTGAACCTGCCTCGATGCAGAATAAACAGCCCGGCCTCTCTGCCCGCACTCTGCCTGCTGAACCTGCCGCGATGCAGAATAAACTGCCCGGCCTCTCTGCTCACACTCCATCCGCTGAACCTGCCTCGATGCAGAATAAACAGCCCGGCCTCTCTGCCCGCACTCTGCCTGCTGAACCTGCCTCGATGCAGAATAAACAGCCCGGCCTCTCTGCCCGCACTCCGCCTGCTGAACCTGCCTCGATGCAGAATAAACAGCCCGGCCTCCCTGCCCGCACTCCGTCTGCTGAACCTGCCGCGATGCAGAATAAACTGCCCGGCCTCTCTGCCCGCACTCCGTCTGCTGAACCTGCCTCCATGCAGAATAAACAGCCCGGCCTCTCTGCTCACACTCCGCCTGCTGAACCTGCCTCGATGTAGAATAAACAGCCCGCCCCCTCTGCTCACACTCCGCCTGCTGAACCTGCCTCCATGCAGAATAAACAGCCCGGCCTCTCTGCCCGTACTCCGCCTGCTGAACCTGCCTCGATGCAGAATAAACTGCCCGGCCTCTCTGCCCGCACTCCGCCTGCTGAACCTGCCTCGATGCAGAATAAACTGCCCGGCCTCTCTGCCCGCACTCCGTCTGCTGAACCTGCCTCGATGCAGAATAAACAGCCCGGCCTCTCTGCCCGCACTCCGTCTGCTGTACCTGCCTCCATGCAGAATAAACTGCCCGGCCTCTCTGCCCGCACTCCGTCTGCTGTACCTGCCTCCATGCAGAATAAACTGCCCGGCCTCTCTGCCCGCACTCCGCCTGCTGAACCTGCCTCGATGCAGAATAAACTGCCCGGCCTCTCTGCCCGCACTCCGTCTGCTGAACCTGCCTCGATGCAGAATAAACTGCCCGGCCTCTCTGCCCGCACTCCGTCTGCTGAACCTGCCTCCATGCAGAATAAACAGCCCGGCCTCTCTACTCATTCTCCGCCTGCTGAACCTGCCTCGATGCAGAATAAACAGCCCGGCCCCTCCGCTCACACTCCGCCTGCTGAACCTGCCTCAATGCAGAATAAACAGCCAACCCCCTTCGCTCACACTCCGCCTGCTGAACCTGCCTCGATGCAGAATAAACAGCCCGCCCCCTCCGCTCACACTCCGCCTGCTGGTCTCCCAGAATGCTTTGGGGAGGAAATTTCCGCATATCTAAACAGCCTAGGCTAAACTTCACTTGGGTGGCGGAGCTACATATTAATATATAGCTATATTTAGAAATAAGAAGTGTTTCTAATGCTGAAATTACAGTAAAATGTAGGTACCCTGAATACTTTCCTGCATACTGTCACTACAGTACCCTTTTAAGGTAGACACAGGCTGGATTCATTTGTCAGTATGAGGAAGAAAGGGACACATTTAGGACAGGCTACGCTAGACATGAAAGGAGATTCTAGTAAGAATGGCAAGCATTAATACTTCTCTGCGGCATTCTCCAGCCCCACGTACAGCTTGGGCTCCCTCCGTCCTTCTGGGCAGCTCCATTTCTCTGCTGGGCGGGCCGGTAAATTTGCCAGTTGTCCTTTAGTCGCTCTACACTGTTGCGTTCCTATGGCAGGGAGCGTTCAGAGCCTGTGCTGTTATTACTGCGCAGACGCAGTACACTCCTGGCCACGAGGTCTGATGAGGGGACACATGGGGCCGCGCATGTGCAGTGGAGAGCGACTAAGGATGACTGGTTGAATTTATCGGCCCGGCCAGCAGAGGAATGGAGCCGCCCAGGAGGACGGGAGGGAGCCCAAGCTGTACGTGGGACTGGAGGAAGCTCCAGATAAGCATAAATGCTTGCACTCAGGTGCACTTGGCACCCTAGGCAATGGCCTATGTGGCCTTTGCAGAAATCCAGCTCCTGCTTCAAATAAACGTGACATTTAGGCCTCATTCACAGCAAGCGTTTTGCGTTTTTGTGCGCTCTTTTTTCCCCCTCCCGGTGCTCCACTGCGCCCGGCGTTTCTGGTAAAATCACTTTTCTATGCGCTTTTACCAGAGCGGTTTTGAGATTCACTCCCTGACGCAAGTCAGGAAGTAAGCTCTTTGACCCGGAAAATAATAAATACAATGTATTTATTCTAAAAACGTGAATGCAATTGATGCATCAAGTGGTTTTGTGAGCGTTTATCGCTCTTCCTATACATTCCATTAAAGCAAAAACACCCCAAAAATGGTCCAGGCACCGCTTTGCTGAACGCACAGCGCACAAACCGCGCTGATGTGAACCTTCTCATAGAGATTCATGGCACAAGCATTTTGTGGGCGATTTTCAGAATTGCCTGTGCTTGAAAAAAGGCCGAAAACGTCCCGCGTGTGAACGCTCCCTTACATATTCTACTATGGTTGAAGTGACAGAACTACAATCACCTAATAGACCTTTTAGCCTCACCTCTGCTAGCATGAAATGCAATTATAAAATATGTGCCTGAACTAAAAAAACCATATACCGTATTCCCACCATAGTTATACGGTCTGCCCCCTCCCCATGTTGTTTTGTGTTTGTTGAAAAGCTGCTAAATAAAAAAAGGCCGACAGAAACCAGCAGTCCCGATTCTGAGTCTTGTTGGCAGTATCGCCAGGATTGCTTAGCCTCCTTAGCGGTATCCCCGACACTGTGTCAGGCATACCGATTCCTGGCCCAGGGAGTCCCCCATGCAGAATAAATGAGATCCCATGCCTGAATACCCTCTAGCTAGCACCAGGCTAGCTAGTACAAATGTCCAGCTCCCCCCGATTGCTGCTGATCCCCTCCCCCCCCCGTTTATATTACCCAGCCTGGATCCAGCGATCGCGCAGCCGCCCTGCACAGCTCCGGTCTCTCTTTGGGGAGGATCGGGTTTGCGCATGACGTCATCTGCGATCCTCCCCATAGAGAGACCGGAGCGGTGCAGGGAGGCTGCGCGATCGCTGGATCCAGGGGGGGTAATATAAACGGGGGAGCGGCGGGGATCGGGGGGTGCCGGGCATTTATACTAGCTAGTCTAGTGCTAGCTAGAGGGTATTCAGGCATGGGATCTCTGGGGGGGACTGGCGGGCACAAACTGGCAAAACCTCCTGAGCAGCGTGACGCTTAGGAGGTTAAACTGCAGTATAGTAAAGCAACCACAAGATGTCACTGTGTGTAAATGTGATGATGATCTTTATGGGATTGTTGTTTCCAGTATTCATTCTGCGTTCCTCTCTGTTGTAAATAAGCTGCACTTCCTGATGGTGGTGTATAATTTATCCCTGCATGTTTTCAGTAAAGAATACCAGCTTGTTATACTGGGTGCCTATCTGCTCTTCTCCAGCAAGTCTGATGTAGCAACTGCTGGAGTATGGGATGTGCGTCTGCTGGACCGCAGCTGTACACAATGGATGATAAACCTGACTCTGGAGGATGTAACAATATACGAGCCACAAGCTGACCGACACCTTTACCCCACAAGCTGGGCGGGGCTCATTCTACCGAGAACGTTCTTAGAAAGCTGTATAAACAAGGCTGATAGAATATAGAGCAGACACGTATTTTTAGTTTGGTTAACGTTTATCTGAATGACTCACCTGGGTGACACGAGGAAATGAGAACATAGTGATGTAAAAACAAGCGGCACAAGTGTTATTTCAGCTGCACTGCCGGTATATTGCGAGCATAGAGGCACAAACAGTGGCGTAGCTAAGGAGCTGTGGGCCCCGATGCAAGTTTTACATTGGGGCCCCCCTCAGCACTCTATACATGACAATTGATACGGCGGCGCACCAAAACCTGCCAATGGCAACTACAGTGTCAGAGGTGCAAGAAGGGGACGAGGAGCAGCTTGTTAATAATTACCAGTATTCAAAGTATCTATAGAAGTGATTATTACCAGCACAAGGCCAATAGAGAGTTAATGCTGCAGTTGAGGGAGGACCTTCTGGGCCCAGATGCGGTCGTAACCTCTGCACCCCCTATTGCTATGCCCCTGGGTGCCACACACACGGGATTCAGACGCAGGATGCATGCGAGTTCCTTCAGGTCGCTCCACACAGGTCCATGACAGCCCAATTCTGCTGTGAAAATCCCTGGTGCATGCGGCGTGGGACAGGGAGCATAAAATCTGCTACAGGGACTTTGCGTTATTGACTTTGTAATGACATTTTGTTGATGGTTTTAGTGTTTCTCCCATATTAGTTACTGGAAGCCCCTTTTACACTTCCAGGTAATTTCTACGTTGCGTTATCCTGTTTTGTCGCAAAAGCAATGACAGTCTATGGAGACTTTCACACATATTGCGGTCCCTTGTGGTGCGCCGGAAGTATCTGAGCTGATGCAAGGGCAGCAGCACGTTACTGCAAGCACCACGCTTGATGCATGGCGAGCTTGGGGTAAAGGAAGTCTATGGGCGTCGCACGTTGTGTAAATGACGAAGCACTGTGCATCGGAGGAAGTGTGTGTGGGCCAAAGGGAATCCCAGTGACGTACCCCCTGCCCAGCAGGAAAACGGAGAGGGGGCGGTGCTATGCATATGACTCTGCCGGCAGGAAGTACGTTACTGAGCGAAGGCGGTGCTAGGCATATGACTGCCGGCAGGAAGTACGTCACTGAGCGGGGGCGGCGCTATGCATATGACTCTGCCAGCAGGCAGTACATCACTGAGTGGGGGCGGTGCTATCCATATGACCCTGTCACCGCACTCTGCCAGCAGAGAGTACGTCACTGAGCGGGGGGGGGGGGGGGGGCGGTGCTATGCATATGACCCTGTCACCACACTCTGCCGGCAGGGAGTACGTCACTGAACGGGGGCGGTGCTATGCATATGACCCTGTCACCACAATCTGCCAGCATGGAGTACATCACTGAGTGGGGGCGGTGCTATGCATATGACCCTGTCACCACACTCTGCCGGCAGGGAGTACGTCACTGACTGGGGTCGGTGCTATGCATATGACTATGTCACCACACTCTGCCAGCAGGGAGTACGTCACTGAGCGGGGGGGCGGTGGTATGCATATGACCCTGTCACCACACTCTGCCGGCAGGGAGTATGTCACTGAGCGGGGCAGGGGGGGCGGTGCTATGCATATGACCCTGTCAGCACACTCTGCCGGCAGGAAGTACATCACTGAGTGAGGGCGGTGCTATGCATATGACCCTGTCACCACACTCTGCCGGCAGGGAGTACATCACTGAGCGGGGGCGGTGCTATGCATATGACCCTGTCACCACACTCTGCCAGCAGAGAGTATGTCACTGAGTGGGGGCGGTGCTATGCATATGACCCTGTGAGTGCACTCTGCCAGCAGGGAGTACATCACTGAGCGGGGGCGGTGCTATGCATATGACCCTGTCACCACACTCTGCCAGCAGAAAGTACGTCACTGAACGGGGGCGGTGCTATGCATATGACCCTGTCAGTGCCCTCTGCGAGCAGGGAGTACGTCACTGAGCGGGGGCGGTGCTATCCATATGACCCTGTCACCACAATCTGCCAGCAGAGAGTATGTCACTGAGTGGGGGCGGTGCTATGCATATGACCCTGTCACCACACTCTGCCAGCAGAGAGTACGTCACTGAACGGGGGCGGTGCTATGCATATGACCCTGTCAAGCGCCTGTAGGCACGTGCTTACAGTGTTTTATGATAAATCCGGGCGTGGTGGAGCGCTGTAATGACTGTCAGCTCCTTCTAGAGGAATATGAATGGTTTTGTGTGCGCACGTGCGACTGTTGGAGCGTTGTGATGATTGTCAACTCCTTCTAGAAGGATGCGACTGGTTCAGCATTTTCTACAGAATCTCCATGGGACACGCTGGGAATTTTTCATCATAGGTCTGATCTTGTCAGTGTCTCCAGCTTAACCTTCACCTACTGCGTCTGAGGATTTGCCCCGATTCCTGTGGCTTTGGCCAATCGTCAAGCTTTGCGCTGTGTCCTGGGCATGCCGCCGGCCCTCTGAATCACTGCGATGGCTTCCAAGAGTCTGCTGTGTATTCTTTAGGAAACATTTGGCTGCTCTTCAGACGCTGAACGTGAATAGAAACGTTTCAGGAACTCTGTGTGTTCTGATTACACAAGTCTCCTTCCAGCCGCTGCAAAGACTGAGGTGAAGGGAAACCTCCTCCAGCGATTGCATTCCTCAATCCGGTGCTGCAATAAGGAGACCAGAATAATCAGTTCTAATCACTTTTGTGCAATAAATAAATATCTCACACCTTCCATCCACAGCTGAAGGGGAAAGTCCATCTATACCAACAATGCTGTGGATGCCGTGAAAATGATTACGTGCTTATAGAATAATGACTAGAGCTGGTCAGTGTGATGTTAATATAATTCCAGCTAACGTGCAAATGTAATGTCATTGTATGCAGCTCACAAATAGCTCAATTAATCTTTACTGGCGTCCATACATCTCATGCTTCCAGTTCAAAGCCACAAAATGTACATGCAAGCCAAATTATTGCTGTCAGTGGGCGACATAGTGGTGTGGTAGTTACCTTGCACCTCCAGGGTCTCTGGTTCAAATGTGAGTCAGCACTAGGGATGGTCGTAATTGCAAATTTCCAAATTTCCCGGAAATTCCGCTTTTCCGCTACCGATTTCGGCATTCCGATGCGGATTTTCGCAGAAATTTCCGCCAAATTTAACATTGATTTTCTCAAAAAGTACAAGGTCTTTTTGAAAGATTTTTTTGCCTCTTATTCCCAATATTCTACTTAATATACCCTGAAAATTTGGTGTTTCTAGCTCCTATGGGGGCTTTTGCGATTAACCTCCAAAATTGGCATCATACTGCACTTGGTAATGCGGATTTTCTGCTTTTTACATTTCCGCCGACTTTAGAGGGTAATAGCAGCAGGGCTGTGGAGTCGAGGAGTCGGAGTCGGGGCAATTTTGGGCACCCGGAGTCAGAGTTGGAGTCGGAGTCGTTGATTTCATAAACTGAGGAGTCGGAGTCGGGAGTCGGAGTCGTCTGATTTCTGTACAAAATCCTCAGCCCTGCTAAGTATTAGACTAAGGAGTCGAAGCCATTTTGGGTCCCCAGAGGTGGAGTCGGAGTCGTGGTTTTTCATAAACTGAGGAGTCGGAGTCGGAAGATTTTTGTACCGACTCCACAGCCCTGAATAGCAGGACCCCCATAGGTGCTAGAAATACCACCTTTTCAGGATTTGTTAAGTAGAAGAGTGGGAACAAGAGGCAAAAAAATCTTTCAAAGAGACATTGTACTTCTTGAGAAATTCAATGTTAAAATCGGCGGAAATGTAAATAGCATGAAATCCGCATTACCAAATGCGGTATGCTGCCGACGGTTAATGGCAACGCTGCCACAGGAGCTACAAACACCAAATTCTCAGGGTATGTTAAATAAAATATTGGGAATAAGAGGGAAAAAATATTTCAAAAAGACCTTGTACTTTTTGAGAAAATCAGTGTTAAATTCGGTGGAAATTTCCACGAAAATCCGCCTACCGCACTTTTATTTCTGATTTCGGAATTCCGTTGCGGCAATTGCATTTCCGCGAAATCTGAATGAGCATCCCTAGTCAGCACACTATCTGCATACATGGTGCATGTTTTCTGGCAGTGGCACAACAACTACAATTCATCATGGAGCCCCCAGTGAAAGTTTGATGGGGCCCCTCCAAAGTTCCCATCCCTTCACTTGCCTCCCCGTAGGGGCCCATTTCACAAGGGCCATATAACAAGTGTAGCCACAAAACACCTGATCTGATGTATAGTCCCCGTCTCAGAGGAAGGGACGGCTAGCAGTTGGGGCCGCCCACAGCTCTGGGCCGTCCTGCTATCCCCTTTCTAGGGGCGTGCCAGCCGTGCAACCGACCTGAGCGCTGAGGGAGGGGGGGGGGCGCCTTGATGAAGGGGAGACGCAGCCTTACTGGGATTTAGCTGCGGGGAGGGCGGCCCTGGGGGGAGGAAGGGAGGGAGAAATAGGCCGCCGTCCCCGTGGCTGAGTCCCAGTGAGGCTGCGTGTAATGATCTGCTCTGCTGTCTGCACAGGCAGACAGCTTTTTGACCATTTTGTAGATCTGAGTGCTGCAGGTCCCTGGAAAGGAGACCTGTCTTCACTCTGCAACTTGCTGAGCTGCTGCTCTGGTGAGGAATTTGCATCCACTTGGCATGCAAATTGCTTAGCTGCTTCCTTTGATGGCTTGCAGTATAAATACCATTTCCTCCCAGAATCCCTGGCTGGTCATGATGGTTTTTTCCTGCTAACTTACCTGGAGTCTCAGCATTTGCTAATTGTTTGCTAAGATTATCTTAGAGTAATTCCTTGGGAGAGCACTAAGCATTCCTTCAAGCGTAGTCAAGTTGTATTATCTGTTTTGCCTTGTACCGTCTATCTGTTGGGATTGTCTTGTCGCCAGCGGCGGTCGACAGGAAATCGTTCTGTCTGTTTGGATCGCATTCGCCCTAGCGGTAGAGGCAGTGGTTCCTTCTGTATTCTGCCTTAGGGGTACAAGCCAGAGCAGCGGTTGCTACTGGTAGCCCCATCTGTCTGTCTGTTTGGGTCGCATTCGCACTAGCGGTAGTGGCGGTGGTTCCTTCTGTATTCTGCCTTAGGGGTACAAGCCAGAGCAGCGGTTGCTACTGGTAGCCCCATCTGTCTGTCTGTCTGGATCGCATTTGCCCTAGTGGTAGTGCCGGTGGTTCCTTCTGTATTCTGTCTTGGGGGTGCAAGCCCCATCTGTCTGTCTGTCTGGATCGCATTTACCCTAGCGGTAGTGGTGGTGGTTCCTTCTGTATTCTGTCTGGGAGTGTAGGCCAGAGCAGCGGTTGCTACTGGTTACTCCTTCTGTCTGTCTTGTCTGGAACGAACGCTTGCTGTAGGCTCGGTGAGGTAACGGTTTAGCAAGCGTTCGCGTTATCTTTTCATTTTCGTGTTTCATTGGTTAGTTAGGGTTGGCGTGCTTTGTCGCTGTTGCGGTTTTCGTGCGGCGACCGCGCTTAGCGAGTGCGTTTGTTATTCTCCTTGGCGTTCAGATCATTGTTATTTGCTGTGTCTTTCTTGCTACACTTGTGCTCTGTCTTTATTCGGTCGTGTCACTGTTGGCAATCGCCATTCTTGCGATTGCGTTCCCACTTGATTTCCGCTGTTGTGTGTTCACCGTTGCCGGGGCGCGACTAGATTGGTGGACACACATACATTCTGTCGCTGTGCTCACTCTCTCTTTCTCAGGGATGTCTTGTCCTGCATTGTTGCAATTCGTACAATTCCCATTCCATTAAGTTCCTCTGCACTCCACAGCTCCATCTGCCGGTGGAAATTTCCCTCTACAAGGGCATTGCACCAAGCTGGGTTCTGACGTTTTATATGCTTGTGGATTTCACAATCGTTACACTGCGTCTCCCCTTCATCATGCGCCCTGTGCTTACTCTGCAGCGGAGGGGGGAGCAGGGAGAGCGGCCCCAGGGACAGGAAGGGAGGGATAATTTGGGCTGCCCTCCCTGCAGCAGTGGCTCCCCCCTCCATTATGGGGGGCACCTACCTATCTAACCTATACTGGGGAAACCTGCATATCTAACCTATACTGGAGGCTCCTACCTATCTAACCTATACTGTGGGCACCGACCTATCTAACTTATACTGTAGGCATCTACTTAGCTAACCTATACTGGGGGCAGCTATACTGGCTACCTATTTGTGAGGCACCTACCTATCTAACCTATACTAGGGGCTCCTACCTACCTAACTTTTACTACCTAGCTAACATACAATGCGGGCATCTACCTATCTAACCTATACTGGGGGCATCTACCTATCTAACCTATACTGCAGGGCACCTACCTATCTACCCTATACTGGGGGCACCTACCTATCTAATCTATAGTTGGGATGCCTACCTATCTAACCTATACCGGTGGCAACTATACTGGCTACCTATATTGGAGGCACCTACCTATCTAACCTATACTGGGGGCACCTGCCTATCTACCCTATACTGGGGGCACCTACCTATCTAACCTATACTGCGGGCACCTACCTATCTACCCTATACTGGGGGCACCTGCTTATCTAATCTATACTGGGGACGCCTACCTATCTAACCTATACTGGTGGTAACTATACTGGCTACCTATACTTGGGGCACCTGCCTATCTAACCTATACTGGTGGCAACTATACTAGCTACCTATACTGGAGGCACCTACCTATCTAACCTATACTTGGGGCACCTGCCTATCTAACCTATACTGGTGGCAACTATACTAGCTACCTATACTGGAGGCACCTACCTAGCTAACCTATACTGGGGGCACCTACCTATCTAAGCTATACTGGGGGCACCTACCTATCTAACCTAAACTGGGGGCAACTATACTGGCTACCTATACTGGGGACACCAACCTGGCTAACCTATACTGGGGCAATTATACTGGCTACCTATACTGGGGCACCTCTGCCTGGCTACCTATACTGGGGCACCTCTGCCTGGCTACCTATACTGGGGGGATCTATAGGTGGCTACCTATACTGGGGGGGATCTATAGCTGGCTACCTATACTGGGTGCAACTAGACTTGGCTAACCTATACTGTGGGCACCTATACCTGGCTCCACGGGAGGGTGGGTGTGCAATTCTTACACCCTCGCCCTCGGTGCAATTTAGCCTATAAACTGCCTTGCAATCACAAGGACTGCTCCCATCTAGTTACGCCAGTTTCCTGGTTTTTGCACGGGTGTCCTGTGGTCAATCTGGTTCCCTTCTTCCCACATCCCAAAAACACCAAGGAGGTCCCTCTTACTACATGGTTCCTTTAAGAAAATCTAGCATACTTTGAGTTGGGTTCTGTCCGGCCCATGGTGGATAGAACCAATCTTTTGAGAGCCCTTTTCCTCCAGGCACATTGCGATCCAAAAATCGGATTTCACATGCTTTCCTGAAGCTTGGTAAATCACAGGGACACAATAATACTGTAATCGCAGGACCCCTTTTCCACCGCGGCTGTGGGGCGGGTTGGGATTTTTACCAAACGTACAATTGCATTGTCTTCTGCAGTTTTGTGCAATTGTGCTTGCATAGGCATTATGGAAATGCATGAAACTTGCAGTACTTTGTGATTTTTCTGTCATTTCCACCATTTGGTCTCCCGAAAAACGCACTGCACATGACGACTATTGCACAAAAAAACGCCACGCACAGGAAATCGCTTTTTTTTGCAGCACGATTGCAATTTACAATGGAAAAGGGGCAGGGCATCTATGTTACATTAATCTAAACATCTCTATATCCCATTCCTGCACTAGACAAGACAAGACAAATAACATTTATATCGCGCTTTTCTCCTGGCGGACTCAAAGCGCCAGAGCAGCAGCCACTAGGGCGCGCTCTATAGGCAGTAGCAGTGTTAGGAAGACTTGCCTAAGGTCTCCTACTGAATAGGTGCTGGCTTACTGAACAGGCAGAGCCGAGATTCGAACCCTGGTCTCCTGTGTCAGAGGCAGAGCCATTCACCATTACACCATCCAGGCAATCAGATCAGAACAGTTCCTTTTAATACAGCCCCAGTATACCCTTGTTTGTGTTTTATGTTTATTGGCTTTCTTCATTTTTGTTATGTGCCTTTTGCCGTTTGCATAGTTGATTTTTTTTGTTAGATGTTATGCTGTGTTATTATGCAAATATCCCCAGCAATAAACGTCCCGGTATTATCCAGCCCCTCCATCCCCTCAGATGCAGCCACCTGGCAGAGAAAGGCTCTATTTACCGATAACACCCTGAACATATGGGGCCATCATTTGTAATTCAGTTTTACTGCAACAAGCGCTTGGAAAGGAGGAACCAGACGTGAATTATTCAATATTCCTTCCAGCGTTTAGATAATTTTCTGCCTTTTAGCTTACAAATCTCAGAGAGTTTAAAGTGAACCTGTCATTACACAGCAAATATTAGAATTGATCTGAATTTAGGTTCACTTTCACCCCTTAACAAGCATCACATCTGACTGCTTCCGCATACAGGATTTCCCACGTGCCTTGCTTGTCCTTTGGAACTCCTTTCCTGACCCAGTTTGATGTTCTCCTACCATTGTAATGTTCAAATGCCATCTAAAAATTAGCTTTTCCAGGCAAACATATAATTTGTCCTAAGCCTCTTTAGCTCGTTTTATGCTATCAACCAAGTTATGCAAAACCAACCAACGTTACCAGCCAAGTTATGCTAAACACATTCCTTCCAGAATCAAATCTTAGCTGTTGTGAAACATTCCTTCTTTCACCTAAGGAATATTGTAAGGATTAAACTTCTCATTCCTTCAGAGGTTCTTCCAATCCTAGTTCATGCCTTCATCACATCACGGCTGGACTACTGCAATGTTCTCTATACAGGACTTCCAAACAAAGACCTGCAACTAGTACAGAATGCCACCGCAAGGCTGTTAACTAGCCAACCCCACCATTGCCACATAACATCAACCCTGTGCTCACTACACTAGCTACCCATAAAATGGAGGTTGCCTGGCTTATTGACATTCAAATCCTTGCACAATCTGGGCCCTGGATACCTGAAAGACTTGTTGCAACTGCATCACATGCCCCACAACCTCAGATCAAAAGGATCTAATAACTTGGTCACCCCCAGAGACCACCAAAAAAACCTTTAGAGACAGAGCCTTCAGCCATGCTGCCCCTACCCTTTGGAACTCCCTGCCTCATCCAATCAGGACAGCTCCATCCCTGGAAGTATTTAAGTCCAAACTGAAAAAAGTCATCTGTTTAGTCATATTTATGAACTCCCGACTATCTCCTCTGTAACACAGTCCAGCCTGCAGCCCTGTATTGATCTGAGACATATCTGTGTGCTTTGAGTCCTGTGGGAGAAAAGAGCTTTACAAATGTCATTGTATTGTATAAAATGGACCGGACATTTGGGCATCTCACACACTTATCACACAACCTCCTTCTGTCCTCCTCTAGAATCACCTCCTACCATTCATGTATACAAGACTTCTCACGAGCCTCACCCCTCCTTTGGACTCCACTTCTAAAGCTACATTTTGTGTATATCATTGTCTGGATTATTATGTACCCCATGTTTGTTTAATATTGTGTACAGCACCACAGACTATGCAGGTGCTTTATAAAACAACAATAAAATAATAATAATAATAACTAGTTGGGTGGTGTGATGGCTGGCACTATTGCTCTTGACATCACTCTGCACGTTTGGCCCCGCGAGTAAGAGCAGCGTATCTAATTTTGGACTTTTTCAAATAAGCCTTCTGGTCAAAAAATTCAATTTGTAGGTTTAACGTCCAGTATTCCTATTGGTTCACTGATGGGGACTAATAGGAATGCTCAGTGGATAGTTGAAAAATTTAATTTGCCGCCAGGATCTCATTTGGATTTTCCTACCAACTTGCTATTGGCCTGCAGAATGGGCCAATCGGAAGCCAAGGAAGATTCAAACAAGCTGCAGACGAGGCCTCACAAAAAGGATGAACAAATAGAAGAAATAAAACAAATAGAATAGAAGATTGATGAATAGAAGAACACGAAGAAAACAAAAACAAGGAAAACAAAAGAAAAATAGAGATGAAAATACTAGAGGAAGACAGAATATATTAACCACTTTGTCCTCCTGGACGAAGTGGCCGATCGCGTGCGTGCACGTGCGCTCCCAGCCGCGGATCGTTAGCCCAGGAATCAATGAATCGGGCCATGGTGCCCGATCACTGATTCCTCTCCCCCGCAGAAAGCCTTGCTTTCGGAAGCCTTGCTTTTTCTGCCTCCTACGTCCCTCTAAGCGTACATGTAAACAAACTCAAGGTTGCCATCTTGTGGCCACAAAGTAAGACTACATCTAAAACTACATCTAAAAAAAAAAAATCAACACATATTTACATAAAAAAATTGCTGTTTACATCCCACCCTCCCAAAAATACCCACATAAAATGTTTACTAATAAAAATTAAAAAAAAAACATTACAATAAAAAAAAAAAACATACATTTTTACCTAAGGGTCTAAACTTTTATTTTATTATAAGCTTGTAAATAGTGATGGATGCAAAACGGAAAAAATGCACTTTTATTTCCAAATAAAATATTGTCACCATAGATTGTGATAGGGACATAATTTAAACGGTGTAATAGCCGGGACAAATGGGCAAATACAATACGTGGGTTTTAATTATGGAGGCGTGTATTATTTTAAAACTATAATGGCCGAAAACTGAGAAATAATGAATTTTTTCACTTTTTTTTTATTCTTACTGTTAAAATGCATTTACAGTAAGGTAGCTTTTAGCAAAATGTACCACCCAAAGAAAGCCTAATTGGTGATGGAAAAAACAAGATATAGATCAGTTCATTGTGATAAGTAGTGATAAAGTTATAGGCTAATGAATGGGAGGTGAACATTGCTCGGATGCATAAAGTGAAAACGACTGAAGGCTGAAGTGGTTAAACAAGAGGGTTGAAGGATCCAGAGGAAGACAGAAGAGTAGAGATAAAAAATAAAAAGGAATTTTTTTTAAATTACATATTTATTTTGAACACATTTTTGATATTAATACTTTATTATAAATAAGAAGGTGCAAAGGATGACCTATGAACCTCGGAGGGGGTGGTCATCAGGGAAACCCTCTATTATTAAAGAGGCTCCCAAGTTCCCTCATAAGTTTGCCGTGGCGTACCCTGATATTTCTGGACTGGCTCCCTCAACTTTCTGAGCATGAGGTGGGGAGGAGCCTCTTGTCTATAATAATACTGGACAAGAGGGTTCTACAAACTGGGAGAAGACTTTGTCACCCGCCTTTTGCAGATTCCCCCCTCAATGTTATGGACAGTGCGTGCAGTATGGTATTGTTCAGTCGAAGGAGCCCCATGCTGGTGGACTTTAGATTCCCTGGGCTACACCAGCCGGCATGGGAGACAAGGGGTGAAGGGAGATTGGGAGGGGGACTCTGAAGTGACATTTGACATTGGGGTTGATTCATGAAGTTTACTTATTTTTAATCTTAACTGTAAGGAGAGATAATTTTTGAGATAAGCAAATAAGGAGGGATAATATGTGAGATAAATTAATAAGGAGAGATACATCAAGTCAAGTCATGTAAGGAGAGATACATTTTGAGCTCATAAGTAAGGTTAGGTTATTCACTAGGAAAGCTTGCGTAATATGTTGGCATAATATGTAATATGTACAGTCCCAGTCCTACACAGAACTAGGCTGTGCTCCTTTTTTGCTTTTTTTCTCGCTGTGAGGGCTTTATAGACAGTTTCTGTGGAGTTGGGAATCGGGATAGCGTACCGCTCTCTCGGATAACTAATTAGTGGCCTTAAAACTTCTCAACAGATAAAAAGTTCAGTAGTTCCAGATTAGTCAGTATGGAACTGAAAAAACATTCACCTGAGGTAATCGGAACTCCGCACTCGCATTTAAAACAAAAATAAGACTGTGGGGTTCTACAGAAGTTTTATTAAAGGATACTTGAGCTGACATGTGACATGAGGAGATAGACATGTGTATGTACAGTGCCTAGCACACAAATACCTATGCTGTGTTCCTTTTTTTCTTTCTCTGCCTGAAAGAGTTAAATATCAGGTATGCAAGTGGCTGACTCAGTCCTGACTCAGACAGGAAAAACTACAGTGTGACCCTCACTGATCAGAAATTCCAACTATAAAACACTTTCCTAGCAGAAAATGGCTTCTGAGAGCAAGAAAGAGGTAAAAAAGGGGAATTCCTTATCAGTGAGGGTCACACTGTAGTCACTTCCTGTCTGAGTCAGGACTGAGTCAGCCACTTACATACCAGATATTTAACTCTTTCAGGCAGATAAAGAAAAAAAGGAACACAGCATAGTTATCTGTGTGCTAGGCACTGCACATACACATGTCTATCTCATTATGTCACATTTCAGTTGTGGTATCCTTTAAAGGGGTGTCCAGTTCAACATAGCTTATTTTTTATTGGATAATCTATTTATGCTCACTGTCTCTTTAAATACTAAAAGGGGGAAAAAAGGAGTAAAAAAAAATCTTGCATTCTTTCTGCTGAAAAATGTGCTGGCTGGGATAATTATTTCTGCGTAGCTTAGAGCTATGATAGAAGTGATAGACATGAGTGCTTATTTCATGGCCTGCAGAGGAAATCATTCTTCATAGCCGAGGCACGTGCCTTGCCTGTTCCACAGAAAACAAAATCACTCGTTATAGACTTTACAAGAGCCCAAAAACTACTCAGACCCTCTGCAGAATTAATCAGTGTCCACTTTATATTCTTATCAGTCTATCGCTTGGCCAGATGCACAAACAGGTTGCATTCTCAGTGATGTCACTGGTCTCTAGTGAATGGATAGGCTACATCCTCAGTGACAGGGCCGGGCCGAGGCATAGGCTGGAGAGGCTCCAGCCTCAGGGCGCAGTGTAGGAGGGAGCGCACAATTCATTCAGTTGTCATTCCTAATTGTGTATGAAGCAGAAAAAAATAAGAAAGGGGGATACATAGCAGTGACTGCAAGTCAGATAACTAGATATTAAGGTGTTGGGGAGGTTGTGGGCCCTGTGGCCCTCTTAGTCTAATAGCAATCAGTGTGTGACGGCTGGGGTGGGAGGGATGGAGGGGCGCACTTTGGTGTCTCAGCCTTGGGTGCTGGAGGACCTTGTCCCTGCTCTGCTCAGTGATGTCACTGGTCTCTAGAGAATGGATAGGCTGCATTATCAATGATGTCACTGGTCTCTAGAGAATGGATAGGCTGCATCCTCAGTGATGTCACTGGTCTCTAGTGAATGGATAGGCTGCACTCTCAGTGATGTCACTGGCCTCTAGTGAATGGATAGACTGCATTCTCAGTGATGTCACTGGTCTCTAGTGAAGGGATAGGCTGCATTCTCAGCAATGTCACTGGTCTCTAGTGATTGGATAGGCTGCATTCTCAGTGATATCACTGGTCTCTAGGGAATGGATAGGCTGCATTCTCAGTGATGTCACTGGTCTCTAGTGAATGGATAGGCTGCATCCTCAGTGATGTCACTGGCCTCTAGTGAATGGATAGGCTGCACTCTCAGTGATGTCACTGGTCTCTAGTGAATGGATAGGCTGCACTCTCAGTGATGTCACTGGTCTCTAGTGAATGGATAGGCTGCATTCTCAGTGAGGTCACTGGTTTCTAGTGAATGGATAGGCTGCATTCTCAGTGAAGTCACTGGTCTCTAGTGAATGGATAGGCTGCATTCTCAGTGATGTCACTGGTCTCTAGTGAATGGATAGGCTGCATCCTCAGTCATGTCACTGGCCTCTAGTGAATGGATAGGCTGCATTCTCAGTGATGTCACTGGTCTCTAGTGAATGCATCGGCTGCATTCTCAGTGATGTCACTGGTCTCTAGTGAATGGATAGGCTGCATTCTCAGTGATGTCACTGGTCTCTAGTGAAGGGATAGGCTGCATTCTCAGCAATGTCACTGGTCTCTAGTGATTGGATAGGCTGCATTCTCAGTGATATCACTGGTCTCTAGTGAATGGATAGGCTGCACTCTCAGTGATGTCACTGGCCTCTAGTGAATGGATAGGCTGCACTCTCAGTCATGTCACTGGCCTCTAGTGAATGGATAGGCTGCATTCTCTCATTGATCCAATCCGGTCACTTCAATACAAAAATAGATCAGAAAAACTTATTTGAACCTATTGGAAACAAACATTCTGACCCGTGTATCTGACAGGAAATTGCATGGTGTGTGCCAGGCATTACTTGAATGAACAGCATTTGAGTGTTGTGACTCCGTCAGACAATGGGCCCATTTTTCGCGTCTTCTTATTGCCGCGGCACTGAAATGGTATTGTACTAACCGCGTTTGCCCAGTTTGAGTTATGTAAATGAACAGAGCTTAGAATAGCAGGTTTGCATGCGCCAGAATGACTCCCACAATTATAAATGTTTAACCCCCAGGGCTATAATTACCGGTCGTCAGCGAGTTGTTCTGTCGTGTAGCAGAGCACATGTTCAGGACACAATGGAGCTTTGTAGTGGATTCAGGTACACAGAGCAGTCTGCAATAATCACAGGGGATCTGTCAGACTCGACTGAGACCAAACAGGAAGTAACACAGAACCTCTGGAATCCATACAGTTCTCTGCACAGGTAGGCCTCTGTTTATAGTTTAGTGTTATGATTTCCTGCCTCCCCCCTCTTTTAGATTCTCTATCTACCCCTCCCTATTCCAGATCACCCCTAGTGAACAACTTCATCATAAGAGCGGGCTATAAAGCTCTGTCTCTTCAACTGCTGAAAACATCTGAACGCTTCCCTTCATCAATCCTTGTTGTATCATGATACTTATTGTTATGTTTTCAAGCTTAAAGCGGACCCAAACCAAACATTTTTTTAATTAAAAATATTTAGTTGCAGCACTGTGACTCATACAAAGATAAATAAACACTCCTTCAAACCTATGAGCATTTCAGTGCATGCTTTTCACCCTTCTCTTTTCATAGCTAGGGTTATACTGGGGGCAGCCATTTGCAATTCCTCCATTGCCGGACACCATCTACTCCACCAGTTTGCCGGAAAAATCCCGGCAATATAAAAGGAAGGGAGGGGTTCCTCCAATAAATGTAAAATATTTTATATTTGTCATCATGCAGCTGAAAAAAAGGCTACTATTTATTATTATAATTTAGAAAATAGATTTTATTTCAGAAATCTTGTATTTTTAATTTGGGTCCACTTTACTAAAGTAGATTGGATGAAAAGGAGACCCAGATTATTTGCAGTACAGCTGTAACGGCAAAGGGGTTCTCTTTAAACACACAAGGATGCCTGAAAGTAGCAGCTTATCAGTGTTAAAACAGCAGGAGGCAGGGGCATAGCAATAGGGGTTGCAGAGGTTGCGACCGCATCGGGGCCCTGGGGCCAGAGGGGCCCAAAGGGCACTCCCTCAACTACAGTATAAGCTCTCTATTGGTCCTGTGCTGGTAATAATCACTTCTATAGATACTTTGAATAGTGGTAATCATTAACAAACTGTTCCCCATCCCCTTATTGAACCTCTGATACTGTAAGTGCCATTGGCAGGTGCGAAACGTTGCACCGGTGCACATGAAACGTCGCACCATCCGCGTGCAAAGTTCGCTTATCAGGCTATTTTGCACGCGGACAGTACAACGTTTTGCGCGCACCGCGCAGCACTAAACTTTGCGCGCCGAACCTTTTGCGCGTATATTAGCGCGTGCAAAGGCAGTTTGCACTAGCTAAGGGGCTTTTCACTGGCGTGCTAACACTTAGCCGCTTTAGTGAATCAAGCCCGTTGTGTTTTATGAGCAGCTAGGCCTGGTTCACACTTGCATTGGCGTGGCAAGCTGATCTGATCAGTTTTCTTTACGTTTCCATTCCGCAGCTTCCGCTCCATCTCTCCATATCCACCCCCAAACCCCGCCCACAAAGTGGATTTTTATATTTAGAATGTTCCGTTTATTCTCTAGTGTGAAGAAACGTTCTGTATTCTCATTGCCCCCAATGCAGCGCTGAAGCTGCCATTTCTGTTCCACTGGGCTCATCGGGCCGGAAAAAACTGCCGCAGGGAGGAAACTTGCGTTGAGCGGATCGTGCGGAACGGATCCATAGCAGCCATTAGGACCCGTTCCGATCCGTGGACGGGACACTTTATTAATTCCAGTGTGAAATGGGCTTAATGCTGTTTTCAAGCAATCTTTCAGAACAAGTTATAAACAGAAGAAAATAGTATCCAAAGCGTCATCACAGCAGCTGCCATTATTGGGGGACGTTCCAGAATATCAGGTCCCCGGGTCTTCCTTTAAAGGGACCCTAAAGCGCGATGGATATGGAGGCTTCCATGTTTATTTCCTTCTTAACAATACCAGTTGCCTGGCAGCCCTGCTGATCTCTCTGGCTGCAGTAGTGCCTAAAACACACACCTGAAACAAGCATGCAGCTAATCCTGTCACACTTCAGTCAGAGCACCTGATTTGCTGCATGCTTGTTCAGGGTCTATGGCTGGAAGTATTATAGCCAGAGCATCAGCGGGGCTGCCGGGCAATGTGCATTGTTTAAAAGGCAATACAGATTTGGCAGCCTCCATATCCCTTTGATTTCATGTCCCCTTTAAAGGACAACTGAAGTGAGAGATTAATGGGGGCTGCCATATTTATTTACTTTTAAGCAATACTAGTTGCCTGGCTGTCCATGCCATAGCCCCTGAACAAGCATGCAGCAGATCAGGAGTCTCTGACATTATTGTCAGATCTGACAAGATTAGCTGCATGCTTGTTTCTGGTGTGATTCAGACACTACTGCAGCCAAAGAGATCAGCAGGGCTGCCAGGCAACTAGTATTGTTTAATAGGAAATAAATATGGCAGCCTCCATATCGCTCTTGCTTCAGGTTCCCTTTAAGCATTCAGCAGAATGGAGACAGGGTTTATTGTGACTATAGATGGCAGGGCAGCCAGCAGGTCATCATTGGGGGGGGGGGGGGGGGGGGTTACTGTGTCTTCTCTATAGTGCCTGATCAGCAGTTGTATAAAGCAGCAGCCACACAACAGGTAATTACCCCTCCATACTAATTACTGTGTCTCCCATCAGAGTCAGGCCCAGCACTGTTATCTTCTCTGCACATAACAACCCCCTACACAGCATAAACAAGACAAGGGGCCTGCAAGCACTGTCATTCCCTAATCACTGGGGATCTACAGCAATGAGCAGCTACACAGTGCAGAGTTCTGCGCAACACTCACCCTCAAAGCAAAGAGACAAATACACTTCTGATATAATGAATTGTGTGTGTAGTGTGGATAACTGATAGAACATTAGGAGCAAAGAAAAGAGTCTATTTTTATTTTCAGTTATATAGCTTTTTTCTAACATTGAATCATTCTGTCACAATTGTTCACTCTTGGGTTGATTGATTGAAGGATACCCGAGGTGACATGTGACATGATGAGATAGACATGTGTATGTACAGTGCCTAGCACACAAATAACTAGGCTGAATTCCTTTTTTTCTTTCTCTGCCTGAAAGAGTTAAATATCAGGTATGTAAGTGGCTGACTCAGTCCTGACTCAGACAGGAAGTGACTACAGTGTGACCCTCACTGATAAGAAATTCCAACTATAAAACACTTTCCTAGCAGAAAATGGCTTCTGAGAGCAGGAAAGAGTTAAAAGGGGCCAATAGTTCATAGATTTTAGCTCTGGCATACTTCAATGAATGTGTCACTGCGCAAAAACAATAAAACAGTTACAATTTAAAAAGTAGATTGAAACATAAAATAAACCTGTGGAATATCTTTAAAAAAAAGTCATGTTTAGGAGAAGGAAGATAGATACAATTGTTTATTTCATTAGTTAATTTTTGCCTCGGGTGTCCTTTAAAGCGGATCTGAGATGAAAAACTAACTATAACAAGTAATTTGTCTATATATCTTATCTAAAGTTTACACAGCAAATCTGGCTGCATACAGCTTCAACAGTTTAAGATGATTTATTCCTGTGATACAATGACAGCAGCCATGTTCTGTTTGTCATCATTACACACAGCCAAGCTGATCTGCATCTCCAGCCCTCAACTCCCTCCCCTCTCCTCCTCTCTGCCTCTGAAATCACTGGCTAGTAACCTCCTCATTGAGCTAAACTTTGACCCCTTACAGTCAGCAGACACATGGCAGCCAATCAGGCAGTGATGGGTCGTTCAGAACGAGCCGGCTCTAAGAGCCGATTTTTTGATGTAAATCAGAGGAGCCGATGCCTCAGCCGCCCCACTCGGCTCTGCTCTGTGCTATAATAAAGGGCGCTGAGGCATGCTGGGAGATGTAGTCCTCCTCGTGAAGCTTGTAGGAGTGGATGGGGGCGGAGCAGAGCAGCTGTAGCTAAAGGGATTGCCTCATGCAGAGACGCAGAATGGCGTTGGCATGGAGAAGGGGGCGTGGCATTTCCTCCGGATTTGTGTGTTTAAAAAAGGCATCCAATGATACTGAATGAAGAGCGGTTTGGGAGCCGAACGAGCCGCCTCTTTAATGGGAGCCGAACGAGCCGGCTCTTTAATGGGAGCCGAACGAGCCGGCTCTTTAATGGGAGCCGAACGAGCCGGCTCTTTAATGGGAGCCGAACGAGCCGGCTCTTTAAAGGGAGCTGAGCCAGAAGAGCCGATACTTTCTAAAGAGCCGGAATTCCCATCACTACAATCAGCTAGCACCCCCTCCTAGACCCCCTAAAGCAGTCGTGGTGGCCATATTGGATTCATTCTCTGCTGGCTGCTGGCTGTTAGTGAGAGCAGGGCCAGACTTGCTGCAGATAGGTAGGGAAAGCATTAGCTAGGCCTGTGTTCTGGTTCCTCACTTGCTGTGAAAGCACCCCAAACAGCCCTATTGAGGGCTAGAACATCAGTCTCCTGTGTTTTTGTATGTGACACTCCACAGCCCACTGACACTCAGAGCTGTGCACACTACTGCTGTTGCCTCATTAAGCTGCAGGCACAGAACCACTCCAGTGCATTATTATTTCACTGTATTCTGATAGTACTATTACATCTCTCTGTATGAGACACTCCACAGCCCACTGACACCAGAGCTGTGCATAATGTGATTTCTGCCCTTTAGGGATTAAAACCTGACTTTGCGCCAACTTCGTAATTTTTGGTAGGACTTTTGGCATGGACCCCCCTCCGCCATGCCCCCCTCCAGGTGTTAGGGCCCTTGAAACACCTTTTCCATCATTTTGTGGCCAGAAACAGTCTTTGTAGGTTTTAAATTCACCTGTCAATTGAAGTCTGTGGTGGTTCGGCGAGTTGGCATGTTCGCGAGCATTTGCGGAGGTTCGCGTTCGCCGTTCGCAAATGGAAAATGTGAGGTTCGCGACATCTCTAATGGGCTGTTGTGGCCCCTGGCCCTTATCAAAGTTTTGCTTGGGACACCATGATTCATAGTTCCGCCACTGCTTGGGTGCAATTTTACTGCAAAAAAACACCAAACATCCATTATATACAGAGTATAGCTTGTGAGGTCTGCGGCTTTGTCACACAAAAACAAGACTCTCCTTGCTTCCCCAATCCCCAGAGATGTGAACTAGGCCAGGGGTCCTGAGGGGGTGTGACCTGGTCAGGCAGGACATGTGCTTGTTTATCCCTTGCACATGATTTACACTCATACACATAATGACTTTCACAGACAGCAGTAAAAGCTCTGCTAGACTTGTTTACAGTGGAAGAGGCTGCAGAGGGTTTAATGCTTCCAGTGCAGTATGATGATGACGATCGCACTGCTATACATGGTGCAGGGCTTGTAGACAGATCAGCCAGAAGACCCTGCATATGTGTAATCTGCATACTCATACAGTCTATAGATAACTTACACTTCCCATTATGAACAATGCACATTTTAACCCCTTTGATGTTCTGTTAGTCTGAATGACAGCATAACCTTTCTGTAAAAGTGATCTTTGCGTGACGTTTGAGGTTAGGACCAGAAAAAAGGCACGCAGTTCAAGGTGTGCTTAATATTGTATCATTATTATTTTATTATTCATTATTATTATTCAGTATTTATATAACGCCGGCATTTTCTGCAGCAGTAATTATGTTTTGCATGGAAGTCAATAGTGAGATCCGTTATTGTCTATCTGGGCTCCGTTTCCTAAGGACTTGTTCTCACTAAGGACTTGTTCTCACTCAGGGCGTTTGCGGGTGTTTTTTGAGGGCTGGCGATTTCCGAAATCGCCGCTTGTGCACCGATTCCCTATGAGATTTTCACATCTGAGCGGTTCGATTCCGATCCGCTCCCCAAAGCGCTGCCTGTACCATTTTCAGGGCGATTTGCCTGTAATGGAAAGTATAGGGACATCACAAAGCGCTTTGTACAGCGATTTCCCAAGCGCTTTGATGAATTTCCGGGTACAAGTGTTCACTTCCTGAACACCCCCCCCCCCCCCCCCGCTTTCTAAGCGCTTAGAAAAGCACTTTGTTCAGTGCTTCAAAAACTGCTGAGCGATTCATAATGTGAACAAGGCCTATGTCTGCTTTCATAAAAGCAGGAAGTAGACACACTGCATATTTATTGCAGGATTTTTATTAGCACACACACCATACGATTTTCTGTTAGATTTGCCTGCCAGATCGATTTTTTCCAACATGTCGGATCTGAATTTCGATCGATTTTTCAATTTCTGATTTTTTTAAAACATTTTTCAATAGTTTTTTTAATCGATTTTTGTTCAGATGAAAATTGATTAAAAAAAGATTGAAAAAACTATTAAAAAAACGATCGAAAAATCGATCGAAATTCAGATCACACATGTTGAAAAAAATCAGACTGGCAGGTAAATCTAACAGAAAATTGTATGGTGTGTGTACCTAACATAACAGCTCACACTGCCAACCTGAATATGCAGGGAACCACTGCCAGCATTACTCTAAAGCACATATGACACAGAACACAAAGCGCCACAGCTGCAGCCACTATGACACACTCTATAGGCAGTAACAGGGAGTCTTGCCCAAGGTCTCCTGATGAATAGGTGCTGGCTTACTGAACAGGAAGAAGCCAAACTTCAAACCCTGGTCTCCGGTGTCAGAGGCAGAGCCCTTATTCAGTACACTATCCAGCCTCCTGCCACCACATAGACTTTTATGGAGTACCAAATCTCATAGAATCTCTGTAGAGCACCAAATCTCAGTGACTCTCTGTAGAGCACCAAATCTCAGTGACTCTCTGTACAGCATCCAATCTCAGGGAATCTCTGTAGAGCACCAAATCTGAAAGTCCCCACACCTTCCTAACCCCCCTCAGCTGTGTCAGCTGGCTTCCTTCCTAAACAGTTTGCACCGCTTTGTGAATCAGGCCCATGATGTTAACTCTATGTCTGCTTTCATGAAAGCAGGAAGTAGACACACTGCATATTTATTGCAGGATTTTTATCAGCCGTGACAAAGAAATGTTTTTCTGTAAAGCTTATGATGCTGTTGCTTATCTTTTAGAGCAGAGAGGAAGTTCTGAGTACAGGTCCGCTTTAAAAAGTTCAATCAACAGTCATAAAGTTTGTGAAAGTTGTAGAACTGATAATAGAGTTTGTAGAACCGACTTCTCTTTATAACAAAGTAGATGGATAGAAGATGGTGAATTGGCATTGTGTGTGCTCGCTGTCCTGCACCAGTAACCCCACCACAGCTGCAGGAACCAGCCAGCTGCAGCCCACCGACCTCCATGAGGCCATTGTTGGGTGCAGGTGGGGGTGGGCGGGGTCTATTAATAGGTGGGGGGAGGGGTTATTGCACTGCTGTTCTCTCAATCATCCTCCTCAGTCACAGCAGCCTGCAGAATTCTTTACACAGTCATTTCGCTTTTATTGAAGTTTCGCACATTCTCCGGTTGACTTATTATAGAAACAGCACATGCAGCTGATAATGTATACGCAGGATTGCATGGCAGGCAGGACGCTAGAATTAAAGAGTACCTTCTCCTGTTATTAAAGGCTCTATCTAAAAGTGGACCTGAACTCCTGTACAGAAAACAGCTAGAAATACACCCTGCATGTATTTAGAGAGTTTAGCCCCGTGGTCCTCAAACTAAGGCCCGCGGGCCGAATGTGGCCCCCTGAGGCTTTTTTACCAGCCCCCCACACACAAAATGTATTATAGATGCGGTCAGCTACATTTTTAAATATGGGTGGTCCGCTTATAGAATGAAGCCAGAAAGCGGTAATTTGCTGGTTTCCAATCAAATTCCACATCAGGTGACACTGCTGTCTAATTGGACTGAAGGTTGTCACCTTAGTATGCATCACTGTCTGGCCTGCAGAGACTTCTATGTATACTCCGGCCCCCCAGCAGTCTGACGTATGTTGACCCGGCCCTCGACCATTTAGCCTGTCTAATTCCCTCTCATCTGTGACTAATCATCAGTGTAATTTGATCCCTCAGTTGTGTCTGCCTCCATGAAAGCAGGAAGTAGACACAATGCAGATTTATTGCAGGATTTGTATCAGCTGTAATAAAGAAACGTTTTCCTTTAAAGGTTATTATGCTGGTGCTTATCTTTTAGATCAGAGAGGAAGTTCTGAGTTTAGGTCCGCTTTAAGACAGAGCCTGAAATGACAGCTTCTGTGTTTTATACTGGAGGTACTCTACAAAATGAACCTGAAGTGAAAGACAATACCTCACCGGTATGTGACAATTGTATGTGTAGAACGGGTGATAAATAGAACATTAATCGTATAGAAAAGAGTCTTATATTTTTTTTTCAGTTTTTTATCTTTATTTTTTAAAGACAACTGAAGTGAGAAGCATATGGAGGCTGCTGTATTTATTTCCTGTTAATCAATACCAGTTGCCTGGCAGTCCTGCTGATCTATTTAGCTGCAGTAGTGTCTGAGTCACACCAGAACAAGCGTCAGATCTGACAATAATGTCAGAAACACCTGATCTGCTGCATGCTTGTTCAGGGGCTATGGCTGAACATATTAGAGACAGAGGATCAGCAGGGCTGCCAGGAAACTGGTATAAGGAAATAAATATGGCAGCCTTCATATCCTACTCACCTCGGGTTCCCTTTAACTCCCTCCCTCTCCTTGTGTTATGCCATTATTATCCATTACCCACACAATGATTCTTATGCTGTATATGAGGGCGTCAAATCCTTCCTTCTATTCTTGGTTGTTATTTGCGGCTTAAATGGTTCCTATTTTGTGACTTTTCCCTCTAACGCTTGTTTATCAGTTTCTCTGTCTCGTGTTGTTCAGATGTGACCCTCAATGTGGGCCTTGTGTGGGCCCAGTATGAAAGGCCTCATTTACACCAGCAGAATTCTTGCCTGTTCGGGTCTCAGAGAGGCGGGAATACAATCCGACCTTCACAGACTCTCCCCGCTGCTGACTGTCCAATTCTCCATATATAGGAGGAGAGAATGTTTATTAACTGACTGACACGATGAAGCGGTGGATTTTTTATATTTGTTTTTGTCTTATTGCTTTGTTCTGAGGGATGATCATTGAAATGCAAATAACTTCTCCTTGCATTCAAATTTCATGTAAATGTCATGCAGCTTAACTACTTGCCGACCGCATCACGCCGATGGGCGTGGACGCGGCGGCAGCTCCAGGACCGCCTAACGCTGATTGGCGTAAGGTCCTGCGGGCCTGTTTTGAGATCACGCATCTCCGCTTGGTAGGCGGAGCGGAGCCTTCAGTCTCCCAGCGACGATTGCCACTAGGATAGTGTTAGATGGCGAAACCGCCGTCTTTTCACTCTGTACAGCGCTGCGATCTAAGTCACGGCTGTCCCCTCCAGAGGCTCTGGGGTGATCCGCTGTCATAGGCAGCCGATTACAGTGATTGGCTGATGGGGGGAGGGAGGGAGAGGGGGCATGTAAAATAAATAAATACACATTTTTATTATGAAAATAATAAAATAAATATTTACCCCCCCCCCCCCCCCACAAAAAATAAAATAAACATGGGGGGGCGATCAGACCCCACCAACAGAAATCTCTGTTGGTGGGGCCAAAAGGGGGGAATCACTTGTGTGCTGACATGTGCGGCCCTGCAGCGAGGCCTTAAAGCTGTAGTGGCCAATTTATTGAAAAATGGAATGGTCTTTAGGGGGGTTTAACACTGCGGTCCTCAAGTGGTTAAACTTGGACCCATAAACATTATCAGGAAGTTATTCCAATTTTAAAGGGAACCCGAGGTGAGATGGGTATGGAGGCTGCCATACTTATTTCCTTGTAAACAATGTCAGTTGTCAAAACCCTGGAACAAGCATCTAGCTAATTCAGTAAAACCTGAGTAAAGCCTGGAACCCACTAGAGCGCTTTTTTGAGCGTTTAGAGAGCGCTTTCAATCGCTAGCGATTTCCCTAAACGCTCTGCCAATGTAAATAGATGAGACAAATTCCACTAAAGCGATTGTGATTAAGGAAATCGCAGGACATGCAGCATTTTGGGAGCGTTTCCGTTCTAATGGGTTGTATAGAAGCAGGGAAAGTGATCCCAAAATCGATTGCAAAACACTACCACAAATCGCTAGCGAATGCGATGCCACTGACTTGCATTAAAATCTCGGTAAAATCGCTGCAATCACGTTTTTTCAAAAAATCAAGATTGCAGCAATTTTACTGTGATGTTAATGAAAGTCAATGCTCAGAAAGTGTTGAGGGTCAGAAAGCGCTCTGAGTACCTGATCTGCTGCATGCTTGTTCAGGGGCTAAGTATTAGAGGCAGAGCATCAGGAGAACTGCCAGGCAACTGGTATTGTTTAAAAGGAAATAATGGCAGCCTACATATCGCTCTCACCTCGGGTTCCTTTTAAGCTGCATATCATTTACATGAAATTTGAATGCAAAATGATTTGTACCTCATTGATCATCCCTATTTGTTTCCCCCCTAAGACTCCTCCTCCCTCTCTCCTCTACATAGAACTGTACATGAGTCTCATCCACTTGAAAGGCTTCTGTGCTTACTGTCAGCTGAAGCGTTCAGTCATTTCAGGTGAACACTTCTGGCTGCACAGTCCTTTCCCCTCTATAGATATCTTTCATGCTTGGCTCACATGGGTGTCGGAATCAGCCGCCCGGCATTTGGCTCAAGTGCTTGTCTGCTAACGAGCAGTGAAGCATTTGGCAGCTCTCAGCAGCGCTTCTCGGCGATTGGGTTCTTCACCCCCGCAGGTGGGGGGGGGGGGGGGGGCACGGGAGCACGGCAGTACACGACAGTGTAAGCAACATGTTGTTCACAGGGTCGCCTCAGAAGACAGGAAAAATAGGGATAAGAAGGCAGCGGATGCAGAAACAACAGTAAACGGCGGTCCCGGAACTGCCCATTCATGTGCACTGAAGTGGACCTGAACTCTCGCTCAGGACAGAAGGGACACACAGAGACATGCACCCTGTATGTATTTGGAAAGTTTATCCTGTCTAAAGGGGCCCAAACACTGGTCGATTTCAGCTATGGATCGATCGATGTGATAGAATCGATTGATCGATCGGAAATCTATTCTATCAAATCTATCGATCGATTTGCTGCCGATTTCGATCTGATCTATCTGACAGGATGGAAAATCTAGGTCGATTGGCTGCTGGCAGCAGATTGATGGCCCGTAGAGTTGTATTTAGATCGATTTCCAATAGCTTTCATTCTGAAATCTATTGGAAATCTGTTCCTAGTGTGTGGCGCACATCAGATTCCTGACAGATTCGACCTGACCGGCATCTGACAGAAATCTATCTGATGGTCGAATCTGCTGCAAATCTATAAGTGTATGGCCACCTTTATTCTCCCTTATCTGTGATCTCTCAGCTGTCAGCTCAGGAATCTCACCTCTGCCAGGAGAGAACAGCTAATTTGTAAACAAACACAAGGGGCTTAATTCACTAAAGCATGCTAACACAGTTATCACGCCTAAAGGCTTTGCACGTGCAAACTAGGGTGCTAAGTAGTTTGCGCAGCAAAGCTGTTTCTGATCGCGCTCTATTTTAGCGCGCGTAAAAATTTGCGCGTGTAAAGTTTTGCATGCACTGCTTTGTGTGCAATGTATGCTTATCACGCTACTTAGCACGCAAAGCGGCTGATTTTGCACGCGAAGTGGTGCGCGCAAAACTTTACGCGCGCAAACTTTTGCACGCATATTAGCGCGTGCAAAGCCAGTTTGCACATGCTAAGTGGCTTTTCACTGGCGTGTTAACACTTAGCACGCTTTAGTGAATCAAGCCCAATGTCTGCTTCTGTGAAAGCAGGAAGTAGATGCACTGCAGATTTATTGCAGGATTTGTATCAGCTGTAACAGAGAAATGTTTTTCTGTAAAGATTATTATGCTGTTGCTTATCTTTTAGAGCAGAGAGGAAGTTCTGATTTCAGGTCCGCTTTAAATGATAAGCATCACAGCCGTCATATACTGTCTGGCAAATGTCCGTGTGCACGAGCCCTAAACTTAAATTTTGACAAATTTAGCTCTAGGTAACCCCAGCAGTGTCTCTGTCACATCGCCAGTGTTGCCTGGGCTTCCTGTGTGCCCTGCCTGGTGTGTCAGACATACTGTCCTTCACATGGGGCCTATGTCAGGCCTGGAAGCCAAGAAGATAAGTGTGTCCCCCTTGTACACATTCCTGGGGACATTCCTGGCTGGACCACAGGAGGGGGGAGGGGCTTGTAGGGTCACCTCCCCTCTGTACAGTCAGGGAGGAATGACAAGCATGTAAGGAATGATGGGAGACTGACAGGAGGGGGAGGGGCTAGTGGGGTCACCTCCCCTCTGTACAGTCAGGGAGGAATGACAAGCATGTAAGGAATGATGGGAGACTGACAGGAGGGGGAGGGGCTAGTGGGGTCACCTCCCCTCTGTACAGTCAGGGAGGAATGACAAGCATGTAAGGAATGATGGGAGACTGACAGGAGGGGGAGGGGCTAGTGGGGTCACCTCCCCTCTGTACAGTCAGGGAGGAATGACAAGCATGTAAGGAATGATGGGAGACTGACAGGAGGGGGGAGGGGCTAGTGGGGTCACCTCCCCTCTGTACAGTCATGGAGGAATGACAAGCATGTAAGGAATGATGGGAGACTGACAGGAGGGGGAGGGACTAGTGGGGTCACCTCCCCTCTGTACAGTCACGGAGGAATGACAAGCATGTAAGGAATGATGGGAGACTGACAGGAGGGGGAGGGGCTAGTGGGGTCACCTCCCCTCTGTACAGTCAGGGAGGAATGACAAGCATGTAAGGAATGATGGGAGACTGACAGGAGGGGGAGGGGCTAGTGGGGTCACCTCCCCTCTGTACAGTCACAGGGGAAAGACAAGCATGTAAGGAATGATGGGAGACTGACAGGAGGGGGAGGGGCTAGTGGGGTCACCTCCCCTCTGTACAGTCATGGAGGAATGACAAGCATGTAAGGAATGATGGGAGACTGACAGGAGGGGGGAGGGGCTAGTGGGGTCACCTCCCCTCTGTACAGTCATGGAGGAATGACAAGCATGTAAGGAATGATGGGAGACTGACAGGAGGGGGGAGGGGCTAGTGGGGTCACCTCCCCTCTGTACAGTCATGGAGGAATGACAAGCATGTAAGGAATGATGGGAGACTGACAGGAGGGGGAGGGGCTAGTGGGGTCACCTCCCCTCTGTACAGTCACAGGGGAAAGACAAGCATGTAAGGAATGATGGGAGACTGACAGGAGGGGGGAGGGGGGGACGCTAACGCCTGTCACTCACAGCTGATATTCGCCAAAATATAACGAAATCCTCGGCTATATTTAGCAAAGTATAGAGCTGCTTAATTTAGCCTCTGGGCGATTTATATATACATGCTGCGTAATGTCTGTACAGCCCTGTGGTGGGGCCTCCGCTGTACAGACCGATCAGGCTGCATATCGCCCACATTGTCACTCTACTGGCGGGACCCTAAACGGCACAACTTTTTTATTATTTTTATTTTAATTAATGTTATTAAAAATGATTGTTCCATTTCAATTTGCAACCATGGCAACAGTACTGCATTCACTGCCGCTATAGCAAAAAAGTAAGCAGTTAAAATCTGACATAACTGACAGGTTTTGGACTAGTCCATCTCCTCATGGGGGATTCTCATGGTTTTCTTTGTTTACAACAGCCATTCCTGAATGTCAGTTTAACTGCCAAAATAGTGTAATACCAGCCAGCCTCCCTCCTCGCTTGCATACAATTGTGGCAGCTGGTCTGAGAAACTGCTGTTCAGAGAATGCTTTTGAAAACCAAAAAACCCAGTGAAACCTGATCCCCCATGAGGAGAGGGAGTAGTCCAAAACCTGTCGGTTCTGACAGATTTTAATTGCTCACTTTTTCCGCTGTGGTGGTCCTTAGGGCCCATTTCCACTAGCGGGAAGATGCAATGCGAAGACCGCATCTCATCATGCCATGGGTACTTCCGGAAGTCCGGAAGCGGACGTCTTTTATTGCCTATGAGAATCGGATGCGTGTTGCGAGAATCTGCCGCTTGCATCCGATTCTTTTCCTGGGTTGTATTGGATCGCAAAATTTGCAAGCAGTGGAAACTGCTCCCTTGATTTGCATTGGTTCTGTTCAAGCGTGATGAGATCATCATATCACACCGCAGCTAGTGGAAACGGGCCCTTAAAGGCGAAAAATTGTAAAATTTAAAATATGTGCAAACATTTACAAATAAGAAGTACACTTTTTTCCCGAGTAAAATGAGCCATAAATGACTTTTCTCCTATGTTGCTGTCACTTACAGTAGGTAGTAGAAATCTGACATTACCGACAGGTTTTGGACTAGTCCATCTCTTCATAGGGGATTCTCAGGGATTTATTTATTTTCAAAAGCACTTAGTGAATGACAGTTGCTCTGTCCAACTGCCAAAAAACTGTGTAGCGAGCAGGGAAGCTGGCCAGCATCATTGTTTAAATCCTTTTTAGGGAATATCTTTATAAAGAATAAAAGACTTGCTGAGAAACCCCTATGAAGAGATGGACTAGTCCAAAACCTGTCGCTTCTGTCAGATTTCTACTGCCTACTGTAAGTGACAGCAACATGGGAGAAAAGTAATTTAGGGCTCATTTTACTCTGGAAGAAACGTACTTCTCATTTGTCTATGTTTGCACATATTTTAAATTTTACAATTTTTCGCCTTTAAGCCTCCCACCTGGTACGGGTCTAACAGTGGCTTCTTCTCTGTCCAGCTAGCTACATACACTTGCAGACAGGTGGAAGTATATTGGGATTCTGTACTCCAAATGCAGTACTGTTGCCATGGTTGCAAACTAAAATGGAATGATTTCAATTTGCAAGCATGGCAACAGTACTGCATTTGGAACACTGTGCTGCTAGGTAACTGCTAACAAATGCTGACATGCGTGGGGCTACAATCTCTGCCGTATGCCAGAAAGCGCTCTTTAGTCAACAGGTGAAACGCTGAACCTCAGCAATGTTTGATTGGTCAATTTCTCAGCTACATAAATTTGCATAAATTAATTATTAGCATCGTACTGCCCACCCTTATTCCTAAAATACCAAATACGGTATCTCGCCTACTGTGATATAGAGAAGGCTGTGCTCTGAAAATGGCTTATAGTCCCATCCTAATGAGATAGTCAATATTTCTGGATATCGCTGTGTATTGATGTTTCTTTGTAAATACGACATTTAACATTTATCAGTGCATATCGATATAAGATAATCTAAGATTATCAATATTTCTGTATATCCTTGCGTATAGGTGTTTCTATGTAAACTCAATATTTAAAGTATAACTGTCAGGCATAAAATCAAAAATCAATTCTTTATTTTTATCTGGTAAACAAGTAATAAGGATGCTAACCAGGCAACCCAAAAGTTACAATCACTATTACTTTTCTTGTTGATAAATGATCATTCCCCAGTTTCAGTGGGGTAGCTAAGGAGCTGTGGGCCCCGATGCAAGTGTTACAATGGGGCCCCCCAAGCACTCTATACATAACAATTGATACGGTGCACTAAAACCTGCCAATGGCAACTACAGTGTCAGAGGTGCAAGAAGGAGATGGGGAACAGTTTGTTAATGATTACCACTATTCAAAGTATCTATAGAAATGATTATTATGAGCACAGGATCAATAGAGAGCTAATACTGTTGCTGAGGGAGGGCCCTTCGGGGCCCCTCTGGCCCAAGGGCCCCGATGCGGTCGCTACCTCTGCACCCCCTATTGCTACGCCCCTGCCCAGTTTACCTGACTCTTATTTGGTACACACAAAATGTGGTACACAAAAAGGAAGTTGCAGGGCATGCTGGGTTGTCCTTGTTTGCTTCTCTACTTCCCCTCAGACTTAACTAATGCAGCCTGATTGGCTGAAGCCTCTTTCCCTCCCATTTTCCCCTCCCACACCTCTGTTCCTCTCTGATTGGCCAATATTTCTCATGCAGCGACAATGCACTTTCTGTAGTGGAGGGCGGGCAATGCATACACAATAAGGCAGAGGAGAGTAAGGGCCCTTTTCCACTAGCAATCGCTAGCGTTCGCGCTAAACACTAGCGATTGCTGAATCGCAAGTGCAGGAAACTTCCCGGCGATTGCGTTCACGATTTTGCTATGCAATGCACTGCATAGCAAAATCGCGGCAAAGATCGCTCCGCGGTACAATCGCGTTTGAGTAAAAAACGAATCGCGGTAGTGGAAATTACCTACCGCGATTCCTATGTTAAAAAGCAAACCGTAGCGATTTCAAAATCACTAGCGGTTTGCGATTTTGCGATTCAGCATCGCAAACGCCGCTAGTGGAAAAGGGCCCTAAGGGAGGAAATGATATCAGGATTGGCTTCAAAACAGCCACACTTAAAATGGGAAATGCTAAGAAGGATTTTATCTTTTTTTTACTGTAGAAAAATCACTAAAATCAAAACATGGACAGTGCAATACATATGTTATGTAAGAAGAGCAAGTATTTATCTACTTATATATGTGGGTTTTTTTGTTTGAGATAGTATGGCTGACAGCTCCTCTTTAACATGTATCCGTGTGATTTATTTCCAGCGTCACGCTATACAGCAGCCTTCATAGATCAAAGCACCACGGGCGAGATTTGTGTTATTGGTAAGTAAACTTTGTGTAACTAAAAATATCCTGATCACTTTTACAATCTGCCGCTCCTTAACACTTACAGACAACCTGTCACATGTGTAATAAGGTCAGTATAGAAATCATTTGTAAAGTTCTGCTGCTGTTGCGGTGTGATTACCGCTGGAATATTGACCTTTCATTTAAACCCAGTGTTTACATTCAGTTTTTGTAATTGCTTTTTATAGAAATAAAAGGGCCAAATCATCCACAGGGCAACCTAGGCAAGGGCCTAGGACCAAGCGAGTATCTAGGGGCCTAGCTTGCACCTTCTCAGACCCTGTCCTCCTATCAAGTTCATTTGTCTTCAGCATTTGAACTGATCGATCGTTCGGTCGATTCTTCGGGATTTGTATCGATAATAGGCACGTTTAAGCTAAGTATACACTTGCAATTTCTGTCGGCTGGCAGAGATCAGGGCTCGATCAGATCATACACAACGGAGCAGCTTCCCGAGGAGAAAGGAGTGGTGAGAACACTGCGATCTGCTGTGGCCGCTGTACACACACTAGGTGGCTGATAGTGGAATGAGCGGTGAGAACACTGCGATCTGCTGTGGCCGCTGTACACACACTAGGTGCACACACTGGTAGAGCTGTGCTGCACGTTTCTCTATCTGAGGACTACTATGCAGAGAAATACTAGAGAATACTAGCCTCAGCTTACTGCGCAGGCGCGGCTGGACTTGCAGAGGCGCACTACGGCCACACGGCAGAGAGAGCGCGGTCACGGGAACAATAAAGAGATTGTCAAATATCGAGGAGAACGCCAGCGCATACCACTAAGGCTGCATCTGAAATGACCACCAGCTCAGTGTGCAGCACCTAAATAGACTTTCTGCACACTTCACATTCAATTCAGATGCAAATCATATGCAAATCTGCTACTACTTATCATGCAAACAGGAAACTCAGGAGGATGGACTGGGAGCAGCTAACCTGATAGTTATATACTTGCAGAGTTAAGAAAAAGTGGGGGGAAGGCTGCACATCCCTAAACACATGTTGCAATTGAATGGTTAATCGAACAGGCATACACCGCCTCTGCCAGACTGAAAAATGCATGCCCTGCATCCAAGACAAGTGCTAACATTTATTACACTAGGAGGAACTTTAGCTTCCAATATGGTTTGCATGCAAAGTATATTATACTAGACACTTGCACCACAGTGAGGCAAACCTCCGGGCAAGTGACCTAACCTAAATTTAAAACCTTGGGAGCAGCTAAGCAAAAAAAAAAAATGTGTAACTTACATTTGGTTGAACAGCGAGGAGAACGCCAGCGCATACCACTAAGGCTGCATCTGAGATGACCACCAGCTCAGTGTGAAGCACCTAAATAGATTTTCTGCACACTTCACATTCAATTCAGATGCAAATCACATGCAAATCTGCTACTACTTATTATGCAAACAGGAAACTCAGGAGGAGGGGCTGGAGGGAGCAGCTAACCTGACAGTTACATACTTACAGAGTTAAGAAAAACTGGGGGGGGAAAGGCTGCGCATCCCTAGACACATGCTGCAATTGAATGGTTAATCGCACAGGCATACACCGCCTCTGCCAGACTGAAAAATGCATGCCCTGCATCCAAGACAAGTGCTAACATTTATTACACTAGGAGGAACTTTAGCTTCCAATATGGTTTGCATGCAAAGTATATTATACTAGACACTTGCACCACAGTGAGGCAAACCTCCGGGCAAGTGACCTAACCTAAATTTAAAACCTTGGGAGCAGCTAAGCAAAAAAAAAATGTGTAACTTACATTTGGTTGAACAGCGAGGAGAACGCCAGCGCATACCACTAAGGCTGCATCTGAGATGACCACCAGCTCAGTGTGAAGCACCTAAATAGATTTTCTGCACACTTCACATTCAATTCAGATGCAAATCACATGCAAATCTGCTACTACTTATTATGCAAACAGGAAACTCAGGAGGAGGGGCTGGGAGCAGCTAACCTGACAGTTACATACTTACAGAGTTAAGAAAAACTGGGGGGGGAAAGGCTGCGCATCCCTAGACACATGCTGCAATTGAATGGTTAATCGCACAGGCATACACCGCCTCTGCCAGACTGAAAAATGCATGCCCTGCATCCAAGACAAGTGCTAACATTTATTACACTAGGAGGAACTTTAGCTTCCAATATGGTTTGCATGCAAAGTATATTATACTAGACACTTGCACCACAGTGAGGCAAACCTCCGGGCAAGTGACCTAACCTAAATTTAAAACCTTGGGAGCAGCTAAGCAAAAAAAAAATGTGTAACTTACATTTGGTTGAACAGCGAGGAGAACGCCAGCGCATACCACTAAGGCTGCATCTGAGATGACCACCAGCTCAGTGTGAAGCACCTAAATAGATTTTCTGCACACTTCACATTCAATTCAGATGCAAATCACATGCAAATCTGCTACTACTTATTATGCAAACAGGAAACTCAGGAGGAGGGGCTGGGAGCAGCTAACCTGACAGTTACATACTTACAGAGTTAAGAAAAACTGGGGGGGAAAGGCTGCGCATCCCTAGACACATGCTGCAATTGAATGGTTAATCGCACAGGCATACACCGCCTCTGCCAGACTTAAAAATGCATGCCCTGCATCCAAGACAAGTGCTAACATTTATTACACTAGGAGGAACTTTAGCTTCCAATATGGTTTGCATGCAAAGTATATTATACTAGACACTTGCACCACAGTGAGGCAAACCTCCGGGCAAGTGACCTAACCTAAATTTAAAACCTTGGGAGCAGCTAAGCAAAAAAAAAAATGTGTAACTTACATTTGGTTGAACAGCGAGGAGAACGCCAGCGCATACCACTAAGGCTGCATCTGAGATGACCACCAGCTCAGCGTGAAGCACCTAAATAGATTTTCTGCACACTTCACATTCAATTCAGATGCAAATCACATGCAAATCTGCTACTACTTATTATGCAAACAGGAAACTCAGGAGGAGGGGCTGGGAGCAGCTAACCTGACAGTTACATACTTACAGAGTTAAGAAAAACTGGGGGGGAAAGGCTGCGCATCCCTAGACACATGCTGCAATTGAATGGTTAATCGCACAGGCATACACCGCCTCTGCCAGACTGAAAAATGCATGCCCTGCATCCAAGACAAGTGCTAACATTTATTAAACTAGGAGGTACTTTAGCTTCCAATATGGTTTGCATGCCATTACTATATTGCCAAATATGTTCCGAGGTAGAGATGATCGGAAATGCTAATTTCTGGTTCCACGGAAGTTACCACTACTGAAAATGCTGATAACCAATTCCATGGAAAGGTTTAGTAGTTTTTTGTCCTTTTTGTTAATAAAGTTATGTAATGTAAGTTGTTTTGCGGAATCCATTATATTTTGCGGTACACTACCAAATTCTCTGATTGGCCAAATCCTTGGCCACAGAGTCGGAGGCATTGGACCAATCACAGGCTGCAGAAATGTTTCCGTATTCTGAGGTAAACCTCTGATTGGTCTAATGTGTGTCTTGTGGTTGGTGTAAAATTTACCATTTTAGGCCAATCACAAGACTGGAAGTTCGGAAACACTGAGAAGTATCAGACCAATCAGAGAATGCCGTAGTTTACCGGGGAAGTCGGAACACCACCAAAATTTTAGACCCATCACAAGACTTAGATATTACTGAGTTTTACTGAGTCTTGTAATTGGTCTCAAATTTCCACGGCGTTCTGATTTCTATGGAACAATTCTGCAGCCTGGAATTGGTCCAATGCTTCTGAGCTCTGTGATTGGGCTAAAATGTCTGAGTTGCAATACTGTGGTATTTACGCAGATATACTACAGAGAGCATTTTCTCATTTCGATTACCGCTGTGGTAAGCCCTTTTCCAATCGGAAACTCAGCAATCAGTGTTCTGTGGAAATTCTCTGACCGTCCCTATTCAGAGGGTCCCTGCGTGGCACCGGTGGGGCGAGGGCGACACGTGAAGCCCACTGACTATCCATAGCCTTCCCTCTACCTTGCCCGCTGCCTCAGGTTCATTTTAAACATTCTTTTCCTGACCTGAAGCAGTGCTGGGGTCACGGCCGGATTACTAACCAGGCAACAGAAGCAGTCGCTTGGGGTCCCATTTAGCCTTAATCCGGCTCTGGCGGGAGTGACGTCTCATTCATGTAAAGCTGAATACAGCAAGGTATCTGGCACCGACCGCATACATGTGCTTGCTGGTTGCTTGAGATCAGAAAAAGCGCAAACATCCCCCCCCCCCCAAATACTCAAGAGACATCTTCCACCCCGGAGCAGGAATAAAGGGCGCTTGCGGCAAGTGTACAAATTGGGCACCACCATACGACTCAAACCAGTTTGACTCAATACAAATTGCTACTTCTAAACGTTGATTATCGTTTTTTTTTTTTTCGATCACCAGTTTGTTTTCAAATCAAGTGTTTATGTTAAATATCGTCTCCTTCCCTCGTCTCCTGCCCTCCCCCTTTTCATGAAAGATATAGCGATTGTATGGCAATTTTGCTTGCTATTGTTAAAAATCTGTAGTAATTTGTCCACTCCAGCCATACATAGATTGTTAAATATCGTTTTATGACCTCTTTTTGTGAAGAATGATCACCGCAGTATATTTTTAATGTTGTCTAGTAACAATAAAATCCTTCTGTATCGTCTCCTGCCCTCCCCCTTTGCATGACAATGTATTTTAATTTTTATCATTTTATGTTTTATGCTGTCCACTCTGGCCATAGATTAGATTATTAAATATCCAAACGAGTTAATTGAAGGGTGCTGCTATATTAATTTGGAGCTGCCTATTCCTCAAGGTCTGGGGTATCCCCTTCCCCCTACCAATACTTGGAGCAAAAAAAGTTAATACAGAGGATGGCGCTACGAACAGGCAGAGCCAAGACTCAAACACTGGTTGCCTGTGTCAAAGGCAGAGCCCTTAACCACTACACTATCCAGCCACCACTGGCTGGACTATTCCGGGATGTATAGTTATTATGCACACAATCCAATATATATATGAAAGGATAATGTCAGTTTTTCTAGGTATATAAATTTGTTTATTAAAAGTACAATTTCACATAAATATTAAGGTCTGATAAAAATGCATTTTTATCAGACCTTAATATAACTAGATTATTAAATATCGTTTTATGTCAAAAAACAATATTTGACGACTACGTTACTGTGCGCCCTTATTTCCACGTGCCTTTATTAAATGTACGTCTTGCATCCTTCCTCTTGCTCCTAGCGGACTCCTAGCGGACTCCTAGACTCCGGCTGGAAGGCGCTAGGAGCAAGAGGAAGGCTGCAAGATGTCGCTGGAGGCTTGGTGAGTATTGTATAGGCTGCAAACACCCACAACATTCCCCCAAATGAAAGTCCTTGTTATCCATCAGACATGCCGGTTAGTTGAGACTTCCGTTTGCCTGAGTTCTGAATAACGGGGACTTTGCTGTATTATCCAATAGCTTATATTTTCAGAAGGTACAATTTAATGATAATAATTATTATTATTTTTTATTGTATTTATAAAGCACCAACATATTACGCAGCGCTGATACATATTAACGCAGCGCTGATATCCTCCATACATAATACTGTTTGTCCGATGCTCTCGTCACTTTTCCTTGTTGCGCTGTTATTGTTCAAAAAAGTTTTTCCCTTTTTGTTCGTTCCGGCAGCCTTCAATAAAGCATATTTAAAATGTGAAAAAAAGGGAGGAAAAAAACCAACAACCCACAAGTGAGGCATGCTTTCATTCCAGAGCTAAGAGCTGGGAGGCAGGCAGGGAGGGAGGGAAAGGCGAGGGGGATATTATAGGAGCAGGGAGGAGGAGGATGGGGAGGAGAGAATCTTTTCCATGCAGGGGTTTGTAGAACTGATCAGACTGCTGAAGGCAGCAGGCAGGGACACACTGCCAGGGATCTGGGACTGTCACACTGGAGGAGTCGCTAAACTTTTTACTTGTGGAGGAAATTTCCTGGTTTTCCGCCTCTTTTGTTGGGATTTTCGGGAAAGGATCGGATCTACGCCGGGATAGGCAGCTGTCCGCGAGCGCTAAAGTAAGTCAGCATCCCTGGAATGGCTTTCCTGAGTGTCTGAGTGTTTGTAGGGCTGGGAGAGTCCTTGTCACCGGCTGCTTGTCATCGACTTCCAGGGATATCCGTAAGTTTCCAAGCTTTTATTGTCCAAGGGGGGAAAATATTCATTCTGGAAATGGACTGAAACAATGTATCTATGTGTGTATTTGTTCTATTATCTGGCAATTATTTGCACAGATCGGTCACGATGGATCCTGAGCCCAGGAGCTGACGATCCGATGGCTCAGCTACAATCCCACATACCCGCCGTGTCTCTATGTGTATTCTGAATGGGGTGAGGGACAGGAAGCAGTTGGGGGAAACCCGTAGACACGCAGGAAGCCTGTACAACTAGATCATATCCCTACTGGGAGCTGATCCCAGGACAGCAGCTTGGCACAAGAGCTGACCACTCAATATTAATGGTGATTTATCGACCAGCAGCGCCTCCGGACGCCGGTGGATATCGGTAGCTCGGTAAATGAGCCTCAGGATTGTTTTTCTATGTTGGGTTCTCCCTGTGATGAAGGAATGAGAATTCCCCAACTAGTCCAGGCGGGAGTCTATCTGCTTATCACGCTCATATCTGCACCTCTTACAGGCATACACTGATAGATATCTACGCAAAGCTTCTGAATTCATGTCTATGGAATGTTCATTACCTCCTATACAGGCAAGTGGGGAGGCTGGAGGTGCATTATTGCCTAAAGCAGATCGAGGACGCAATTTAATAGAGTTAGTGAGTATTAGTCCCGAGTCCGACCACCATGATAAACCTACAGAAACTTCCACACTGACCCTAACCTTATCCTATCTCTATACCCAACCTTTATACTTACCTCAACACTGACACCCCAACCCTGACACTAAGTCATACTGACCCTAACCTTATCCTATCTCTGTAGCCAACCTTTATACTTCCCTCAACACTCACACCCCAACCCTGACACTAAGTCATACTGACTCTAACCCTTACACTAGCTCTTACCTGAACCACTATACCCAACCCTTACACTTACCTGCACACTTACCCTGACACTAACAACCCCAACCTTTATACTTACCTCAACACTGAAACTAACAATCATACTGACCCTAACCTTTACACAAGCTCTTACCTTAACCACTATACTCAACCCGCACACTTACCCTAACCTAACCCTAATGCTAACAATCCTAAACTTTATACTTACCAGTACCCTGACACTAACAATCATACTGACCTCAACCCTTGTATAGGCTCTTAATTTAACCCCTATATCCAACCCTTACACTTACCCTAACACTGACCTCAACCCTAACACTAACCATCATACTGATCCTAACCCTTACACAAGTTCTTACCTTAACCACTATACCCAACCTTTAGACTTACCTGAAACTAACAACCATACTGGCCGTAAACCTTATATAGGCTCTTAACCCATTTATCCAACCCTTACACTTACCTTGACCTTAACCCTTACACTAGCTATCATACTGACACTAACCCTTACAACAGCTCTACCCTAACCCCTATACCCAACCCTTACACTTACCTTCACACTCACCCTGACACTAACAATCATACCGACCTTAACCCTTATATACGCTCTTACCTTAACCCCTGTACCCAACCGTTACACTTACCCTGACCTTAACTCTTACACTAGCCATCATACTTACTCTTACACAAGCTATTACCTTAATCCCTATACCCAACACTTACACTTATCTGTATACTTACACCCTAACCCTTACACTAACAATCATACTGACCCTAACCCTTATATACTCTTATCTTAACCCCTGTACCCAACCCTTACCCTTACCAGGACCCTAACCTTAACCCTTAGACTAATCACCATACTCACCCTAACCCTTACATAAGTTCTTACCTTAACCTCTATATTCAACCTTTATATTTACCTGTTCACTAACCCTAACCTTAACTCTAGCACTAATAATAATACTGACCCTAACCCTTACACAGGGTCTTACCTTAACCTCTATATTCAACCTTTATACTTACCTGTTTACTGACCAATACCCTAACCCTGACCTTAACTCTAGCACTAATAATAATACTGACCCTAACCCTTACACCGGGTCTTACCTTGACCCTTGTATCCAACCCTTACCCTTACCTTAACCCTAACCATGTAATGCTGTGGTGGGTGCTGACCCGGAAGCTTTACATTCAAACGTCCAACAGGTCCGCACACACACATTGCTTTCCAAGCAGTCATTTTTATTCCATGACAAATGCCCGTACAACCATCCAGTCACTTTTTAATGTAACCCTAACCCTGTGCTCTTAACCCTAACACTAACCATCATACTGACCCTCGTCCATACACAGACCTTCATATTTATGCTAACACTTACAGGAAAACTCTCACTGTAACCCCTATACCAGCCCTTGAGCATTGCCCCACCCTGACAGTTACCCCGACCTTTGTCCTGACTTTGACCTGTTCACCACACAGACCCCAGATCTTACACAAAACTCTTATACTGACCCTCATACTGATCCCAGCCCTTACAGTATACTTACCCTATCCTTACATTGATTGTAACCCTTCTTCTAACTCTGACCCTGACCTGACCCCTTTTACTGAATCCTTTACATTAACCCTTCCACTTACTCTCTCACTGACTCGTATCAGTTAACATAACCCTCACACCCCCCATCTCGTAAACTAACCGTTGCATGGACCCCAACCCTCACACTGCCCCTGATTCTAACACTGTCTCTAACCCTTTCAGTAATGGTCACTATACCCTAAAAGCTTAAACCCAATACCAACCCTCTCACTGGCACTCACAGTGGCCCTAACACTAACTAACACTAACCCTCACTTGCGCGCCCCAATTTTTACTCAGATAACAACCTTTGCACTCACACTCAAAAAATAATTCCTATGGTAAGCTGAGGCCCTTAAGGGGCCCATACACTAGTCGATTTCAGCCATCGATCAATAGAACCGATCAATCGGAAATCGATTTGATTGATCGAATTGCGGCCGATTTTGATCGTTTTGGGGCCGATTTGATCTATCTGACAGGATGGAAAATCTTGGTCGATCATCTGCTATCAGCTGATCGATGGTCCATAAAGTTGCATTGGATCTAATGGTCCAATAATGCATTCAGATTGATTTCCAATAGATTTTATTCTAAAATCAATAGGAAAACAGTTCCTAGTGTGTGGCGCACATCAGATAGATTCCTGACAGATTGGACTTGACAGGCATCTGACAGAAATCTATCTGATGGTCCAATCTGCTGCAAATCTGTCAGTGTATGGCCACCTTTAGAATGTCAGGTGAAATTATTGAATAGGTGTCATTCAGAGATAAGCTGGATGAGTCTCGGCGATGGATCGGTGAGAGGACTGACTACAGGGGGAAAGTTACCCGATTGTTGTCCTGCTGAAAAACATGGTAAATCTGCACCACCGATCACCAGAACAGCACATGGAATATATATATATAATACACAGCCGCTGTGGTGATCCAGAACTGACTGAATTCTATGTTATGTGACATCCAGTGATCAGCGCAGCAATCAGTCTATGTGATCCGCAGCCCATGTGTGACAGGAGGAAGACAAAAATGCACTGATCACCCTTAACCCTCTGCACACCGCTGTACTGTACACTTCATCATTAACCCTCTGCACACCGCTGTACTGTACACTTCATCATTAACCCTCTGCACACCGCTGTACTGTACACTTCATCATTAACCCTCTGCACGCCGCTGTGCTGTACACTTCATCATTAACCTTCTGCACACCGCTGTACTGTACACTTCATCATTAACCCTCTGCACACCGCTGTACTGTACACTTCATCATTAACCTTCTGCACACCGCTGTACTGTACACTTCATCATTAACCCTCTGCACACCGCTGTACTGTACACTTCATCATTAACCCTCTGCACACCGCTGTACTGTACACTTCATCATTAACCTTCTGCACACCGCTGTACTGTACACTTTATCATTAACCCTCTGCACACCGCTGTACTGTACACTTCATCATTAACCCTCTGCACACCGCTGTACTGTACACTTCATCCTTAACCCTCTGCACACTGCTGTGCTGTACACTTCATCCTTAACCCTCTGCACACCGCTGTACTGTACACTTCATCATTAACCCTCTGCACACCGCTGTACTGTACACTTCATCATTAACCCTCTGCACACCGCTGTACTGTACACTTCATCATTAACCCTCTGCACACCGCTGTGCTGTACACTTCATCATTAACCTTCTGCACACCGCTGTACTGTACACTTCATCATTAACCCTCTGCACACCGCTGTACTGTACACTTCATCATTAACCCTCTGCACACCGCTGTACTGTACACTTCATCATTAACCCTCTGCACACCGCTGTACTGTACACTTCATCATTAACCCTCTGCACACCGCTGTGCTGTACACTTCATCATTAACCCTCTGCACACCGCTGTACTGTACACTTCATCCTTAACCCTCTGCACACCGCTGTGCTGTACACTTCATCATTAACCCTCTGCACACCGCTGTACTGTACACTTCATCCTTAACCCTCTGCACACCGCTGTGCTGTACACTTCATCATTAACCCTCTGCACACCGCTGTACTGTACACTTCATCATTAACCCTCTGCACACCGCTGTGCTGTACACTTCATTAACCCTCTGCACACCGCTGTGCTGTACACTTCATCATTAACCCTCTGCATACCGCTGTGCTGTACACTTCATCATTAACCCTCTGCACACCGCTGTACTGTACACTTCATCATTAACCCCCTGCACACCACTGTATTGTACACAGCATCATTCACCCTCTGCACACCACTGTGCTGTACACTTCATCATTAACCCTCTGCACACCACTGTGCTGCACACTTCATCATTAACCCTCTGCACACCGCTGTGCTGTACACTTCATCATCAACCCTCTGCATACCGCTGTGCTGTACACTTCATCATTAACCATCTGCACACCGCTGTACTGTACACTTCATCATTAACCCCCTGCACACCACTGTATTGTACACAGCATCATTAACCCTCTGCACACCACTGTGCTGTACACTTCATCATTAACCCTCTGCACACCACTGTGCTGCACACTTCATCATTAACCCTCTGCACACCGCTGTGCTGTACACTTCATCATTAACCCTCTGCACACCGCTGTGCTGCACACTTCATCATTAACCCTCTGCACACCGCTGTACTGCACACTTCATCATTAACCCTCTGCACACCGCTGTGCTGTACACTTCATCATTAACCCTCTGCACACCGCTGTGCTGTACACTTCATCATTAACTCTCTGCGCACCGCTGTACTGTACGCTTCATCATTAACCCTCTGCACACCGCTGTATTGTACACAGCATTATTAACCCTCTGCACACCACTGTGCTGTACACTTCATCATTAACCCTCTGCACACCGCTGTGCTGCACACTTCATCATTAACCCTCTGCACACCGCTGTGCTGTACACTTCATCATTAACTCTCTGCACACCGCTGTGCTGTACACTTCATCATTAACCCTCTGCACACCGCTGTACTGTACACTTCATCATTAACCCTCTGCACACCGCTGTGCTGTACACTTCATCATTAACCCTCTGCACACCGCTGTACTGTACACTTCAATATACACTGTTACTCAGGGCACAGGTGCTTTAATAGCGTATATATAGCATTGCTGCAGTTTGAAAATGATGCGTGTTTCCAGCTTGTGTGCAATGATAAGAGCAGGGATAATGGCCAAAAAAGCAGCAATAATAAACCAATCAGCTGTCAGTTTATGGAGTACTTGGACAGGGAAGTGTGCAGCAAATATCTGTTGTTTGGGGGTGATGCTTTTGGGCAGCAGTTTATACTCTTCCCACCGGACTTCTGCAATACAGGTTTCCTTTACAGCCGAGGATGTAGTGGAGTCTTGGAGGGAGGTGTTCAAAACTCATAACTCCCAACTGTCCAACTTTCGGAGGGACAGTCCCTCTTGGTTCCCCAGTCCCTCTGCCTTCCCCATTTGTCCCTCTTTCAGGACTGATGTACAGTTCTATGTAAATATATGTATTTCTCTACTGAAAAATGTGTTCACCTGACTCTGAACTTTATTCCCATCCTTTAAATTGACATATTTCTTATTTTCATATGTTATAGGAAAATTACCCAGGATAGAAAGGACCAGTGTGGTTTGAATTATAAAACAACATATATTTCTTATGAAATGTTTATGGTATGGTATGCGTGACTAAAGGTGCGTACACACATGCGACTACAGTCGTTTGAAACGATCGTTCCCCGATCCTTTCAAACGACGATCGTTTGAAAAAAAGCAGCCAACGACCATGAAGTCTAACGACGGACGAGCTAAATCGTTCAAAACGAACGATCTAGCTTGGCTGATTTTTCCCAATGACGATCGTTTGCAAAAGTTGTACATCGTTGGAAACGGTCGTTCGTACTAGGCTTGACATGCGCATTTCACTATTTCTCCATGGAACTTTTCATTTTTATGCGCAAGCGCGATAGTTGCTTTTACGTGATGTAAAGTTCGTTCTAACGATCAGATCGTTACACACCTTTTAAAACTAACTTTACTTAGGTCGTTCTTTCATCAATTAAAAGTTTGTTCGTCATTGACAACGAACGATCGTTGTCGTATGTGTGTACGTAGCTTAAAGAGAATCTGTATTGTTAAAATCGCACAAAAGTAAACATACCAGTGCGTTGGGGGACATCTCCTATTACCCTCTGTCACAATTTCGCCGCTCCCCGCCGCATTAAAAGTAGTCAAAAACAGTTTTAAAAGGTTTGTTTATAAACAAACAAAATGGCCACCAAAACAGGAAGTAGGTTGATGTACAGTATGTCCACACATAGAAAATACATCCATACACAAGCAGGCTGTATACAGCCTTCCTTTTGAATCTCAAGAGATCATTTGTGTGTTTACCTTCTGTCCCCAGCTTCTCTCATGCACTGAACATTACAGGCTTCCTGCAGACAGCTCTGCCTGTGCCTGTGTTTGTAATTCCTCAGTATGTGTCAGCCAGCTACTTTCACAGCCTAACAGAGGATGATTTTTATCCAGCTCTCTTCTATCACTGATAAGATAGCAGAGAAGCTGCTGGCTTATGTAAATAAAACACACACTGGAGTGTGCATAGAGGAACAGACCAGCACGGAAGAGTTGGCAGCCTTCCAGACACAGGCCGACAAGTCTGACAGGGGAAAGATACATTGATTTATTACAGAGACCGTGATAGTACAAAGTGCTGCAGTGAGCCAGAACAGATTAGAATAGGTTTAGGAACTTGTAGGATGGTAGAAAAAACGTTGTAATTTTTGTAACAGAGTCACTTTAAGGGTGTGATGGGGGTGTGGCAGAAGCGTGATTGGGAGCCTAGCAGGGGCGTGGCTTAAAGTATAACTCTTTCTCATCTCAAAAAGTTGAGCGGTATGATGTAGTGGAGTCTGAGGAGGAGGTGTTCTGCCTTAAAACTTGCAGATATTTTTACAGTCTGCAGTAAAGAGATGCTGGGTAACCGGGGAAGCAATGTGATTTGGGAAGTTTAGCTGCACTCTAAATGTCTTGTGATATAATTAGTGAAATAACATACAGCCTGTGGAGTGAGTGGAATGGATGCCGGCAGCGGCAGTTCTGTTTATATCCCGGCCTGGGAGACGACCGCTTTACACTTCCTACATTCCTGCAGCAATCTGACATAGTGGAGCACTCCTAATGTTTCCCGCGATAATCGGAATACCACAGAAATTTTAGGCCAATCACGAGATTTAGGAATACGTGGTAACGTCAGAGTCTTGTGATTGGTCTAAAATTACCGCGGTAATCCAATTTTAGCAGAAACATTCTGCATTCTCCGATTGGTCCAAGACTTCCGAGTTACGGTATGTGATGGGGCTAAAAGTTGCAGCAAACTGGAGTTCGGATCAGAAATGCAGATTTCCAAATCAGAAATTCGGAAATTTCAATTCCCCGGAATTTAATGAGCCTGCCTACCTCGAACCAAAGGTGCCGCAGAACTGAGTGATCTCCAAAAAGAAAGGAATTGTTGGACATTGTGAACGAGGTGGAAGCCAAAGGGAAATTGTCCGTGTCCCACAGATTCCATTGTCCGGGTCGGTCAGGCCCAGCAGCACAATGTTGAGTGTTAAGGAACGGTTTGTGGAACGACAGCCGCATTGCACAGCTGGAGACGTGGCAGAAAACCTGAAAGTCGCAGCACAGCTGTCCGAAATCTGCATCAACTCAACCAGCATGGAGGAGCTGCGAGATCCTCTGCTCACCACAGCCAGCATTCTAAAAAGGAGACAGAGGGCCACAAAGATGGAGAAGCGTGATGGGAAGCTAGGGCAGCGGTAATTTTCTTGGTTGAGTCCACATTCACCCAGTTTTCCTCCAGTGGATGTTCATCATGGGTGAGGCGACAACCCAGACAAGAACTCCACCTGAATTGCTTACAACCCACAGTCAAGCATTGGGGAGGGATTGTTTCTGATGGTCTAGGAGTCATTTGGAGCACAGGGCCATCGGAGTTAGTGGAATGTGTGGGCATCACTAACTGCGCACAATACGTGGCCATCTGTGGAGCAGGCTGTGTTCCCAAAATGCTCCTCTGGGTTGCTTGTGACACACCCCCCCCCCCCATGCTATTTCTGTTTGGCTTGCACCTTGTTCATGTTCACCGGCAATCCCTTCTCTTTGAAATCCACTCAATTCTGTGACACCTTTGGTTTAAGGCATCCGTCATCCTCTTGCAAATCTGTTGATTTCTTATCAGAGGTAACAGGCAGACTGAGCAGTGAAGGATGAAACAGAGAGCAGAGTAGGTGTTTACTGTCATGTTCCCATTGATCTATATGGTAAAATACATGAGGGTGCTCTGTCTCTGGTTCTCTTTAAAATTATTAACGTCTCTACTGAGAAGCTCCATAATTACTGAGTCCTATTGGAGAACAGTGCATTGCAACTGTTATTGTATTGTTGTATTATCCATGGTGTATCCATGGCCTGTAGGTTAATATGGTCGCGTTTTTGTGAACAATGTAAAAGGCGGTGGTTTGAAACCTTTGAAGACTTGTCTGTGAAGGAAGCCTGCTATTTCTGACACTGTTATGAGGTTCTTCTCCTCTCCCGGCGTTGTCCGGTCTCCGTTATGTAGAAATATTGCGCACGTTTCCATTTGCGTACACAGGATTGGCCGTCGGCAGTTCCAGCGGTTGTGGACGGGGTTCCCGCCGGGTAATTACGCTGCAGCTGACTCTGTACATTTTCCATCTGGGTAATTGCTGGATCGGTGTTGCTGCAATAGGCAGGATTTCCACTCAGAGGGGTGAGGGGCAGATCCCTTCATACAGGGCTGTTGCCAAGTCCCATTTGATGTTTTCCAGTTATAGACTGACATTTATTAAAGTGTCTCTGTGAAGCCAGATCACACAAGCTTACTGCGGAACAATAAGGTATGAAAGCCCTGAGTCCCAGCAGCCAATCAGAAGTCATCCCTTCAGAGCTCTGACTGCAGTAAAAACGCAATACTGACAACTGCTAATGGCTGACACCTCCCTCTGCAGGAAGTTAAAGTGCACCTGTGAGGACAAAGGCAGCCATACATATAGAGATGATGGACAGATTGGACCAAGACACAAATCTCTCTTAAATCGAATCTGAACAGAGAGAGATCTGTCAGCTGCCCATACACCGATTAATTTCCCGCAGAAATCGGACTTGTGACGCCGCATCTGCCGCCTCACCAGCCCGACGCTGACCCCTAATGTGTATTGTGTCCCCCGGTACCCAGTGCTTTATACATTACCTGTCCATGGCTGCCGCTGGCTCCAGGCTCCGCCCATACATGCAACCCACGTGGTTGATGGAGTAATGTGGGCACGTGGGTGACGTCATGCATGCGCCCACGTTATTCCAGCAATCACATGGGGCGTGTGTATGGACCAAGGACTGCTTTCGAAGCCAGCGGAGGACAATCGGTGGACACGGACATGTGATGTATAGTGCGCTGGGCACTGGGGGGGGCACATTAGGGGGGGACAGCGTTGGGTGTTTAATCGCGTTCATCGCTCATCCTGATATCGTATCGCTGTTACCGCCACACACCCTGATCGAGCAAATCGGCCCTACATCTGACCGATTCTTGCTACCAATTTTGGCCCGAAATTGGTCACATAGTCGGTCATGCATGCACTTGGCAGCACCGATTTTCCTGCTATTCTGATTATAGTGGCTGGAAGGTGTAATGGTTAAGGGCTCTGCCTCAGACACGGAAGAGACCAGGGTTCGAATCTCGGCTCTGCCTGTTCAGTAAACCAGCACCTATTCAGTAGGAGACCTTAGGCAAGTCTCCCTAACACTGCTACTGCCTATAGAGCGCGTCCTTGTGGCTGCAGCTCTGGCGCTTTGAGTCCGCCAGGAGAAAAGCACGATATAAATGTTATTTGTCTTGTCTTATAAGAATCAAATCAGATGGTCGATTGGCCGCCAAGTTGCCTGTTGTATGACAACCTTAAAAGATACTTACCTCAGTAAAGGGTAGACTTTGGGTAACCCAGAGGCTTCCCAATCCCCCTCAATGTTTCCTCACGCCTGCTGCACAGGCATGGACCGCAGTATCGATTGCACTGTACGGTCACGCTCCTACACAAACGGAAGCACAGCTACGAAGAAAATAAGGGCCAGGTCGTTGTTTTTTTTTTGTTGTTTTTTTTTTAGTGAAACCAATAAAGTTTTTTTTGTGGTGTGGGGAGAAACCAGCGTGTCTGGAGGAAACCCGCAAAGCTGTGACGGGGCTAAATCTGGTGCCATTCAATTTTTAGCCCTACAAGCATCTCACCCATACTAGCCCAAGTCAAGTTAAATGCTTTTTTTTTGTTGTTGTTTTTATTCCTGCTTACAGTTGTCCTATAACCAGTACACTATCCAGCCACTTTTACTCAACAATTTTGAAAAGTCCAACTCCTGATTGAGAAGAGCTGTGATGTTTCAGGATAGAGTGATTGTGTAGTACAAGTTTCCACAAAAGCCACTCTAATTGCATGAGGCCTGCTCTGTAATCTGATTGGCGGAGGTAATTGATCTGTCAGTGGGGAGATCACATGCCTGGCTCTCTGGGGGTCATTCTGGGGACAGCTGTCCCTTTCTAGGCAATGAGCTGTTCTGCTTTGCTGGTTTCTGATTATTTCACACATGTCAGAGCTGGTGGGAGCCTCAGACTGCAGGGATAGCCCCAAACTGACTCAACAACAAAGAGCTGTCACTGGCTGTGATTTATCCTGCCGGGCCCAGGGGCAGGCCTGGGCCTCTCTTCCAGCAGGTCCTTTCAGGATAGCAATGTCGGTCAGGGTAAGGAGGCCCCCGGTCGCTTCATCGTACATTCAATGAAACCGACCTCCAAGTTATAACATTTTTTTGCAGCTAATTTTCAGAAAAGATAATTTAACTTTGTTTTTTATTCTAACAGTTTGAACCTCTAAGTTTTCGCTTAATAAAATCACAGTTGGGAAGAGATGTCTTCACTTCCTGTCTGTGAGACCTCTGTGGAATTCAATGGGTTTATGATGTGCCCTGCTGGTCCTGAGGATAGAAAGTGAGGCAGGGGACACACTTGACTGTTTTCGTACCTGCTTTCTGCACAGAAAAATGCATTTAAACTGAGAACTCATGTTACTCAATGGGCTAGTTCACACTTGAATGCACGCGCAGATATTCTGCAAGATGATCCCGCAAGGCCCATTTCCACTATACTTAGGGCCTGAGCCCACTAACGCAGTTGTGTCCGCTTCTGTCCGCTTTTCTGCATCTTTAACATTGATGTGTAACTGAAAAGCGGACACAACTGCGTGAGTGGGCTCAGGCCCTTAGGCAAATCTGCATAGGAAAAACCGCCTGCGGATTTGCATGCGTATGCAGCAGTGGCGTAGCTAAGGAGCTGTGGGCCCTGATGCAAGTTTTACAATGGGGCCCCCCAAGCACTCTATACATAACAATTGATACGGCGCACCAAAACCTGCCAATGGCAACTACAGTGTCAGAGGTGCAAGAAGGGGATGGGGAATAGCTTGTTAATGATTAAAACTAATCAAAGTATCTATAGAAGTGATTACTATGAGCAAAGGAACAATAGTGAGCTAATAATGTCGATGAGGGAGGGTAATTTTGGGGCCCCTCTGGCCCAAGGGCCCCGATGCGATCGCAACCTCTGCAACCCCTATTGCTACGCCCCTGGTATGCAGGTGTTTTTTGTTCATGCAACTTTGCATGAACAAAAGTATTGGTAGTAGCTGATAGAGCGCTTGTACGTGTTGTAGTCTGTTAGTATTGGTAGTAGCTGACAGAACGCTTGTATGTGTTGTAGTCTGTTAGTATTGGTAGTAGCTGACAGAACGCTTGCGACGTGTTGTAGGCTGTTAGTATTGGTAGTAGCTGACAGAGCGCTTGCGACGTGTTGTAGGCTGTTAGTATTGGTAGTAGCTGACAGAGCGCTTGTATGTGTTGTAGGCTGTTAGTATTGGTAGCAGCTGACAGAGCGCTTGTATGTGTTGTAGGCTGTTAGTATTGGTAGTAGCTGACAGAACGCTTGTATGTGTTGTAGGCTGTTAGTATTGGTAGTAGCTGACAGAACGCTTGCGACGTGTTGTAGGCTGTTAGTATTGGTAGTAGCTGACAGAGCGCTTGCGACGTGTTGTAGGCTGTTAGTATTGGTAGTAGCTGACAGAGCGCTTGTATGTGTTGTAGGCTGTTAGTATTGGTAGTAGCTGACAGAGCGCTTGCGACGTGTTGTAGGCTGTTAGTATTGGTAGTAGCTGACAGAACGCTTGCGACGTGTTGTAGGCTGTTAGTATTGGTAGTAGCTGACAGAGCGCTTGTACGTGTTGTAGGCTGTTAGTATTGGTAGTAGCTGACAGAGCGCTTGTATGTGTTGTAGGCTGTTAGTATTGGTAGTAGCTGACAGAGCGCTTGTATGTGTTGTAGGCTGTTAGTATTGGTAGTAGCTGACAGAGCGCTTGTATGTGTTGTAGGCTGTTAGTATTGGTAGTAGCTGACAGAGCGCTTGCGACGTGTTGTAGGCTGTTAGTATTGGTAGTAGCTGACAGAGCGCTTGTATGTGTTGTAGGCTGTTAGTATTGGTAGCAGCTGACAGAACGCTTGTATGTGTTGTAGGCTGTTAGTATTGGTAGTAGCTGACAGAACCCTTGCGACGTGTTGTAGGCTGTTAGTATTGGTAGTAGCTGACAGAGCGCTTGCGACGTGTTGTAGGCTGTTAGTATTGGTAGCAGCTGACAGAACGCTTGTATGTGTTGTAGGCTGTTAGTATTGGTAGTAGCTGACAGAGCGCTTGCGACGTGTTGTAGGCTGTTAGTATTGGTAGTAGCTGACAGAGCGCTTGTATGTGTTGTAGGCTGTTAGTATTGGTAGTAGCTGACAGAGCGCTTGTATGTGTTGTAGTCTGTTAGTATTGGTAGCAGCTGACAGAGCGCTTGTGACGTGTTGTAGGCTGTTAGTATTGGTAGTAGCTGACAGAGCGCTTGCGACGTGTTGTAGGCTGTTAGTATTGGTAGTAGCTGACAGAGTGCTTGTGACGTGTTGTAGGCTGTTAGTATTGGTAGTAGCTGACAGAGCACTTGCGACGTGTTGTAGTCTGTTAGTATTGGTAGTAGCTGACAGAACGCTTGCGACGTGTTGTAGGCTGTTAGTATTGGTAGTAGCTGACAGAGCGCTTGTACGTGTTGTAGTCTGTTAGTATTGGTAGCAGCTGACAGAGCGCTTGTGACGTGTTGTAGGCTGTTAGTATTGGTAGTAGCTGACAGAGCGCTTGCGACGTGTTGTAGGCTGTTAGTATTGGTAGTAGCTGACAGAACGCTTGCGACGTGTTGTAGGCTGTTAGTATTGGTAGTAGCTGACAGAACGCTTGCGACGTGTTGTAGGCTGTTAGTATTGGTAGCAGCTGACAGAGCGCTTGTGACGTGTTGTAGGCTGTTAGTATTGGTAGTAGCTGACAGAGCGCTTGCGACGTGTTGTAGGCTGTTAGTATTGGTAGTAGCTGACAGAACGCTTGCGACGTGTTGTAGGCTGTTAGTATTGGTAGTAGCTGACAGAGCGCTTGTATGTGTTGTAGGCTGTTAGTATTGGTAGCAGCTGACAGAGCGCTTGTATGTGTTGTAGGCTGTTAGTATTGGTAGTAGCTGACAGAGCGCTTGCGACGTGTTGTAGGCTGTTAGTATTGGTAGTAGCTGACAGAACGCTTGCGACGTGTTGTAGGCTGTTAGTATTGGTAGTAGCTGACAGAGCGCTTGCGACGTGTTGTAGGCTGTTAGTATTGGTAGTAGCTGACAGAGCGCTTGTATGTGTTGTAGGCTGTTAGTATTGGTAGTAGCTGACAGAGCGCTTGCGACGTGTTGTAGGCTGTTAGTATTGGTAGTAGCTGACAGAACGCTTGCGACGTGTTGTAGGCTGTTAGTATTGGTAGTAGCTGACAGAACGCTTGCGACGTGTTGTAGGCTGTTAGTATTGGTAGTAGCTGACAGAACGCTTGTGACGTGTTGTAGGCTGTTAGTATTGGTAGTAGCTGACAGAGCGCTTGTATGTGTTGTAGGCTGTTAGTATTGGTAGCAGCTGACAGAGCGCTTGTATGTGTTGTAGGCTGTTAGTATTGGTAGTAGCTGACAGAACGCTTGCGACGTGTTGCAGGCTGTTAGTATTGGTAGTAGCTGACAGAGCGCTTGTATGTGTTGTAGGCTGTTAGTATTGGTAGCAGCTGACAGAGCGCTTGTATGTGTTGTAGGCTGTTAGTACTGGTAGTAGCTGACAGAGCGCTTGCGATGTGTTGCAGGCTGTTAGTATTGGTAGTAGCTGACAGAGCGCTTGTATGTGTTGTAGGCTGTTAGTATTAGTAGTAGCTGACAGAGCGCTTGCGACGTGTTGTAGGCTGTTAGTATTGGTAGTAGCTGACAGAGCGCTTGTATGTGTTATAGTCTGTTAGTATTAGTAGTAGCTGACAGAGCGCTTGTATGTGTTGCAGGCTGTTAGTATTGGTAGTAGCTGACAGAACGCTTGTATGTGTTGTAGGCTGTTAGTATTAGTAGTAGCTGACAGAGCGCTTGCGACGTGTTGTAGGCTGTTAGTATTGGTAGTGGCTGACAGAGCGCTTGTATGTGTTGTAGGCTGTTAGTATTGGTAGTAGCTGACAGAGCGCTTGTATGTGTTGTAGGCTGTTAGTATTGGTAGTAGCTGACAGAACGCTTGTATGTGTTGTAGGCTGTTAGTATTGGTAGTAGCTGACAGAACGCTTGTATGTGTTGTAGGCTGTTAGTATTGGTAGCAGCTGACAGAGCGCTTGTATGTGTTGTAGGCTGTTAGTATTGGTAGCAGCTGACAGAGCGCTTGTATGTGTTGTAGGCTGTTAGTACTGGTAGTAGCTGACAGAGCGCTTGCGATGTGTTGCAGGCTGTTAGTATTGGTAGTAGCTGACAGAGCGCTTGTATGTGTTGTAGGCTGTTAGTATTAGTAGTAGCTGACAGAGCGCTTGCGACGTGTTGTAGGCTGTTAGTATTGGGAGTAGCTGACAGAGCGCTTGTATGTGTTATAGTCTGTTAGTATTAGTAGTAGCTGACAGAGCGCTTGTATGTGTTGTAGGCTGTTAGTATTAGTAGTAGCTGACAGAGCGCTTGCGACGTGTTGTAGGCTGTTAGTATTGGTAGTAGCTGACAGAGCGCTTATATGTGTTGTAGGCTGTTAGTATTGGTAGTAGCTGACAGAGCGCTTGTATGTGTTGTAGTCTGTTAGTATTGGTAGTAGCTGACAGAGCGCTTGCGACGTGTTGTAGGCTGTTAGTATTGGTAGTAGCTGACAGAACGCTTGCGACATATTGTAGGCTGTTAGTATTGGTAGTAGCTGACAGAGCGCTTGTATGTGTTGTAGTCTGTTAGTATTGGTAGTAGCTGACAGAGCGCTTGTATGTGTTGTAGGCTGTTAGTATTGGTAGTAGCTGACAGAGCGCTTGTATGTGTTGTAGGCTGTTAGTAGTGGTAGTAGCTGACAGAGCGCTTGTATGTGTTGTAGTCTGTTAGTATTGGTAGCAGCTGACAGAGCGCTTGTATGTGTTGTAGGCTGTTAGTATTGGTAGTAGCTGACAGAACGCTTGTATGTGTTGTAGGCTGTTAGTATTGGTAGTAGCTGACAGAGCGCTTGTATGTGTTGTAGGCTGTTAGTATTGGTAGTAGCTGACAGAGCGCTTGTATGTGTTGTAGGCTGTTAGTATTGGTAGTAGCTGACAGAGCGCTTGTATGTGTTGTAGGCTGTTAGTATTGGTAGTAGCTGACAGAGCGCTTGTATGTGTTGTAGGCTGTTAGTATTGGTAGTAGCTGACAGAGCGCTTGTATGTGTTGTAGGCTGTTAGTATTGGGAGTAGCTGACAGAGCGCTTGTATGTGTTGTAGTCTGTTAGTATTGGTAGTAGCTGACAGAGCGCGTGTGATGTGTTGTAGGCTGTTAGTATTGGTAGTAGCTGACAGAGCGCTTGCGACATGTTGTAGTCTGTTAGTATTGGTAGTAGCTGACAGAGCGCTTGCGACGTGTTGTAGGCTGTTAGTATTGGTAGTAGCTGACAGAGCGCTTGTATGTGTTGTAGGCTGTTAGTATTGGTAGTAGCTGACAGAGCGCTTGTATGTGTTGTAGGCTGTTAGTATTGGTAGCAGCTGACAGAGCGCTTGCGACGTGTTGTAGGCTGTTAGTATTGGTAGTAGCTGACAGAGCACTTGTATGTGTTGTAGTCTGTTAGTAATGGTAGTAGCTGACAGAGCGCTTGCGACGTGTTGTAGGCTGTTAGTATTGGTAGTAGCTGATAGAGCACTTGCGACGTGTTGTAGGCTGTAAGTATTGGTAGTAGCTGACAGAACGCTTGTATGTGTTGTAGGCTGTTAGTATTGGTAGCAGCTGACAGAACGCTTGTATGTGTTGTAGGCTGTTAGTATTGGTAGCAGCTGACAGAACGCTTGCGACGTGTTGTAGGCTGTTAGTATTGGTAGTAGCTGACAGAGCGCTTGCGACGTGTTGTAGGCTGTTAGTATTGGTAGTAGCTGACAGAGCGCTTGTATGTGTTGTAGTCTGTTAGTAATGGTAGTAGCTGACAGAGCGCTTGCGACGTGTTGTAGGCTGTTAGTATTGGTAGTAGCTGATAGAGCACTTGCGACGTGTTGTAGGCTGTAAGTATTGGTAGTAGCTGACAGAGCGCTTGTATGTGTTGTAGTCTGTTAGTATTGGTAGTAGCTGACAGAGTGCTTGTATGTGTTGTAGTCTGTTAGTATTGGTAGCAGCTGACAGAACGCTTGCGACGTGTTGTAGTCTGTTAGTATTGGTAGTAGCTGACAGAGCGCTTGTATGTGTTGTAGTCTGTTAGTAATAATAGCAGCTGACAGAGCGCTTGTATGTGTTGTAGGCTGTTAGTATTGGTAGTAGCTGACAGAGCGCTTGTATGTGTTGTAGGCTGTTAGTATTGGTAGTAGCTGACAGAGTGCTTGTGACGTGTTGTAGGCTGTTAGTATTGGTAGTAGCTGACAGAGCGCTTGTATGTGTTGTAGGCTGTTAGTAATGGTAGCAGCTGACAGAGCACTTGTATGTGTTGTAGGCTGTTAGTATTGGTAGTAGCTGACAGAGCGCTTGCGATGTGTTGTAGGCTGTTAGTATTGGTAGTAGCTGATAGAGCACTTGCGATGTGTTGTAGGCTGTAAGTATTGGTAGTAGCTGACAGAGCGCTTGCGACGTGTTGTAGGCTGTTAGTATTGGTAGTAGCTGATAGAGCGCTTGTATGTGTTGTAGGCTGTTAGTATTGGTAGTAGCTGACAGAGCGCTTGTATGTGTTGTAGGCTGTTAGTATTGGTAGTAGCTGACAGACCGCTTGCGACGTGTTGTAGGCTGTAAGTATTGGTAGTAGCTGACAGAGCGCTTGTATGTGTTTTAGTCTGTTAGTATTGGTAGCAGCTGACAGAACGCTTGCGACGTGTTGTAGTCTGTTAGTATTGGTAGTAGCTGACAGAGCGCTTGTATGTGTTGTAGTCTGTTAGTAATGGTAGTAGCTGACAGAGCGCTTGCGACGTGTTGTAGGCTGTTAGTATTGGTAGTAGCTGATAGAGCACTTGCGACGTGTTGTAGGCTGTAAGTATTGGTAGTACCTGACAGAGCGCTTGTATGTGTTGTAGTCTGTTAGTATTGGTAGTAGCTGACAGAGTGCTTGTATGTGTTGTAGTCTGTTAGTATTGGTAGCAGCTGACAGAACGCTTGCGACGTGTTGTAGTCTGTTAGTATTGGTAGTAGCTGACAGAGCGCTTGTATGTGTTGTAGTCTGTTAGTAATGGTAGTAGCTAACAGAGCGCTTGCGATGTGTTGTAGGCTGTTAGTATTGGTAGTAGCTGACAGAGCGCTTGTATGTGTTGTAGTCTGTTAGTATTGGTAGCAGCTGACAGAGCGCTTGTGACGTGTTGTAGGCTGTTAGTATTGGTAGTAGCTGACAGAGCGCTTGCGACGTGTTGTAGGCTGTTAGTATTGGTAGTAGCTGACAGAGTGCTTGCGACGTGTTGTAGTCTGTTAGTATTGGTAGTAGCTGACAGAACGCTTGCGACGTGTTGTAGGCTGTTAGTATTGGTAGTAGCTGACAGAGCGCTTGTATGTGTTGTAGTCTGTTAGTATTGGTAGCAGCTGACAGAGCGCTTGTGACGTGTTGTAGGCTGTTAGTATTGGTAGTAGCTGACAGAGCGCTTGTGACGTGTTGTAGTCTGTTAGTATTGGTAGTAGCTGACAGAGCGCTTGCGACGTTTTGTAGTCTGTTAGTATTGGTAGTAGCTGAGAGAACGCTTGTATGTGTTGTAGGCTGTTAGTATTGGTAGCAGCTGACAGAACGCTTGTATGTGTTGTAGGCTGTTAGTATTGGTAGTAGCTGACAGAGAGCTTGTATGTGTTGTAGGCTGTTAGTACTGGTAGTAGCTGACAGAGCGCTTGCGACGTGTTGTAGCCTGTTAGTATTGGTAGTAGCTGACAGAGCGCTTGTATGTGTTGTAGTCTGTTAGTATTGGTAGTAGCTGACAGAGCGCTTGTGACGTGTTGTAGGCTGTTAGTATTGGTAGTAGCTGACAGAGCGCTTGTATGTGTTGTAGGCTGTTAGTATTGGTAGTAGCTGACAGAGCGCTTGTATGTGTTGTAGGCTGTTAGTATTGGTAGTAGCTGACAGAGCGCTTGTATGTGTTGTAGGCTGTTAGTATTGGGAGTAGCTGACAGAGCGCTTGTATGTGTTGTAGGCTGTTAGTATTGGTAGTAGCTGACAGAGCGCTTGTATGTGTTGTAGGCTGTTAGTATTGGGAGTAGCTGACAGAACGCTTGTATGTGTTGTAGGCTGTTAGTATTGGTAGTAGCTGACAGAGCGCTTGTATGTGTTGTAGGCTGTTAGTATTGGTAGTAGCTGACAGAGCGCTTGCGACGTGTTGTAGGCTGTTAGTATTGGTAGTAGCTGACAGAACGCTTGCGACATATTGTAGGCTGTTAGTATTGGTAGTAGCTGACAGAGCGCTTGTATGTGTTGTAGGCTGTTAGTATTGGTAGTAGCTGACAGAGCGCTTGTATGTGTTGTAGGCTGTTAGTATTGGTAGTAGCTGACAGAGCGCTTGTGACGTGTTGTAGTCTGTTAGTATTGGTAGTAGCTGACAGAGCGCTTGCGACGTTTTGTAGTCTGTTAGTATTGGTAGTAGCTGAGAGAACGCTTGTATGTGTTGTAGGCTGTTAGTATTGGTAGCAGCTGACAGAACGCTTGTATGTGTTGTAGGCTGTTAGTATTGGTAGTAGCTGACAGAGAGCTTGTATGTGTTGTAGGCTGTTAGTACTGGTAGTAGCTGACAGAGCGCTTGTATGTGTTGTAGGCTGTTAGTATTGGTAGTAGCTGACAGAGCGCTTGCGACGTGTTGTAGCCTGTTAGTATTGGTAGTAGCTGACAGAGCGCTTGTATGTGTTGTAGTCTGTTAGTATTGGTAGTAGCTGACAGAGCGCTTGTGACGTGTTGTAGGCTGTTAGTATTGGTAGTAGCTGACAGAGCGCTTGTATGTGTTGTAGGCTGTTAGTATTGGTAGTAGCTGACAGAGCGCTTGTATGTGTTGTAGGCTGTTAGTATTGGTAGTAGCTGACAGAGCGCTTGTATGTGTTGTAGGCTGTTAGTATTGGGAGTAGCTGACAGAGCGCTTGTATGTGTTGTAGGCTGTTAGTATTGGGAGTAGCTGACAGAGCGCTTGCGACGTGTTGTAGGCTGTTAGTATTGCTAGTAGCTGACAGAGCGCTTATATGTGTTGTAGTCTGTTAGTATTGGTAGTAGCTGACAGAACGCTTGTATGTGTTGTAGTCTGTTAGTATTGGTAGTAGCTGACAGAACGCTTGCGACGTGTTGTAGGCTGTTAGTATTGGTAGTAGCTGACAGAGCGCTTGTATGTGTTGTAGGCTGTTAGTATTGGTAGTAGCTGACAGAGCGCTTGTATGTGTTGTAGGCTGTTAGTATTGGTAGTAGCTGACAGAGCCCTTGTATGTGTTGTAGTCTGTTAGTATTGGTAGTAGCTGACAGAGCGCTTGCGACGTGTTGTAGGCTGTTAGTATTGGTAGTAGCTGACAGAACGCTTGCGACGTGTTGTAGGCTGTTAGTATTGGTAGTAGCTGACAGAACGCTTGCGACATATTGTAGGCTGTTAGTATTGGTAGTAGCTGATAGAGCACTTGTATGTGTTGTAGGCTGTTAGTATTGGTAGTAGCTGACAGAGCGCTTGTATGTGTTGTAGGCTGTTAGTATTGGTAGTAGCTGACAGAGCGCTTGTATGTGTTGTAGGCTGTTAGTATTGGTAGTAGCTGACAGAGCGCTTGTATGTGTTGTAGGCTGTTAGTATTGGTAGTAGCTGACAGAGCGCTTGTATGTGTTGTAGTCTGTTAGTATTGGTAGTAGCTGACAGAGCACTTGTATGTGTTGTAGTCTGTTAGTATTGGTAGTAGCTGACAGAGCGCTTGTATGTGTTGTAGGCTGTTAGTATTGGTAGTAGCTGACAGAGCGCTTGTATGTGTTGTAGGCTGTTAGTATTGGTAGTAGCTGACAGAACGCTTGCGACGTGTTGTAGGCTGTTAGTATTGGTAGTAGCTGACAGAGCGCTTGCGACGTGTTGTAGGCTGTTAGTATTGGTAGTAGCTGACAGAGCGCTTGTATGTGTTGTAGGCTGTTAGTATTGGTAGCAGCTGACAGTGCGCTTGTATGTGTTGTAGTCTGTTAGTATTGGTAGTAGCTGACAGAGCGCTTGTGACGTGTTGTACGCTGTTAGTATTGGTAGTAGCTGACAGAGCGCTTGTATGTGTTGTAGGCTGTTAGTATTGGTAGTAGCTGACAGAGCGCTTGCGACGTGTTGTAGGCTGTTAGTATTGGTAGTAGCTGACAGAGCGCTTGTGACGTGTTGTACGCTGTTAGTATTGGTAGTAGCTGACAGAGCGCTTGTATGTGTTGTAGGCTGTTAGTATTGGTAGTAGCTGACAGAGCGCTTGCGACGTGTTGTAGGCTGTTAGTATTGGTAGTAGCTGACAGAACGCTTGCGACATATTGTAGGCTGTTAGTATTGGTAGTAGCTGACAGAGCGCTTGTATGTGCTGTAGGCTGTTAGTATTGGTAGTAGCTGACAGAGCGCTTGTATGTGTTGTAGGCTGTTAGTATTGGTAGTAGCTGACAGAGCGCTTGTGACGTGTTGTAGTCTGTTAGTATTGGTAGTAGCTGACAGAGCGCTTGCGACGTTTTGTAGTCTGTTAGTATTGGTAGTAGCTGAGAGAACGCTTGTATGTGTTGTAGGCTGTTAGTATTGGTAGCAGCTGACAGAACGCTTGTATGTGTTGTAGGCTGTTAGTATTGGTAGTAGCTGACAGAGAGCTTGTATGTGTTGTAGGCTGTTAGTACTGGTAGTAGCTGACAGAGCGCTTGCGACGTGTTGTAGCCTGTTAGTATTGGTAGTAGCTGACAGAGCGCTTGTATGTGTTGTAGTCTGTTAGTATTGGTAGTAGCTGACAGAGCGCTTGTGACGTGTTGTAGGCTGTTAGTATTGGTAGTAGCTGACAGAGCGCTTGTATGTGTTGTAGGCTGTTAGTATTGGTAGTAGCTGACAGAGCGCTTGTATGTGTTGTAGGCTGTTAGTATTGGTAGTAGCTGACAGAGCGCTTGTATGTGTTGTAGGCTGTTAGTATTGGGAGTAGCTGACAGAGCGCTTGTATGTGTTGTAGGCTGTTAGTATTGGTAGTAGCTGACAGAGCGCTTGTATGTGTTGTAGGCTGTTAGTATTGGTAGTAGCTGACAGAACGCTTGTATGTGTTGTAGGCTGTTAGTATTGGTAGTAGCTGACAGAGCGCTTGTATGTGTTGTAGGCTGTTAGTATTGGTAGTAGCTGACAGAGCGCTTGCGACGTGTTGTAGGCTGTTAGTATTGGTAGTAGCTGACAGAACGCTTGCGACATATTGTAGGCTGTTAGTATTGGTAGTAGCTGACAGAGCGCTTGTATGTGTTGTAGGCTGTTAGTATTGGTAGTAGCTGACAGAGCGCTTGTATGTGTTGTAGGCTGTTAGTATTGGTAGTAGCTGACAGAGCGCTTGTGACGTGTTGTAGTCTGTTAGTATTGGTAGTAGCTGACAGAGCGCTTGCGACGTTTTGTAGTCTGTTAGTATTGGTAGTAGCTGAGAGAACGCTTGTATGTGTTGTAGGCTGTTAGTATTGGTAGCAGCTGACAGAACGCTTGTATGTGTTGTAGGCTGTTAGTATTGGTAGTAGCTGACAGAGAGCTTGTATGTGTTGTAGGCTGTTAGTACTGGTAGTAGCTGACAGAGCGCTTGTATGTGTTGTAGGCTGTTAGTATTGGTAGTAGCTGACAGAGCGCTGGCGACGTGTTGTAGCCTGTTAGTATTGGTAGTAGCTGACAGAGCGCTTGTATGTGTTGTAGTCTGTTAGTATTGGTAGTAGCTGACAGAGCGCTTGTGACGTGTTGTAGGCTGTTAGTATTGGTAGTAGCTGACAGAGCGCTTGTATGTGTTGTAGGCTGTTAGTATTGGTAGTAGCTGACAGAGCGCTTGTATGTGTTGTAGGCTGTTAGTATTGGTAGTAGCTGACAGAGCGCTTGTATGTGTTGTAGTCTGTTAGTATTGGGAGTAGCTGACAGAGCGCTTGTATGTGTTGTAGGCTGTTAGTATTGGGAGTAGCTGACAGAGCGCTTGCGACGTGTTGTAGGCTGTTAGTATTGGTAGTAGCTGACAGAGCGCTTATATGTGTTGTAGTCTGTTAGTATTGGTAGTAGCTGACAGAACGCTTGTATGTGTTGTAGTCTGTTAGTATTGGTAGTAGCTGACAGAACGCTTGCGACGTGTTGTAGGCTGTTAGTATTGGTAGTAGCTGACAGAGCGCTTGTATGTGTTGTAGGCTGTTAGTATTGGTAGTAGCTGACAGAGCGCTTGTATGTGTTGTAGGCTGTTAGTATTGGTAGTAGCTGACAGAGCCCTTGTATGTGTTGTAGTCTGTTAGTATTGGTAGTAGCTGACAGAGCGCTTGCGACGTGTTGTAGGCTGTTAGTATTGGTAGTAGCTGACAGAACGCTTGCGACATATTGTAGGCTGTTAGTATTGGTAGTAGCTGATAGAGCACTTGTATGTGTTGTAGGCTGTTAGTATTGGTAGTAGCTGACAGAGCGCTTGTATGTGTTGTAGGCTGTTAGTATTGGTAGTAGCTGACAGAGCGCTTGTATGTGTTGTAGGCTGTTAGTATTGGTAGTAGCTGACAGAGCGCTTGTATGTGTTGTAGGCTGTTAGTATTGGTAGTAGCTGACAGAGCGCTTGTATGTGTTGTAGTCTGTTAGTATTGGTAGTAGCTGACAGAGCACTTGTATGTGTTGTAGTCTGTTAGTATTGGTAGTAGCTGACAGAGCGCTTGTATGTGTTGTAGGCTGTTAGTATTGGTAGTAGCTGACAGAGCGCTTGTATGTGTTGTAGGCTGTTAGTATTGGTAGTAGCTGACAGAACGCTTGCGACGTGTTGTAGGCTGTTAGTATTGGTAGTAGCTGACAGAGCGCTTGCGACGTGTTGTAGGCTGTTAGTATTGGTAGTAGCTGACAGAGCGCTTGTATGTGTTGTAGGCTGTTAGTATTGGTAGCAGCTGACAGTGCGCTTGTATGTGTTGTAGTCTGTTAGTATTGGTAGTAGCTGACAGAGCGCTTGTGACGTGTTGTACGCTGTTAGTATTGGTAGTAGCTGACAGAGCGCTTGTGACGTGTTGTAGGCTGTTAGTATTGGTAGTAGCTGACAGAGCCCTTGCGACGTGTTGTAGGCTGTTAGTATTGGTAGTAGCTGACAGAGCGCTTGTATGTGTTGTAGTCTGTTAGTATTGGTAATAGCTGACAGAGCGCTTGTATGTGTTGTAGGCTG